>NC_135502.1:34849024-35149024 GCF_052857255.1 Amblyomma americanum
GTTTCGAAGGACGACTTCTTCGCAGGCCCAACTCTCGGTCGCAGCGAGCTGTTTCGGAAGGAAACGGCTCCAGCAGCCAAGAGAGCTCTCCGAGCTAGAGGCGCAGCAATTGCCGGGCGGCTACGCATGGTTAGATCCCTTTTGCCGTAGGGAACTAATACTTTTAACCGACCAGCGAACCATGCAGACGAGGGGAAGAAAAGGGGAGGGGGGGTTGGGGGGGGGGGAGGTTTTATTGGCGTTTTTCTCTGCCTAAACCAATATACCAGGACTTTGAGAATAGCGATCGGACCCTTGACAGCCCGCCGTGAGCAGGTGTAATTACGGGGAGCGTATGCATGACGGATGTCAGCGACGAAATCGACAGCCTGCAAGTCATGCGTGTGTGACTCGTTTGAACGACGAATGTGAAATTGGAAAGCGGTGGCGGCTTCAGCTGGGTGATGCCAATCTGGCTGTTTCGCTTCGGCAGCTGTATGCAGGGTTCTGCACGTGAGCTTTAGGTCTTGGGTTCGATAACCACTGCGGCGCAAGTACATTTTAATGCATGGAAGCGAAATGCCAAAAGTTTTCTGTTCTGCACCATTTACTGCAGATAAATAACACACATGTAGAGGCCTTATAAAGTTGGTGATCACTTTAAGCCGATTGTTTCTGTTTGCACTTTGCTATAGATTCGTCAGTGGTGCCTTTTCATGCCAAAAAAGGCAAATGATATGTTGCTCACGCACTAAACAAGAAGCGGTCGCTTTCTCTTTTTCTCGGTAAATTAAGAGCTTACAAACGACAACAACAAGCTCAATCCCATTGAAGTTGAAGTCAAATAGGATAGTAGCCAGCTCTGGAGGAGCAAGCGGATGGATTATAGAAAAAAATCGCCGCAAAATTCGGTTCCATTTGATCGAAGCGATGCTCTCGAAAACACCTACACTGTTGCTTCGCATGTAACAATCATTATACTACGTTCAGACCAGGGTAGGTGATTCAGACGCAAACGCTGCACCCAATCCTGATACGTAGTTTTTTTTTATCTTGCAGAGCGTGCACTGGCGCCACTTGATTGCGCGAATGACAGCTGCTGGCTGTCGTTACACACGGGAATTCAGTCCTATTGCCTTGCAGGAGGGAGCTCCCACACCCCGTAGCGATAAAAATAAAATACGGTTTTATACTCTTTTGATGTGCCAATAACCAACTTAAAGAAAGAAGCCTCGTCAATTTACGCGCGGAGGGGAATATTGAACATTTTAACCTCGGTTGCCTGAATGGAGGTTCCTTGAAAGCGGTAATATATGACGAGCAAATATTTTTTACTGTTTTACTGAGCTCCTATGCAGAGGTAACGCAGTGGTACAAATAAAAGTAGCCTCCAGGGCTTAACTGTTCTTTACATAATAACGAGATAGCATTAGAAACCCTCATGGAGGAGAAATGCCCCGTTGGTCACAAAATTCGTTCGTTGGCTGGAGGAATTGACGCGATCAAACAGGATTATTCCCATTGGCTGCAGGGAGGCGGTGCTACCATAAAGGTAGCGACGTCACTTCCGTTGAAGGCATCAGAAGCTTCGAATGCTATCGCATTGAGAACAACTGCTGCAGTTAGGCGTCCCCTGTCAACTTTTTGTTCGAAACACTGTGCTTTTGGCGACACGGCCATGAAGCTGGCTTCTCATTACAATCGTCAGCTACAACAAAACAGCGCCTGTATTCTTGAAACTTCGTCCGCGCCACGCAGCAAAAGACATGCAATTGCTAGCGTACAAGTCCTTTGCTCGATACTGGCTTGAATGTTGATCTCACCTCTTGAGCTCGACTCAAGTACACCTAACCAATGCACAAGAATGGCTACAGAACTAGGCCACTAGTTTTAATTTATTGAGTATAATGATCAAAATGAAACGCGTTGAGATTTTGTCGATTGTTCTGGATCGCTCGGTCTAATTGAGGAACCCGAGCAATTAACTAACAATTAACAATTAACTATCAATTAATATTTAGCCAGGCTTTTAGTTTCACTTGTAAAGCAGGTATTAAAAAAAGCACCACTGGTGGCGAAAACTGACGGCACACTTAAAAAGATAAAGGCATGCACCGATAATAATGCTACGTGACAGCAAGCCGATGAAGAAAGGACTACATGACTGACTGACTGACTGATGTTGCTGAGAGGAAGAAGGAAAGGGAAAGTGCACGGGCCTGCCTACTGGCTCAAGCCGAGCCACGCGCCCCGTGCAGAAAGTAGGAGGGGGTAAAGGATAGGAGAGCAAGGAGGAAAAGAAAAGACGCGCCGGACTACATGGAAGATGGCGATGGAATGATTTAATGGCAATGAGCCTAGCGCGAGCGCTCCGTGGCGCGCCACTGCCCACTTTGTCGTCTTCTAGTCCGGGACACTACGTAAAACATATTGAAAAAGCCGCTTGTGCCATGTAATTCAAAGTTCGACACACTAGTCTTGAACGCTCTTCGCTGGCTTACGGGAAAAGAACCTCCATAGCAATGAAAAATATTCAATTAACAGAAATTGGGTCCTTCATAAGAGAAACGAAGAGAAGGCTTTTAAAAAAAGTGATACAAAGAACGTGGTAAGTCTTAAGCCTTACGTTATAAAAAAAGTATGAAGTCCCTGTTATCTGAAGAGATTGTGAGCCGCCTTAATCATGCCTTCCCAGCCGCAGCCTTCTCAATCAAGCATGAAACAAAACTACCAAGTTCTGAGCGTGTAGAAGAGCAAAAAAAAAAAATGATTGGTCGCGGATTGTATTCTACTATACATTGTTCTCGGTGGCGTCCTGCATAGAAGATTGGGCTCTGGTTTTGAGCCAGTCTCATGAAGTTCCTGTCGACGCATGTGCGAGGAGGGTACGGGTTGACAAGATTTCTAATGCCAAGAACGTTTCCTGTGAAAGACATGAGAGCGTAAAAATGGCAACACGGACTTTTGGGCTCTCATGTCTTTCACGAATACGCACCAACAAGCCTAGTTGCAAGTACTTCTTAACGTTTCCTGTGGAGCTCGAAGCATGAATTAATTTCCAAGCAGCCTGTTGTTTTAGTCCAGAGGATTGGTCGCAGCCCCTTCAAAGATGCAAAGCACTCGAAAAAAGGAGAGAGAAATATAACGCTGTCCTGCTACTGGCGGTGAGTTGGTTAATGAGGGCCTCAGTAAATATAAAAATCTTGAGCTGAAGGACACTATATCAAGTGCCGATAGGCTGTATTTGCATATTTGCACGTGACGAAACCGGTTGCTATTTGCATCTTCAAACATGCATGATGATTCTGGTGCATGGTGTCTAGGTTCAACTGTGTCACATCACAGCTTTCGTAGTTTCCGAAGGGGCACGACTACGCAAAATAATACACGGGACACAAGGTTGTGTCCCCTGTTTTGTTTCTGTGTAGACAACAATGATGCATAAAACGATAGCCTAGTTCCAGTCCCTTGTTAACTGCGCTAAAACTGAAACATTACTTGTGGTGTAATAAAAGCGCTCCGACTATCTATTGTCCTTGAAAAAGCTGAAGATTTAGTTGATGCTGAAGAAATAAAGAATTCTTGTGGTGAAGCGGGTCATTAGACAGATAATGTGTCCCTAGAGGTATGGTAGTATGCACGAGTCACGACGCTGGGACACCTATCATCGCAAGGAAGCGGATCTGATCTTTGACACCTGTCTCAGCAGGCTTTGCACATTAGAACAGTAGGCGGTTGTCTGCGAGCGTGCAAAAATCAGTAGCGAGCGGTAATCTCATTTTTACAGCAGCAAAACCTTCAGCACCATTTCAATCAGGCGTGCTGATGGAGCAACTGGGTCACTGTCAATTGAATCGGCCGAAAGGATTTCATCGCATTCAAAACTTGACATCCTAGATCGAGACAAATACATGATAGTGGGGCTACGAAAAAGCTCTACAAGAGACGGTAGAAAATGTACCGGACACCCACGTAAAAGAAAGCATTACCAAAGGGTCTACAGTCACGCTGTGTAAAACAGAGGTGGCCAAAATACTTTCGATGAAGACGGAAATAACTGAAGTTCTCAGCGCACCATACATATATCAGCAATCAGTGAGGCATGCAGTAGCGATGTTTTGACCGATGCCGACGAGAAGATACCCGGGATATCAAAGACACCCTTGGCCTTCAAATCATTGTGGACACAAAAAAGATAGCGACAAATGGTTAACCGGAGTTATTATCGCATCAGCATCGATGTACCAGATCGCGAAGAGTTTTCAGGGTATTAAGACGGTTAGTGAAAGGGTTAAATAGAGATAGAAACAGAAAGCGAGCCAAAGAGAGAAATAGAGATAGATAGATAGATAGATAGATAGATAGATAGATAGATAGATAGATAGATAGATAGATAGATAGATAGATAGATAGATAGACAGACAGACAGACAGACAGACAGACAGACAGACAGACAGACAGACAGACAGACAGACAGACAGACAGACAGATAGATAGATAGATAGATAGATAGATAGATAGATAGATAGAGAGAGAGAGAGAGAGAGAGAGAGAGAGAGAGAGAGAGAGAGAGAGAGAGAGAGAGAGAGAGAGAGAGAGAGAGAGAGAGAGAGAGAGAGAGAGAGAGAGAGAGAGAGAGAGAAGTGGCCATGCAGGGGAAACGAAAAGAAGGCACGGAAGAGAGAGGAGCCTTCTTGCGCGCGCTCGTGCCGCGGCCGTTGTCTGATCGAAGGCGCGAGGGGGAGAAGAAGATTCCCGGGTGCATCAGCGGCACATTTCCGACTCAGTGGGCGCCGTTTCTTGGACCAACGACGCCGCGGGGATGCATTTCGACGCAGCACAGCGCTCAGCGAGGAAGGAGGAGGGAAGAGCAGCTCGTCGGCTCCCGCTGCCTGTTACGACGACTGCAATAGTGTGCGCCCGTTGCGTCTCAGTGCGGGGGGCTCGTATTATGAACACTCCGGCTCCCAGATTGCTCGGCGGGTGCTTGTTGCCTGGCTTGCCTATACGCCTCAACGCCTTCCTTCCCTTCCTCCTCCTCCTCTCCCCATCCGCTGCCCTGCTCTTACTCGGAGGATTCCCGTTACACTGGCATCAGCTCACCCTGGTCGCGAGAAGGAGCGGGAACTTGGGTGCTAAGCTCGTTTGCGTTATTGTCGGTCTTCTTCTCTTAGCTCGTTTTTTGTTGTTGCTGTTTTTTTTTTTGTCGTTGATGCCGCTGTATCCCCGCTAATGGCTCCATTCGCGAGGGGTCCGCTGTAGTGGCCAGCAGGGATTCCGGAGTTAGTGGTATGGACCTTTCGGGGCTCGGAATCTTGCATTTCAAGACCCCCCCCCCCCCCCCAAAAAAAAAAAAAAGACGGTAATTTTCTCGATCTTTTGGTTTTTTGAGCACCAATCTAGAAAGTAATATTCCCGAAGCTGTCAGTCAACTTCGTGTCGACACCATTTGGACGCCATCGATGTCAAAGGTATGCATAATTAAGGCACGAGATTTTGGTAGTTGAAACGAATCACCGTGATACATTTAAAGCGCGTGCCGCTGGAGCCGATGCGAATTAGCGCTCACGCTGTGAAAAACGAAGTGCAGACGTCGACTATGGAATTAATAGAATAAAAAATTCGTATGGACACCTGATACCGTTATATATTGGCAATAGGACAGCAACTTTTCCAAAACACCTTCCTCTTTAAAATCACTCCTTTTATAAAACTCTAATACGACCCAAGCTTGAGTACGCCGCGTCAATTTGGGATCCAGGTCAAACAAACCCTAACATAGGCATTGGAAATGGTTCAGAATAGTTCTACTCGCTTCATTCTTTGTAACTATACCAGAACAGCAAGTATCAGTGCCATAAAATCTAGCCTTAACTTATTATCCTAGTCATCGCGTCGCAAAATTTTTCGTCTGTGCCTTTTCAGAAATTGTTCTGTCACCCGAAGTTCGTACCGAACATATCTCATTACCACCACAGTACGTATCGCCAAGACTAGATCACATCATAGGTTCGGCATTACTTTCTGCAGAACAGATTTTTTTTTTCAGTCATTCGTACCACGCACATCGAATGAGTGTGAATCACCTTCCTTCTTCAACGACCACCATCACCGATCATCAATTATTCAAGAACGTTATAGCTAACATTATATAACTAGAATACATTTTATATTGTGTTAGTTTTTTTCTCCTGAACGCCTTAGCTAACAATGCATATGTAGGAGTCATGTTTGTTAATTTTATGACCGAACGACACCTTGTGGCTCCATGGGGTTCTAATATTATCGCATTAATAAATAAATATAACTTCCGCTATACTACTGGAAAGAAAATCGGGCTTGCAGACCTGGATTGGCTCAAGAGATACGATATTCTCAGTTGCGAGAAAATGATATACAGATCAGGGAGAATAAAGCGGCAGAGGATGTTCGAAAAAATGCGTAGATTTTTTTTTTATAGTTAAAACACATTCCAACCGATTCAGTCTGCTATCAGCATCAAGTTTTCGAGCTCAATTTACTCCCGGATCAGAAAAAATTATGGGCATTGTTTTCCTGAGTTGTAAGTTGGCGCTGGTCCTGTACTGTTTGCTTCTCTTTTGCCCCCGTATTTCGCGCCGTTTTCTTTGTGAATCATGAACCAACTAGGACAGACTAGAGCTCTCCTTGAATACACTCTTATAAGCTTGCCAATTAGTTCCAGTTAACTCACATGCATTAATTAACTTTTAAAACAACGCACTCTGGTTGTTAGTGCCAAAGGGGATCTTGAGGCCATAGACAAGACGTTTTTTAAACGAAAAAAAGGTCGTTATCCAGAGATGTACAGCGCGAGAAATTCCCGCGCTCTTTTAAGCACAAAACTGAAACTGAGCGACGCAGGAAGCTCGCCGCAAAACGCAACACCCTCTGATGACCTGTTGCAATGCCTACGGCGCCCATTTCGAAATGCCTTTGAATTTGTACCACGTGATGTACATTTTTAGCTTGACCGCTTGGTGATAGGAAAACGATAGTTATTTCCCAACTGCGTGGCCGTTATATATAATAGCGACAAACGCAAAGCAGAGCAAAGTCCACCTGGTCGCATGTTTTCTGGCACTCTGTGTCTGGTTTAAGGCGAGAAGGGCTCGCCAAAGCTCTTCTTGGGTTTGCCGACAGATGGCAGCACAGCTACCAAAGGAACCTTTTTGTACAATTTTCGCAAAAAAAATCTGTCCGTTAGAGGGCTAAGAGACAGAAGGCGAAATAAAGGAGAAGGGCTCGGACGAAACCGACGCATCACGTTTACGTACACGAGAAGGGGCCCATGTACGGGAGTGCTATGCGATTACGAACGACCTCACCCTGGTAGAAGACGGTGATGGGAGGCGGTTGGCGCCTCTGGAAATGTGCCTGGCAAACCAATTAATTACCTCGCTCGCCTCGGCACGATGCCATGCCTCCACCTCCCTGATTCAATTAGAAGAGCGCCCAGTGCGTGCAAGGGCGCGCAGATTTCCAGGCTTGCAGAGCCAATTAAACGCGCGAGCGCGGAGCTGCGAAAACAGTGCATTTGGCTTTCAATGCGCCGTGCGTCTGCGCGTCTGGCGAAATCGAAGACGGCAGTGGCCTGCCGCGCGACAATGACTTCAGTACAGGGCTCGATGCGCCATCGACGCAATGGGAGCTTTGAACGGTCCTCTCTCGATCTGTGCAGAATATCTCTCTCTCCCCCTACCTCTCTGTATCTCCTCCCCTCATCTCTTCCTAGTGAACTTAAAAAGCGAACGAATACGAGTCGAAAGCTCTGCTAATGCGGCGACGGTTGATTTCGTCCGTGAACACGAGTGTTTCTTTGACGACAAAGGCGGTGGGCGAGAGGATAAAGGGCCCTGTTTGCAAGGGTTCCGTTGGTTTCAAATGGAGGCTCCGGACCGTTGACAAAAGCCGCTAGCTAAACTGTTTCGATTTCGAAACGATGCTGACAATGTTGCGCTCGGCAATCGTCACGAGAAGCACGATGTTGGAAGCATTCTAGCGCGAAACGGTGGCTCAGGGAACTTTAAGGTTTTTTTATTTTTCAGGTCGTACCCAAAAGTCTGGGCGTTGTGTTTCGTTTTTGTTTAGTGTAAATAGAAAAGAGCCTTTCTTTGCAGTAAGCACCGTCATTAAACAGGCAAAGCTAAGCGCCTGCTGAGTCACACACAGTTACCTCGTAGCGAACTGAGCGTATGTAGAGTACTTACTGGGAAGTCCTCCTAATTTTTTTTTTGTCAGAAGCTAGTGCGAAGATATCGATTTTTGGATAAAGGTAACACATTGAAGTACTCTACAGCAGTTTATTTTTTAAGAGAAGCTGAAAAAAACGAATGATCACAGGTGGCCCGCTGTTTACTCTATCCCAGCACAGTCCCAAGGATATCCCACATACATCCGATACGGGTGATCAATTGTCCCTCGGAAGTATGAAAATGATACCGGAGACGTCCCACGCGTAACTGTAGGGTCACTTGCTGCGTGACCCCAGGGACATTCCTTCCATGGCCGCATAAGGTCTCGCAGGTGTTAATCAGGTATCTGGGTTATCTGGTATTGGGCGTTTGATACTAGCTGCTTCTTTCTATTCCCAAAGAGAATTACGACCCAGTTAGATACCGAATTGTACCTGGACTTACGGACTATACAAACATGCCACTAATTTTTCTGAAATCATCATGTACGGCCATAAGCTGCAAAATATTAAACTATGCAGGTCACAGCGTCGAGAATTTTCTTCTAAGTAACATGACAAAATGGCTTGAAATTTCTATAAGTATGAAGAAACATGTATGCTCCTTTCGCAGGCATCAAAACTGGGCGAGACAGCGTTACAAAAAAAAAAAACGTTGTCGACTGTAACCAAATGAATACCAACGGCTTTTGTTTTAAGAAAGAGTAATTTGGGCTCAAGATTTCTTGTACGTTAAATTTTAGTCGCCACAGGATGTTCAAACAGTAGCAGTCTGTTCAGCAGTGCTGGAAAGTTTAAAGCACATACCAGTACTTAGACGATATCTTAGAGCACATAATTTATTTATGCATGCAAAATATAATTGAAATGAAAAACCGTTCAGTAACTGATAATCCCTTCTTTGAATTAGGCAGTGAAAAAGTGCATTAAGCCAGCAGTTGGCAATTTTAAGGTCAGCAGCTGTAGAGGAGCACGCCCAAATGTTCTAAAAAGGTAACCAAAATTTACGTAAAGCATTCTTCAAATAATCCCGTATTGTCATCTTTACTGGAAGGCAGGTGACTGTTAAATAAAAAAAGGCTACTGCTTTTGTTATGCTGAAGCAAGAATGATCCCTTTGATTTTGACTTTTACTGTCCTTCGCTGCCCTAATATAATGACTTGTGGCGGCAGCTGTAATCTGACGTTGAGAGAAAAAAAGAGCATTTTCAACAGAGCCGTGCCGCAAGCAAATGGGGTGAAAAAGAACTGAACGCAATTTTTTTGTGACATTGCACTCAAGCACAAGCTTCCTTTGTTTTGGACTCGTGCGCATCTTGTTTTCATGCTCCGAGGTGTCAGGGTTGCGCATCGCAGATACACAATATTCGTAAGGAGGTACTTAGATGAAGGCTATCTTGAAACAGAGAAGGAAGATTTACATAAAATATATTACATCTGTAAAAACATCAACAGTGGTCTACTTTTCACGGACAAGGCTGAATTCTCGAGTATTAAGTGTTATGGGTGGAATTTCGAAGGCCACGGCAATAGCTGTTTTCGTTCCGTTCAAGGCGGAAGGCTGCCACCCCGGAACGAGATAAATTTCACACGCGTCGTATCGGCGCTGAACTTTCGCGCCGTATAGCACAAACATCCGGGTCTTCCTTATGAAGGCCAAAAAGTTGCAGCACGTGTGGACGAAAAAGCACCAGCCCAGCAAGAGAGTAAAATAAGGGGAATGAAAAACCCGTAACAAATGCGTCCTTTACAGAGGACCACCAGATCAGAACACCATCCGATCTCTTCAATATTAAAGCAAGTCATTATGTGAGTAACATTTCGGAGTACTCCAATACGCGATGGCCGATAGATTCACGGTGCCCTTCTGAGCCACCTGCGACCTGAAGAGCAGGAGGATATTTTTCATGCCCTCTGACAAGCAACAAATGGGACAATATGGCGCGACGTGTGTATTTTCATGTTGAACACCCAGGAACGAAGTGAAGGTTGTGCGAAAGTTTAGCACCAACTATGGCAAAGCAAGAAAAAATGGAGAAAACAAAAAAACGGAAGATGAAGATAAAGGAATCAATAGAAGAATGGATAGGCTTGCGCGGATACTCGCATATGTGCCCCGAGGCGTGAAAAATGGACGCCAGGGTGATCGCGGTCGCGGCCCAGGCGCGGAATGAGCGCGCCCGAAGATGTGCCGGCACTTGGGGCCGGCAGGAAGAGAGGGGGAGAGAATTGGTTCCAATAAAGCGTGGGCTCGTTTCATCAGGGCCGCGGCGCGCGGCAGGCATCCGAGGCCTCGACAGGCCGCCGTCGTAGACCCAATCTCGAAGCGCCGCCAACCGCTTGGTGGCACTGGCGGCGGCTGAGTAACGGTTGGCGGCGCCTCGCTTCCCGCTCCCGTTCCTCGCTTCCCGGGCCTTTTCCCCCGACGTGCTGGGAAAACGACGACCGAGGGGGCGCGCGCTTCCGAATTAGGCTGGCCGTCCCGCGACACGGTGTCCCAGATCAATCTTGCCCCGCGCGCAGCGCTCTGTGGGACACCCAGTCGCTTGGTTTCGTTTAGGCCGATAGTCGTGCTAGTTGGTTGGGTGCATTGTGAGGTGTGGCGACAGTGAAACTGTATAAGGACGCGTACACTGTAACGAATTCTCACGGGAGAGTCGCGGGGTGTAGCAGAAAAGGAACTGAGTATCGGTGGATAAGCATGTGTGGTATTCCTTTGCATTAGACATTTGGGTTCTTCATTTTTCTTCATTGTTTTTGTTTTGAAGTGGAGGTTGTAGGTGCCCGTTTCATTGGTTCAGCTTCGATTCTGAGTGCCGCTGTAAGCGCCCTACGGAGGTTTACGGATTGTTACCGCTCGTAACCACCAGTGGGTGCTAACGGGTGGTTACCGTGGAAGGAGAAGGCACGTGCGTGCCGTGCAAATGGCCGTTCGGTCTGAACAGCGTATACAAGGAGACAAGGAGCGCTGTCCCGAGTCACCACCTTCAGAATTTTGTGCCACCCTACAGTACGCAGCAGTAGCCATAGCTTAACGTCGCACGAGAACAAAATGTTTTGCAGCTGCAAAACAGGTACCTTAGTTTGGTTGGGTTACCCAATGCTGCCGCACTATCCCTCCCCACAGCCCACACCGGCTCTTTAACCAATTCATCGCGCTTCATGTGACTCTGGTTCGTCATGAAAACTCAGCTATCTGTTAAACGAGAGAGGCATCATTAATGCACAACTGCGTTTTCTTGGATGCAAGTGTGGTGTTTTTTTTTTTTTGGTTATCGCTTTACCCCGCAAGTCTGCGTACTCGTCCTTAAGCTTACCCAGTCACTCTTGTGCTGTTCCTTTACTTACCTTACTGTTATCGCTGCGCGCCGGTCCGTGCCACATCGCGCCCCGAAGGCACCCCTCTCCCCTTTTCTCTTCACGCTCCTCCTTGCTTTCAGTTATCCGTTCCGATTGAAGTCCCTACAACCGGCTATCGCTAGTAGCTGCATAGAACCGCAGGAGAGAATACGAAGCCAGGAATCACCGTTTCACATCTCTGCAGCCTTCACACCAAACAGGAGGCGTATCAACAACCAGTGTAAGAGTTGATTCGCTTTTTATGACGACCTTTGTGTTGCCTGTCGCCAATCAAGAATCACTAGTGGCGGGGGCTTCAGGAATTTGCCGGCGCTAGGAGATAACAGATTGCTACCGTAATCACTTCGGACACGTTAGGAACTTAGTAATGCTCTCGGCAAGACTCGCTTGACTATTGGGAAAGGTGATTTGTAATCTTTTGACACACGTTTCTTTTTTTTTAAATCCGGCCCGGAGCCTCAGCATTCCCCTTTTTGTTCTTGCTTGTGTTCGCGCTATATGTGTGCCTGGTGTGGGATAACCGTCAAAAGTACGCTGCGAACTAAAGCTTTTGAGTCTTAGCGGTTATTGGCTTGCAGGAGTTCATTGCAGACAATTGAAAAAAAAAGAGAAATACAGCTAGACAATGAAGAGACTGCAATTGCATTTTGTTGTTTGGAGCAGCACAAGCGACAAAGAGGAAACCTCAGACTGTTTAGGACCCTTGATAATTTACGAGCGTTCTTATTATATTTCTAGCTTTCATTTTTGACAAAGATTAGCGGAACGTCTTTGGAGATTTAAAGTTTCCCACAGGAAGAAATTCGAGGATTCACAGTAGGATGCTCGGAACAGATAGAACCAAGGTTTGCGCTGTTTGGAGGAGAAAAAAGAATTAATTTATGTAATCTCTTTTATTCCTTATTGCTAACTAACCAGACACCCAGGCATATAATAAGACAATGTGACCTTCCTTAAGCTGTCTCATGCGCCTTGTTAACCCTCCGTAAAGCAAAGCTCACTCCGCCTCTTTGGGTTGGACAAGGTATGAGGTAAGGGTTAGGATCAAAGCCAAGGTTTAGGTCTGTAAGTTATATAAGGTACACAAGATAAGGTGAGGCCTACTGCGCTGAGTGCTTTTTATTGTTTTCAAGCTGTTTGGTACTCTGTAATTTCGTTTTCATACATAATTTTATATGCTTGTTATGTACTGATCTTTTTTTTTTTTGTCATTGATGCCTCCCTTGCCTGCCAAATTTGTTCCGCAGTATAGTTAACAAGAAAAGAAGATCATAGCGGTTTGAACGAAAACAAGCTTTGGAGCCAGTAGCCTGCGGCAGACGGAACAAGCTTTCGCCGCGTGTGAAGTCATGTGTCCTGTAACCCCGAATATAGTCGTCTAGCATACCGATTTCAGGGGCGCATGCAAGTTTTGATAACTGAGAAATTTGTTGACGTTGTCTTGAATGCAAGCAAATCAAATAAAGTTTTTGTTGAGTAGTTAGTAGCGACGACCCTTCACAATGACAACACGTTCATCGCAACGCAGGACAGTTACTTGATATACAACCTAGCCTCATATCGCCATAAAGAAGATCCAGAAACAAAATCCAGAGGCATGCCTTCACAGTTGTATTCCAACAGAGACTGATTTAAATCTAGTCATAAAGGCTAACGGTGTCAATATAGGAACCGTGCGCATTGAATTAGTTATTATATTCGAACTCCGACATTACGATTTCGTCTCTTTGCTGGGATAATTTACAAAACCTAGAATATGATCCTCTAACATGCTCTGCCAAGTTTTGATCCGAAATGTCTAACAGCCTTCTCCACCAATAGATCGCACTATATCGCAAACAGAGCAACCCACACGGCACAACGCATGGCACCTTTCCCACTACGCAACGCGCTTATACTAAAAGCTGCAGAATCAAACGGTGACGTGGATAAAAGGCGGGAGAGGAGGAGGCGTGGCTGACTCGTGTGGCAATATTCGAAAGCTTTGACGTCATGCTTTAGCCAGCGTCCCTCTGAGTTCTGTCATCCTAAACGAAGAGTGTGCAAACTTTTTGAAGAGTGCGCGGTAAAATGATCCCGCATTCTGGAGGCGCACAACGCCAAGCTTCCCCCCCTCCCCATCCTGTTCGGCCTGTCTCCGGTGGGTGGTTTGCTCAAGCTTGCGACAACTGGGGCGTTTGGAGTAGTTCGACATAAAATGACGCCTAGTAAAAGGAATTGCGGCGCTTGCCTCCCAGGCTTCGTATTGAACTTCAGGCCTCCCCAGACTAACGTGCTTCCTTACTGGACAAGCCCGCTTAGAAAATCGATGCGACCTCCGCCGCCACATGCAGCTGTGCAGCCTCATGAAGCCACATATCCGCTGCACCGTAGTTTAAATGAAAGTCAAACTATTACAGCATTTGAAGCATCAAAGTTATATCCGAGCTATGAGGCATGTCGCAGCAAATGACTCCGCGCTAATTTTGACGAGGTGGGGACACTCAGGGCCCTCCCACATCCATGCACACGTTTTTTTTTAATATTTTGCCCCTGCAGAAGGGCGCACTAAAAGCGAAGGGAAGCACTGACCCTTGAGGTTACAACCACTGCACTACTTTAAACTACTACGTCGGACATCAGTTACTTCAGCGTCCTGCCCAGGACATCCCAGCAGACTAGGCCAAAAAGAAAACCTTTCTCAAAAGCTACCGCTGAACTGACGCGGGAATCCGATGCAGTGCTGCGATATGTCAAATTACGAGCTTCTCGCAACTATTTCGTGATCTGCTTACACAGTGTAACAGTGTGGGAGTACCTCCCAAAAGGGCAACCTAATCTGTGAAGCTTTCAGTTAAAGAAAGCACTCTTTAGTGACTCCGAAAAAAGAGGAATATAGAGCCTTATTTTTATCGCATATTTTTCAATCGATTCTCTTGCTCTTCTTTTTTTTTTATTGGCAGCTGCAGCACACATGATGTCAAGATTGGCAGCCAGCAAGCTGTGTCGTTCGCTAGATCTGATATAAAAAGGTGTCGCACAGATCAATATCACTGTACGTACAGATCGATACGGACATAAAGGCGACGTATGATGCTTCACTCGTATTCAGAATAAACAAGTCATTGTAGGATACCGAGAACCATTACTGCACTATTAACAACATCAAAAGAGGCACGAATCGGGCAGGTCTTCACTTCTTGCCTTGCACTACTCCTAAAGTTCTTTCACTAAACTAACCAGCACGCTAGATGAACGAAAGCAAAAAGAAGATGTTGTTACGTAGGGTGTAATCTGTCGATGCATTTCACGGCGTGAAGCGTCCAGTCCTTCACATACGCATTCTACATGAATACCCAACAACCTAATAATCTAGTACAAACACGCTCAGAACATTACCTGCCGGTATTCATATCACTTCTCTTGGTCCCTAGCACACTCGGTCAACCGAGCCCCACATCTTCAGTCTTTCTTGCATCATTTTCTATCGCTTCCACAACGAGCCGTGGGAGATCTGGCGGGCAGGAGCACTATCTAATGGTGCCAGGAAGGGGGCTGAAAGTTAACTAAGATATAATCTCTGATTCATATACATTCCATACGGCGCTTTGAGAGTATGCAAAGAAAGACAATGGACTACAGAAAAATACAAAAGCGTTCCCACAACGGACAATGATTCAGCTGATGTGTAGCCATCACATACAGCCTCTGTAACCTCAACGACGGCAAAAACGAGGCAGTACAAAAAGACTCGTGATTGTAAAACTCTTCCATTCAAAACATCTGACCTTTATACTATATAGCTTCTTATAGTTATTTACCCGCACTCCTTGCGGTTGAAACCTGGAGTTCGAAACTTAAAAACTACGGCACGCTGAAAGAGAGCGAATCAAGAAACAAGAAAACAAGAAAGAAAGCACAATGAGGGCAAACCACATGAGACGCGCAGTTACGACAGAAGAGGAAAGCACGAGGCCTGATCTTCTTTTGTAGCAAATATCAACGGCAACTTTCGATACGGACATAACATGTGACCGAGCACTTTCGGTTTGAAGAGCTGCGAAGATGCCCTGGCGGAGGAGCAAAGCTTCGCGGTCGCATTTCCAGCACGATGCCCGAGCAGACTTTTACGACGGGAAAGCTGCAATCGGCCGGCACAGACGTCATCGGAGCGTACGCACAGTGCGGGAAAACGTGGCTTTACGGCGCTTTTCTGCGATTCTGGATGCTGAGGGGGGCACATTTTGGTTTCCGAAAAGCGCAGTAACTTTGAAATGCCGCCGCTGGTCGCACACATTGGAATACTTTTCTGTCGAGGCTGTAGGAATGCTGCGTACACGCAAAGCGGTCAGGGCAGAGGTAGGCTGAGTGTCGTAACCGGAAAACTGTTGGCTCGGAGAAAGGGTCTCGCAGTTTTATTTACGAGCGAAGAGAGGTGAACCTCGCAGGAGTACGCTTGACAGAGTGAACGTTCCGCCATGGAAAGAACTGAAACAATCTGCTGCTCGCAGAGTAAATAGCCGTGTTCCTAGAGTGCACTGGTAAGGCACGGGTAAGGAGGCATGAAGGAGAAACTGATATCGGAACCGTTCTAACTAAGCGCAGTCTTACTCCCCGTTGCACCGAATACACATTAATGGCATAACACACATCACTTGAAATAATCACATCCATCTATCATGTTAAAGGTTCCACCGGAGGTTTTACCGGCGGAGATGGGATTGTAAGTATTATAACCATTTAGAACGCACATTTCAGAGTCAGTACGTGCGGCTTCCCTCTGGCGACGCATGATTACGGGAACTTACGAAAAGCAGGGCGGCTTATCCGAAGCCTGGCAGTTTTGCGTTCGGTACATTTATAATGAGATGAAATGAGAGCGGCAGCTTGGGTACAAATGAGCGTCCGCGATTCAAGTTTCGTGCATTAGATTCTGCACTGTATCATTTATTTCTTGCCTCGTGCATTAAACATGCCTTTCATGCTCTTGGCTTCCTCTTTTAAACATGTCTTTTTAATGTTTCGGACGACATACGGCCAAAACATAGGAGGCTACTTCTGTCCGTCGATTAATCCTGCTTCAGATGTCGTTATCGTCGCAGTTAAAGATGTGCGTTAGCTGTACACGTCACCTGAGATCTAATGATTTTTCCGTCCCTCCCCATATACTAGTGCCCTTTGGCTGCTGCAGTTATTGAAACAAACAAACAAACAAACAAACAAACAAACAAACAAACAAGCAGAAGGAAAGAAAGAGAGAAAGAGAGAAAGAAACGAGCAAGCAAGCAAGCGACCAAACAAACAAAATATATACTGTACCACCAAGGTCTAAATGCGCAAAGGATGCAGGCGCGAACATAAAGGCGATAGTGACCGCAAAAAAAAAAAGTTGATCCACGCAGTCGGGTTTGCTGAGCCAACACGATTTGGGCGGTGTCCGTACGGTGCAGCGTCCGCTTTGCATTGCGCCAGTCGCGAGTGGCAATCTGCTGTTACGGAGAGGAAAATCGCCAGCATCAGGCAGATACAGACCGGGAAAGGGGGGGGGGGAGGCATCGCTAATTGAATTAGGGTGTATGCCCAGCAGCGTAATCAAATTGTAGGTCGCACGAAATCGTCCCCGGCCGCGCCGGCGGAAAGACCCCTGAGCTGGCAACGCGACCGAGTCAACAATGCGTTCGATCCCATATCGAAACGCTCAGCAGTATTGCCACGGATGCCTGCGCAGCAGTTCCCCGTCCCACCGTCTCTTTGAAATCGCCGCGCTAATACGAGAGACGACATCAGTGCCTACGCTCAAATTTCCTTTCCAGATGACGAATTTTTTTCTGGTGCAATTCTTGCACTAGAGATGGCTTCCGGACTTACAGCCCCTGTAAGAATTTTAATTAACAAAGGCACGGAAAGTGATAGCGAAATCTCGGATTATAAGTACAGACGTGAATAGATGAGACAATCTAAACTCTTTTAAAATGATAAAAGCTCTAATAACACCAAGTCCGGGTGTTACGGATGCTATGAATACACTACCAGCACTTTCTTAATGTGGTCTTCGGGTCGCTCTCAAATGATATAGTAACTTACCCACACCCCTGAAAAGGCGAGTGCATATATCCAGTATAACTCGTCAGAACTCACGGCTATGCGGCTGAGACCTGGAGGCTAACAAAAGAGCCACAATTTAGGTCCAAAAAAGAGAACAGAAAACGGGCACCAGGATTGAAACAGTGCATAAAACAGAAACCAAAATTAGAAAACAATGCAGAAAACAGAAATCGGGACCCGAAAATAGAGCAAAAAATGGAAACCACGATTATAGTATGCAGTAAGGAGAGCGAAGGAAATAAAACGTGATTTTGACACTGAAGAGACGCAAAGAGAACAGAGTGCACTAGATAGCAAACGTGAATTAATGATATATTAATTAACATTAGAAAACACGGAGATGGGGCATGAAATGGAACGTGCAGAATATACAGCCCGTTGTACACTTGACTGACAGAGTGGATGGGAACGGAAGGGATGTGTAATAGAGGGCGGATGCTAATAAGGCCGAGGTAAAAATTAAGGTAATTTTCTGGGATAACGAGACTGTGGCTGAAGCAAAACAGGAAGAAACGAAGGTTGGGAGAATGCGTTCCCTAACAATGAATACAATTCGAGTGACGGCAATGAAGATAGTGACAACGAGAAAGTACGACCAGAGAAGCCCGCAGCTGCTACAGGAACGTTGACCGCACCCTTCCACATGTGCGTATTCACGTGGGAGTCCTTGGTACGGCGTTGGGGAAGAAGGGATTCTCCCGAAACTGGTGTTTGTTCCCGCTGATATCTCCCACAGTGTAGAGGTGTCCGTGACGGATGACGTAGCGTTCAAAGTGCTGCGCGTTGATGATGATTGAATTCTAAGGACTCAATGGCGGCTTGGTGGAGAAGCGTTATGATTATAATGTGGTTGGTTTGCACAAGAATGGGTCAAAGGCTTTCCTTTTTTTTTTTCAACATTTCGTACCAGAAAAGCCGAGCACCAGGTCAGGGGAAAGCTAGTATTGATTGAAAAAGCGGTGGGTACTCGGTGACGCTAAGGATCTAACCTCGTCTCCCCGGCACATGAGTCGCAGGTTCAAGCCACTAAACATGGTTAAAGAATGCAGCGCGAAAAGACAAGGACAAGCGCCAGTCCTGTGCACTTCTTCGTTTGTCCTTGTCTTTTCGCGCTGCATTCTTTAACCATGTTAACTGACCAACAAGCCCAAACAGCCGCTTTAGTTCATCAAACCACTTGGCCACCTTTGTGATTTCGAAGCGCCGAGTTAATATGTAACCTGGTCCATAGCTCTGGGCTCTGTCGGCTATTGCGCTTCTTGGAGTCCATTCCTAAAAGGAGTATGAAATCAAACCCTTAACATTTAATTTCTCCAACACAAGTTGTATCAATTTCGTAACCTGCACACGATTAGACACTCAAAGGTAACAGCGAAACAAAAGTACCTAGGCACAAGAAAAGTGGCGCATAGTTGACACGGACAAGCGCTTCTCCTTGTACACAGTTAGTGGCGTTGGGTTACTTCTCGCCAAAATGGCCAAACTGATGACGTATGGCGTGACGTCACGAATTTGGGGGCCATGACCGATCTAGGCATGAGTGAGCACACCAATGGGCCCCTCTTTATCGTCGCTTCTGATAGGTGTTTTATGCCAGACAATGTATTACCAGAGTCCTTCAAAGCATTCAAGAACTCTGGTATTACATATACGCCGTTATCAAAACCATTTAAAGATACTGACCTGTCATACTTCATCGCCGCCTGAGTGATTTTCTCCTTTCTCAAACAATTTCACGTTTCATATCAGCTTGCCCGGCACAAAATCCTCATTACTCTCAGTGGACACACACACACACACACACACACACACACACACACACACACACACACACACACACACACACACACACACACACACACACACACACACACACACACACACACACACACACACACACACACACACACACACACACACACACACACACACACACACACACACACACACACACACACACACACACACACACACACACACACACACACACACACACACACACACACACACACACACACACACACACACACACACACACACACACACACACACACACACACACACACACACACACACACACACACACACACACACACACACACACACACACACACACACACACACACACACACACACACACACACACACACACACACACACACACACACACACACACACACACACACACACACACACACACACACACACATATATATATATGTACACGCACACACATGGTGAGACGCCATGTACTTGACGTTTACGCTGTTTTCTGTAGTAAAAAGGCTAAGTATTTTGAAAATCTTCTTTTTTGGTATCCTTGAAAAGTAGACTATCAATACAAAAAAAATCATATTTTCATTAACGATATCTTTCCTATTAAAAAAAATTGCAAA
Source organism: Amblyomma americanum (assembly GCF_052857255.1). Classification (NCBI taxonomy): domain Eukaryota; kingdom Metazoa; phylum Arthropoda; class Arachnida; order Ixodida; family Ixodidae; genus Amblyomma; species Amblyomma americanum. Next base: position 34,869,056 of record NC_135502.1, read on the forward strand.
ATTTTTTCGACCTGAGCTGGGGAGGACTGTGTGTCCAAAGTTACACGATTCTCTTTATTTAGCCTGGCAAAATTATTGCCAGAATTTTATCGACAAAATTCGCATACACTGCAACCTAAACAATGCACAAGCAAGGATATGCGGATATGCACGCGTAACAAATTCACCCCACGAGAGAGAGTCTGTCGACGAAGATGGCGTCAAGTTAGCAGGCCAAGCGGACGTGGCCCGACGCGAATTGAAATAAGTCAGCACAATTTAAAGACAGAGCGCAGCGCTGCATAAGCTTGAACGGACAGCGGGGTAAAAAGGCAGCACACAAAGGCAGGGGAAAACTGCGCTGCAGCAGGCGGTAAGCTCAACGCTCAACGCTGGCAAAAAAACTAAGTATACAAAAATAGAAAGAAGAAGCGCTACGAGGGAAAAAAAAAACTCTTGGAGCGGCAAGCGGTCACGTCTAACGCGCAATTTAATCAAGGCTTGATCCATTACTCTCGCAAAGCCATGGTCAACATCATGGCCGGGGGACGCCTGCTCGGAAGCCATAAGCTCTCGTCCCAACGTCCGCCGCCAAGCCAGTCACTTACAACGACCGCACGGCCAGCAAGCTCGGCCACCAGGCCTCCATCAGCGGTGCGCCGAGCATAAATAAACCGCCCGCTGGGCAGACCCCATATAACACGGCGGCGAAGAATTAGTTTATGCCGCACGAAAGGAACCCTCGCGCATGCACATACGCGAAGAGAAAGAGAGAAAAAAAAGAAAAAAACAAACTAAAACCAGCGGAGAAGCAGCGTCCTGACAAGATGCTTGAAGGCAAGACGCGGCCGCCATCTCATTTCCGTTTTTGGTTGTTCTGGCTTTGTTTTTTCTTCTCCCCGGCTATTCTATCCGTGCTTTACTTGGTCGAGTCTCGGGCAAGTCATTGGGAGCAGGCCGGCGTTAGTGTCCGGACCACGGAGTTTACGACTGGCCTCGTTGTAAAAGAGGGGATGGGTGCGAAGTCAGGCCGCGAGGGGCCGCCTCGATCGGCGAGCGTATCGTAGGCCGCCTGCTGCAGAGCCTAAGCTGACTATGCAACAAGTGGCATCGGCTTATAAGCAGCGACGTCCGGTTTAGCATCGCGGTGGACTTGTTATCGTGGGGTCCTCTTTGCGTACTGTTCTGGACGACAGATGCTTAAACGTTGCATACGTAATTGCCTAATACACATCTCTGCGCGGTGGCGGGTTGACACGCAGTATCAATTGAGCACGCTTGGGGTAAGTGTGAAAGTAACGATCGAAGTGCGATGTAGTTGGATGGTAACCAACTTCATCTGGTCGAATTTAATCCCAGGCCCCTCACCCTTGTGACTCTCGCTCTCCCTCTCATTTTGCTCCCTTCCCATCTTTTCCGTGATGGCGTGCTTCTCTGCATTTCTGCGTCGTCTTTATTGCCCTATAAACATTTCAATATTGGCCACCGATGCCTTTATCGCAAAACTATATTTCCTTTATCGCAAATCACCAAAGTCTACACCTTAAACATTCACCAATGACCTTTTTAATATTTGAGAGCGAGGTAAGGTAAATAACTTCAGTTACAATACTGCGCTAAAGAAAAAAAAAAGACTCGATGATGCAACTGCATGCCGAGCAGCTTTATATAAAACATTTCTCATTGTGACGGCTTCTTTGATTTTGCGTATAAAATGCACAAAACATTGGAAGAGGACGGCATTCAAGAAAACGGTGCCGCATTAAATTCAGCGCCCGCAGCAGAACAGTTCGCTCAAAATATAAAAAAAGATAATTAAATGCAGAGTGCGCAAAACATGCTTCCGCGACAGCTGGGAACTTAATAGGAATGCTAGCGCGCGATACCTAAACAAAACGGCACATTTCATCTTCACTCCTGCTAAAGACAGCAACGCCGCTGACTTAATATGCTCAGTTGGAGAGAAGGCAAAGAGGAAACATCATGAGTTGAGTACAGCTGAGTCATACGAAAATAGCTAACAAAACAAAGGGTAATGCATGTTTTAAAAGGCGAGAACTGCCCGGGGGCGAAGGCGTCGGAGTCTCTGTGAAGCCCTCACCTGCCAACTGTGGCAGGTGGAGTCTAGGGGGATTTGCCTCTCACCATCTGCCACCTGCCCACCGCCCCCTTTCTCTCTATCCACTTGTAGGGAAGAAGAGGGAAACTCGGGACAAAGAATCAGTCAGCAAAAATGATAATGACTAAGAAGAAAATGACTCGGACAACATCAAGCCTTCGTGCAAAATACACAGCCTCCTGGGGTTCACAAGCTTCACTGGCGGCTGTTTTAAACAGCCATCTGCCATTGCAACGGCGCATCGCTGAACCGCTGCGCCACTGGGCCGGTAGTGATATGAGGACTCGCCGCGATCAAAGAAAGTGAGACATTTTGCGCAGATGCGCTGTCAGAATTGGAACAGAATTGGAATAGACTGAGGAGTGAAAAACAATCGACTCAAAATTGCAATATAATCTGAATTTAACATAATAACGAGTGACAGAATAATACTACCGCATTTCCTCCGCATGTAATCAAGAGTTCGACGAAACATCGTCTGGCCAGGTAGTGGTATAATGAAAAAATATAGGATCACTGACCAAGTCAAAGTTTAATGAAACATACTGACGTTTTTGTTGACGCTTGTGAACGAGGAATCCTTAGGACTTCGAAACGTCAGTGTGTTTCATTAAACTTTGAGTTGGTCAGTGACCCTATACTTTTTCATTTCCTCCGCATGAGTCCAATTGATTCGTTTTTGGAGAAGTGAAATCGTTGAAGGTCGAGCCTACGTGATCAGAGAGAAAAAAAGAAGGAAATAAATTAAGGGAGAGAAATCAGTAAGAAAGAATTCATTCGATCTGAAATGCGCCAGTGATTGTAAGCCTACATTATTTTTCTAAAGATGCTCTGTAATCTTTGCTAAAGTTATTTCGGTCTTCTTATGTTTTTCCACCGACTCATCATGCTCGAGCCATTAAATTTCACTGCTATCTCATTCACTTGTTTAGACCCTTACTCGTGGGCATGCCTGCATCAATATGAGGTCGGTCTCAGTCAGTAGGTTAATCCTCTGAAAACAACCTTCTCAGAATCAATAACCGTGCACCACCACCCCTAAAGCCAATCTTAATTGTTTCATTTCTTATTTTCTCCGTGACGCTATGCTGATGATACTGCAGAACCAACTGTGTAGCTAAGCTACTGCCTCGTGGTATCACAACAAAACTAGTAGGAGCAAACAAGATGATACAAGATCAACAAGTTTGTATATATAGGTAAACTGTACGGAGCAAAAGAACAGGGAGCGAATGTGCATAATAACAAAACAGAACATCACTGTGCAGCCTCCGCTATCAAAATCTTATATAAGCGGCTACGAGGAGACCGCTTACATGTTTAAAAGGAGCAGCTGGAGTACCGGCAGGGAAGGACGCTTTACAGGTCCGGGCGCTCCCCCATAAACTCCATTATCCTCGTAACGTCTTCCGAAGCACTCCCCCTTTTTTTCCCGTCCTGGGTAGCCCCATCACAAATCAAACGCCTCGTAATGTATTGATGAATATCGCTTCAGCAAACAGGCGACGTCAAGAGGCACACGAGGCGAAGGCAGTTACGAGAATCGCCGGGCCTCGGTGCGCGTGTGCGACTCGTATACGGGCCTGTAATGGCTTTTACACGTGCTGCACGTTCTTTCGTGCCAAGCGCTGTTCTTAGTGAAAGCAAAAAAAAAAAAGAAACTGAAAAAAGAAACGCTGCCAGAAAACATGCAATTTTTAGCGAGCTGTTTTCTCTGGGAAATACTGCAGCTAATTGGCTTATTGTACGTCGACGTTGAAGTTATTATTGTTTCATGAACAGCGTTGTCATGGTGACTATCATTTAGCTCCTCCTCTCCTCTTGGGCTCCATAGGTCACGTACCTCTGAAGACAAGAGAACAGACACAGCTTGTGGCACAAAAGATGGACACCAAGAAAGACTTTATAAACAATAGCACGAAGTTAGTTCGAGAAGTTTAGTCTTATGTATCATATTTGAGGGAGGTTGAAAAAATTGGTAAATTGGTTATCGGGGAAAAGAAATGGCGCAGTATCTGCCTCAGATCTCGGCGGACTCCTGAAACGCGCCGTAAGGAAGGGGATAACGGATGGAGTGAAAGAAGAAAGGGAGAAAGAGGTGCCGCGGTGGAGGGCTCCGGAATAATTTAGACCACCTGGGAATCATTAACTTGTACTGTCATTGCACAGCACACAGGTGCCATTGCGTTTCGCCTCCATCGAATGCAGGTTGCCCTTCTAGCTTTTGAGGAAATAAAAGGCGTAGTAACTGTCGCACTTCTTTGTGAACGCCGGTGAGGGAAGGGAGGAAGGAGATAATAAACGAACGAAGGTAGAAAGAGGCGAACAAAATTGAGGGGATGCTTAAGCTCTTACTTAAGAGCATGACGTGATAGCTTTATTGGGTGCATGTTCATATATGCGGAACCGATCATTCGCGACTTTAGATTCATAGATCCCTGGGTGTCCTCATACCACTCTTGGCGCAGTGGTGCAGCGGTTAAGCGGTGCGCCACTGCCACCGGTGGCGCTTGTGTGACCCAGGTTACTCTTTCCGAGCTACCTCTCGCGATCAAGCATTAACTGAACCTCCACCAGCTGTCAAGAGGGTCAGTTTGCTCACAATACGGTGGGCAGGTTCCGATGACGCCACAAGGTCACGTGACCTAGGTGACTCACCTAAGTTGCTACTCCGGGGATTTTTCTCTCACAACGTGGACGACGATGATGTCGAATTTTATGCAGAACGGAATTCTTAACGCTGTCGCGTTAAAATTGTAAATTGTAGAGTTTAATATCCCGAACAGACACATGGGCTCTACGAGGGCTGCCTTAGTGCAGCTAGTGCTCTGAATCAACTTAGATCATCTGCTGCTCTTTAACGTGCGCTGAGATCGCAGAGCACACCCCCCCGACCGATGATCATAGTACAAATGTAGACCTTAATGCACAATTAGTGTGAGGCGGTGGTTTCAACAGCCCTTCAGCATTGTAGTTTTAGCGCAGTGTCGTACCCTGAACAATTATTCTTTGGTGTGCGTTTGCCGGTATTGTCGAAGAATATGTGAGATGGCATCGTTGATTGTCGGCTGTTTCTTTTAGGTTTTCTGCTTCGTTTGCGCTTATTTCTTTGTTCAAAGAAATACCTTTGTCTGGTTGTCGATAGATTTATTTAGATGGTCTCTCTGTATCTCTGTCTTCATGTATGGATGTTATGCCGTGCCGTGTTTCTACCGCCGCACATATGTAACCGTGTTTAAAGAGTTCTGTTCAGCAAAAGATGGAACTGTTCATTGCCGTGCAGCGTATGCGAAGGTCACGAGGCAATGTCAGGCGTCATGTGGACGCCTTTTGCCTCGGGTACCTCCGCAGATCTGCAACCACACTCACACAAAAAAATTAAACTTTTCGTGTATCATGTACCCCCCTTCTGCAGAAATATAATTCATATTCTTCTTCTTCAACCTAGCGCTTAAATTAGCTGCAGCAGCAATCGGAAAGATATCCCGCTACTGAAGAAGTTAACCTCCTACAACGTGGACGCTATTTTGTATTAATAGCTCAACTAATGGTACCAAGAGTGTGGGAGAGCGGCCTAGTTTGCTTTCTTTCCCACAAAGGGGTGCACGATAAGAATTTAAGAGTTTTACTTTGTTCTGGAAAAACAAAATCACGGCGGAATCGAACGTTCGATCTGAGGCCCTCTTTATCTGATCAGTGTTGCATTAGACCACTCGACTACGGCACGACGAACACGTGCATGTGGACGCATTACTTTTATAGCCTTGCCGAGTGAGATGGGGTAGAAGTGTTGTGAATATTTTAATTTTGCACAATTTTTCTCTTTGCTTGGGGAAACAGGGCACTGAATAACAGAAAGGCCACTCTCTATTCGATTGGCAGCAGCTGAAAACAAATCGATTGGAGCCATAGATTCTTGAAAAACCGTGTTATTATCGCCCTAGCGGCCTCGCTATTTTCGTAGTTCCCACAGGTGCCCTTTGTTTACACTTGAAATGACTTAGTAAAAAGCACTACGCGAAACATCGAGACACCGTCTGTTATCTGTACGACCAGTCATACCGGAAAACATGACTTCTCCAAATGAAGCGGTATAGTCGGAAAGGCTTAGCACCGCTAGCTCGCATCTGTCCCAAATTCCTGCTAACGGGCCCCTCATCCGTCACTCTCGGGCCAGACTAATACGTATAAGAGTACACCATGTTTACTAATGATCGAAGTTGTTGGATCAGATATCAGCGTTTCTGGAGGTCATATTTGCCGACTCCGCCCGCAGCGCTTGCTTTGTTTGCACTTAGCAAACACACATAGCGCACTACTTCATTATGGCAGTGATTGAGACTGCGAAAGCCGGCTCTCCTGTGGTGAAACGGATTTCCCTTTAGGCACCAGGCCAACAAGCTGGGACACTGAACGGAGTGTAGCAGATGAGAACACAGACAAGAAAACTCGTTTCAGCGAATGCAGTGTTTGCAAACGTTCTTGCACCACGACACGCTCGCCATAGTGCCAGAATCGAAGTAGGGAACTTCTCTCTTGTAATTCTATCTCCCAATATCTCGATAGTTGCCGGCGGTCGGTAGCGTCCTTTGCGCGATGAGGAAAGGCAACATTGTAGGCAAGTCGGGTGGAACCCTGCGCCCACACAAGGGCTGGACGTTGATCAGCGAGCACGTGTTATTCTGCTGCAGTGCCTTTCATCGCAGTTCTTGAGGAACCTCGTTATGGCCTCTGCTGATAGGCCGAAAGCTAGCCTCCTGAGAGTGGTGGGTGTTCCCAAAATACCAACAGAGATTCACTAGTGGCCATTGCACGCACGAATACAAGGGAGGAGAGGGGGTGCGGGTTTCCTTCCCCTCGAAATCGTGCCCCCCCCCCCCCCCCCCCCTGCCTGGGCTTCATGCTCTACAACTGCTTCCGACCCCTCCAGACTAATTTTCTGCCTACGTGCCTGGGCCATTGCTTGTTTAAGGACAAAGAAAACTGCACTGTGTCGTCGTGTCTGCAACGACAGCCTTGCAAGATTCCTGTCCGATGAGGGGAGCAATATTCTTCTCGCAACATGAAAGATTCGGGGGCCAATTGGAAGGACATGCTTTCAACGAAGAAAGCAGTGTTAAAACGACACGATGAACAGAAGAATAAAGTCAAGAGGGTAATTTACAACCAAGAAAAAATCAGAATTCGTCACATCCTACCTTGTGTCGTTTTAGCGCTTTTTATTTATTCGAAAAGTTCCAACTTCGAGGCACACAAATTTTAAGAAAGAAGTCTTTGAAGACAGAAAACCGAACCCAGTTGCGGAGAACTCTCGCAGTGAAATTCCCGGTATTAAGTTCTCTCCTCGCTCATAAACGCGGCTAATTCGTTATTGCTACAAAGAAACAAAGAAATAGGAAGAAGACGAAATAAACTTCATGCTTGTTGCGTTCCAGAATGGGAGCGACCGGTTCGGGAAAAGGGCAACTAATTCGGCAACGTCGGTGCCCCAGGCGCTCTTATTGTCAATACTGTTCATGAAACGACGCCAGCCCCAAGCGACTTAGCGCAGAAATCTGCCCAGCTGCGCGCCCAGTTAAGCCGGCGGTCCACTTCCGCTGAACTACTAGCGCGTTGTTGCGGATCAAAGGGCATCCATCATGGACGCCCATCCCCCGCTCCCTCTATTCTCATAGTCGACTGCGACGCACGCAAGCGTGCAGTGGACACGTCTGGCGGTGCGTGAGGTAAGGGAAAGAGATAGAGAGAAGGAAAGGGGAGGGTTGGCTTGGCCGGCGCAACTCGGTCGCCTGCATGGCATGCAGCCGCGCAAAGCTTTGCGCCCATCGACACGCCACACCACACAACGCAAAAGCCTGGATTCGACGGCCGGCGCTCCTACGTGCGTACTACTACTACGGCGGCCTCTTGACGCCAGGCGGTCGATCATGCGTGCTTGTCGCGATAATTCATTCACCCTTACGCTGAGAAGGGAGAAAGGTAGCCGGTGTCCGAACTTGCCCACGCCGCGATCACACGCGTATAAGCCCTGTCCAACTAATCGAGTAACATATTACGTGCTGACTTCGTTTGGCACTTTTACATCGAAAGCTGCTATAGCTTTGGCTTAGACATAAAGCCATGAACGCTACCGCGGAATTACAGCGTCAGTCATACGACCTTTAAATAATTTGTGAAATATTTTAATTGAGGTTAACAATTTAAATTAATGTCAGGAACTTGCCAACCGTCATCATCATCATCGGCTTGACTACACTCACTGCAGGGCAGAGGCCTTTCGCATGTCTCTTCAATTGACCCTGTCCTTTTCCAGCTGCGCCCCCCCCCCCCCCCCTTATGCCTGCAAAATTCTTAATCACATCCGCTCACCATACTTCTGCCGCCCTCTGCTATGCTTGCCTTATCTTGGAGTCCACCCTGTTACCTTTAAGGACCAGGGGTTATCTTGCCTTCGCATTGCATGCCCTGCCCAAGCGTATTTGTTTCTCTTGATTTCGACTAGGATGCCATTAATCCGCGTTTGTTCCCTCACCCACTCCGCCCGCTTCCGGTCGCTTAACGTTACACCTATCATTTTTCTTTCCATGGCTCGCTGCGTTGTCCTTAACTTAAGCCGAATCCTTTTCGTTAGCTTCCAGGTTTCTGCCCCGTAGGCGAGTACGGCAAGATACAGCTGTTGTGCAGTTTTCCCTTGAGGGATATTGGCAAACTGCCATCCATGATCTGAGAGAACCCGCCATATGCGCTACAGCCCATTCTTATTCTTCTAGTTATTTCCCTCTCATGATCTCATGAGCTGTCACTACCTGCCCTAAGCAGACGTATTCCTTTACCGCTTCCAGCACCTCACTGCCAATTGTGAACTGCTGTTTCCTAGCTAGACTGTTGAACATTACTTCAGCAGATCTGTTGAAGGACGGAGGGGACATTGTGCTAAAAAAGTTAGCCACACTTTATACGCAATGCCTTATGACCTCGACCGTACCAGAAGCTTGGAAGAACGCAAACATTATCTTAATTCATATGAAAGGAGACGCCAATGACTTTGAAAATTACAGACCAATCAGCTTACTGTCCGTTGCCTACAAGGTATTTCCTAAGGTAATCGCTAATAGAACCAAGGCGACCTTAGACTTTAATCAACCAAATGATCAGGCAAGAATTCGTAAAGGACATTCCACAATAGATCATATTCACGCTATCAATCAGGTGATATGGAAATGTGTAGAATATAACCAGCCCCTATATATATATACTTCATTGATTACGAGAAAGCATTCGACTCTGTGGAAACCTCAGCAGTTATATAGGTATTATGTAATCAGGGTGTAGAAGAGCCTTATATTAAAATACTAGAAGATATACACAGCAACTGCACAGCTACCACAGTCCTCCATAAAGTAAGCAATAAATTTCCAATAAGGAAGGGCGTCAGGCAAGGAGACACGATCTTGCCAATGCTATTCACCGCCTGTTTACAGGAGGTATACCGATGCCTGAATTAGGAGCAGTTGGGGATAAGAGTTAATGAAGAATACCTAAATAATCTTCGATTCGCTGATGACATTGCCTTGCTGAGCCACTTAGGAGGTGAACTGCAAAGCATGATCAATGATTTAGACAGGCAGAGCAAAACGGTTGGTCTAAAAATTAGTATGTAGATAACTAAAGTATTGTACCAACTGTGGCAGGAGGTAAATTCTCCTCCCCCATTTCATTTGGGTTAGAGAAGAGGGAATAGAGAGAGGTGGTGGGAGGCGGTGTTTGGCCTAGTGGCATGGGAGGTCATGGCGAAAGGGGAGGAATGCGCAACCGAAAGGTGGCCGCCAGAAGAACCCAGATATTTGCTACCGTGGGAGGAGGAGGCCATGACGAGCGCCAAGGAATGCGCAGCTTGAAGGTGATTCCACGGCTGAATGCAGAGTTATATGTCTTAACCAAAGCTATAAGAGCTTTCGCTGATTCATGCGCTAAGCCGGTAAGCCTAGCTCTAAAAATGTTTAAAACATGTTTAAACCCTTTCCTCGGGTACATCGCCGAACGCTCGAGCTTCGATTTACGATGTGTACAGCAAAGGGACTCTAGCTTGCTCTGTTGCGTTTTTGATAATGTTTGCCATGTGCTTAAATACAGTGAATGTGAAGCATGAGATCGGATTTCTGTGAACTCGGCGCGTGAGGAATATCTATTTTTAAACGCGAATACAAGTTCTTTTATATGTTTATGAGTTCACAAGCAGCGTTTAGGATACCAATGGTACCATTTATTCCGCGACTTGCATTTTATCGGTGAATGCTTTGCGGTAAACGCTCTGTGGTGAAATCCCCCAGGTTGCCCAGCAACTGTTGAGCAACGCTGCATGACGATGTCTAGAAACTCGTTTCAGGAAAGTCCTCGCACTATTAGACCTATTTCCAAGCCGAACTTAAGTTCGACGACCGCAGAAATGTGCATCCTTTTAGGGAGGGGGACTAAGGTGCCCTTGCTGTTGCAGCTAACACATTATGCCACCTCGCTAGACTCAGTCATCAGCTTCCGATGCATGCAGGCAAATGTCGAGAGGCGTTTTTCTTATCACGTATGACGAAACGTGGACGTGCCACATTCGATGCGATGTGCGTGCATTGTGCTTTTATGTGTTCTAGATCCGTGTGCAGCTCATGCGCGCCTGAATGCTTAGTCTTCTCCTTATGTAAGGCAAAGCGCGCCCCTACCGAAATAGACAAGCTCTCGCAACGCGGATCGCTGCCTAGTCCGTTCACCCCCCCCCCGCCCCCCCCCCAAAAGCCAGCAAAAGTTCCCGACCCAAGCCCACGTATAGTTCTTCGTAGCCCGAGGGCCCCCGTGGTGCGTTTCGGCCACGTCTGATCAGGCGCGTCCCTTCCACTTTGGCGCTGATCCATCGAGGAACGAAATTATGAACGTGCCTCGCAGCGAGAGGCGCCCAGTTGCAGCAGCACTTGAGACAGTATATAGCCGCGTCGACGGACAAGGCAGGAGAGATATGCCTGCACCCCCCCCCCCCTCCCTTCTCGAACCTCCTTTCCACCAGCACTATTCTCGGACGAGTTTGCAGACAGGGACGATGGCTCAAGATGGCCGGAGAAAGGAGAGGAGGGACAACAGGCCGGCAGTGGCCGCAACGCTAATAAATTGCCGCCGGAGGCGCGCGGCCGCTGGCCGGCAGAAGAAGCAGTAACGCCGGCCCAAGAAGCAGCAGCACGGCTACCACTGACGCCTCGGGCTCGAGAGATGGGCGTCGCGTCATTTTCTCCCCGTTCCATCGACCGGAGATGAGCTGGCTGGAAAAACAAGGCGGGATGAAATAGGCTGCTCGCCCCCTCCTCCACCAGAGCTTCTGGGCCGCGCGCATCTATCACTATATGGCCAAGTCACTCTATACTCTCTGGATGACTTTCAGTAATGTGGTCCCGCTATTCCTTGCAATTCTGGCTTTTTTTCTCTCTTTCTCGGGGAAGGGGTGCTTGACCCGACTGTGACACGGTCCGTAAAGTGCCAGCTACGGTGCGTCATAAGTGGACAGAAAGGGTTGAGCGATGAGTAAGTGCTTTCAGTTTCCAAACACAGGGTGAAAGCGCGGTGTTCTTAAAATAATGTCGTTCAAACAAAATGAGCCCAATGTTCTTGCACTGGTTGAAATCGCTCTGCGGTGGAACAGAAGTGGGTCACGTTAATTAATCCCGCAGTCGAGGCACAGATGATGCGGACAGAACAACACGTGAGGAATGCGGCACAAACTAAGGAAGACAAGCGCACGATTCTACCTGTTTTCTTAACTCGCGCGTTGCCCTCGTGTTGCAGTTTTTGAAGCGAAAGCTTCACTACGCTAGGTATAGCCGCACTACGCGTGGCACTGGATTTGACCTTCACCGAGTTAGAGGTCATGCATGGCTATAAGTCGCACCACAGCTAAGCCTTTCGGGCGAACCTTGTGGACTATCTTGGTGTCGTACCACATGGTCATGACCTTTGACCTTTGGCCTTGACCTCTGACCTTCACTTTTGGCCTTACGATGATCTTTGGCCTTTGGGTGACCTTTCAGTCTAGTGTTAGAGAAAGGGGGAGGGGGTCATGTGATTAGTCGCGTGGATGACCTGACGTAACCACTGTTGTGAAGCTTTCGCTGAGTACCATGTTTAACTATGCTAAACCTCTGCCAGTTTTTTTCAATGTGCCGAAATATTGCCACGTGTGAAGGCATTTGCAACGGACGGTGTCAATGCAGAGGTCCGAAGTCAGCTGTGCTTAGCTTGAGAGCCCAGTTGTTGCCTCAAAGACGAGAGAGACCAGTGCGAGAGAGACCCGCGAGCGACCTTCTCTTCAGCACGTGAATCCTGCTTCAACGTCCTCGTGGCCGTTACAATTTGCCCTCCCGCATCCGACGGCCACTGGGCGAGCTCTGCTTTCTCGCGAGAGTGGCAGGACTTCAAGCGATACACGTGCCACAGTTCAGTCTTTATGAAACGGCGACAAGTTGCGGTGAGGCGTGCTACATGAGAAGTCAGGTCTCTCATGATGGCAACGGCCACATAAGGCCCATCGTAGTGGGCCTGCAGCTTCTGATGCAAGCCGCGGCCGCTGACCCGTCGCCTAAGGCCTCGTCACCCGGAGCGTAGGTGATGCACCATCGTAGTGGTCATCGTAGCGCGTCTTGAAGCGCGCTTGAGAAACAATGGGCGAACCGCAGACGGGCGATCCGGCGAGCGTCTTCACTAAAAGACATGGTTTCAGCTCACAAATCATCATTGGTGGAGAAGGGCAAGATGGTGTCAAGGGTGTATTAAAGGCGTATCTGATAAAGGGCTGTATTGTGTCCCACGTGACGTAACCTAATAAAGGGGAACGAGGGCATATGAGAACGCTCAAGCGAGCACCTCTCTGTCTGTTCTTGTGTTACTTTGCCATATGTTAAATCAATATGGCCGATCCTCAAAGTTCGTTTGGTCTGTTGGCAGAAACAATAGAACGAACTCAAATGATTGCTCAAAAATATCTACCGACTGGTTCAGACAGAATTAACGTTCAACGCTTACGTTTAAAGACGCGTCTTCTAAAGTGAAATGACTCTGACCTGCCGAACAAACCCCAAAAACGTACACTGACACGCGGCTGGCGACGGTCTACTGTTTTCGTCGCCGGCATGCGCCGGGGAGCTGCTCTTACGTTCGGAGTGCGAGTGTAAGAAGGCAAGGCCGATCAACGGCCGGAAATGAAAGCGCCTGAGAAGAAATCCATATCTGACGGCAGATGATCGATAAGGTCGTAAGGAAAAATGCTGGCAAAAAAAGAGCGTTCTTTCTTTCCGCTCTCCCCTGGACGAGGACAGGATAGCGATAGCTACACCGAACCACACTGAGCCGCACCGAACCGGACCGCTCCGCTCCACTCCGCTCCGCTCCGCACCACATCGCCACGCTCCGCACGCTCCATACGCTCCGCACACACCACCCAGACTGCACCAATCGGCACCACGCCGCAGTCGCTCTACACAGCACCACACCGTACTCAGTTCTGAAGCAGAACAATGGCAATCATCTTAGGGGGTGAACTTCTCTAGCAGCAACTGGTGGTTCACGTCGGTTGTTAGCAGGCAGGCTCGTTCCTTTACTCACAAGAGATAGTGCGAAAGAGAAAAATCTCAGATGTTTGCATGGCTTGCTACTTCGATAAGAGAAGGAATACGTCTATTCATTTTTCGCTTGTATAGAGCATACTTCATACCCTAAAATGGGTCGTAGCACAAGGGGCTGAAATGCGTAACGGAAAAGCGAGCAAATAATGTCCCAGAAAACAATTATATGAGAACGAGCACATGGCAAGCAACGAGAAACAACTAAGCGACTCTCAATAAGCATCTTGCCAATGGCGTTGATGCTGTAGTACTAAAGGGAAAGTTCGTTGCATCCAGTTATTGTGCGAGAAAAAAAAGCGAATATTTGAAAATATTGACTTGCTGAACGGTGTTAGTGATTCCGTATAATGATTTTTAGTTAGTCGCGTTGTGATGCTCTTAATAAATGGATGAGGGCTCATGGAGAGGTCATCATTTTAAGGCGAGAAACTGCAATATTTTGATTTTTCTTCGCGTTTCCAGTGCCTGTATGCTGTACTGTGGCATCAGATTGGTTGGAGAGTCAGTAGACAAACATTTGTTCAAGATAGATCGAACAGACTTTTGCTTTATCATTTCCAGTGCCAAAATCTTACGTTTTGTGTAAAGGCTCCAGACGGTGCAAGCCTATTCGAATTTAGGTCCGATGACGGATGCGTAGGCGGAGAGGTCTGCGCTATTAATGACAGCTTTTAATTCACGCCTAAGGAGGAAAAGTTTCCGAAATGATGACGTGCATATCTTAGATATTTGCTTACATATATACTTATATTAGCGAATATGGCAGGTGATGTGGAAGGTTATATGGAGATGACAGGCTATTTTTTTTATAGGCGACTTTTGTGAAAACTGTTTTTTCACCGTTAAGTTTTATCTTCCATCAACTGCACAAGGCATGAATGTTCTGAAGGTTAGAATTAAGAATGACTTGATCCCCGAAGGAGCTTTCATGGAACAATTTACAATTTCAGGCAAATATCGCAGTTGGTACTGGTCCAGTAATTCTACCAACAATGTCATTTATACAAACCAAGAGCAACAATTGTTGAAGTACACTTCTTGGCGATGCGTCAGGAAACACTGTGCCTGGTTGGTAAGGTAAGCACAAACAGCGTTAATTCTGAAAGAAGAAATCCAATTAAAAGTGAGCCCAATAGAGGAAGCCCAATAAAAAGATGGAAGCCCAATAGAGGCCCAATAAATAGGTTTACCCGGCAATGAATCTGATAGGTTACTCCAAATGACTGCGGTGGACTATGTTGCGATGAACACCCACACAGTGGTCGTACTTCACTCAGCAAACCCTTGTAACTTCAAACTCGCTTAATTTGAATTTCCGGTTTATTCAACAAAAGGTTGTGTTCCGTAAGCACAGAGTGTACTAAGTAAAGGCTCCACTCAATTCGAACACCGCATAATAACCCAAAACATGTTTTGAAAACGAAAATGAACGCCACGCACTTTAAAGTGTGTTAAAGCGCGAACGCGTCAAAGAATCTTGAAGAGTTTAGAGGGTGCCCTGAAAGAGACGAGCTCTTCAAAAAAGCCTCGGTCTCAGAAACGCGGGCGTGCAGCCCACTTGAGGAGCTCGTACGGGGACGCTTTCAGTTGCCCCAGCGCGCTCGTTCGAGGAAACTTCCTTAATTTGCTTTCTCGGGACAGGGCGACCACAACACGAGCTGAGTTCTGAGGCCCTAATCAACGCTAAAAGGCCTCTCCTTTAATTAAGTTTCGGCCACTCTCTCGCCACCGCATTCTGCATGTTCCTCGCAGTCGCTAGCAATCTACCGCAGACAACACGCCCGATTTGGAAGAAACAGTGGTAGAAAAAAAAAGAGAAGAAAAGTGGATTCTCATTCACTATTTTCTCTTCTTGTTTTGATTCAAGTGGGCTGTAAGCCTAGGCAGGTCGGTACCATTTCTTGTTGTTTATATGCCGCAGAAAAAAAAGAAACCCGTAACTGCTGACGGTTCTTTTCCTCTCCGCTAATTCACACAGTATCATTGTCATTCTCGTAGTCATTAATGAGATACCAACACTACCACCGTCGCGAATATCAAACGTACTAAAAAAGGATTGAGCGGCACAGAGAAGGCA
Organism: Amblyomma americanum; assembly: GCF_052857255.1. Lineage (NCBI taxonomy): Eukaryota > Metazoa > Arthropoda > Arachnida > Ixodida > Ixodidae > Amblyomma > Amblyomma americanum. The sequence continues at coordinate 34,884,885 of NC_135502.1, forward strand.
TTTACCTCAACAGTCCGTGACCGAGCTACCGGTACCAGCTGTGCGCAGTAGGTAGGAAAGAAGCGCAGGGCTGAATGCTACGAAATCTTCGGGCTTTTTTTTTTCTGGTCTCGTTTTTCTGGTCTAGACCCTGCCCATGGCAAAACCTCTGTTGTCTGCTTGTTAGTTTTACGAAACCAGATTCAATGAAATTGGCTCAACGTGCCAACTGCCTTTCTATCTGAATCGCTAAGTTAACACTAGAAATCAAGCGCACAGCCAAGGCGGCTCAGTCGCAATGGCGCTCGGCTGCTGAGCGGAAAGACGCGGGTTCGATCCCGAACACTGAGGTCGAATTTCGATGGAGGCGAAATTCTGGAGGCCCGTGTACTGTGCGATGTCAGTGCACGTTAAAGAATCATAGGTGGTCGAAATTTCCGGAGCCCTTCACTACGGCGTCCCTCATAGCCTGAATGGCTTTGGGACGTTAAACCGCCATAAACCATAAACCAAACTACAAATCCAGCATTTAACCTTGGCGGCCATAGTTTCCGCACTCATTAGTTGCGCGCAGCCCACCACTGCGACTCACAGCGTGCTTGCTTCGTCATTTCGCTGTTCGACTTTATCCTGATATCGCTTAGGCACTACGGTGCACACCAGTTCACACACGCTGTTCGATAAGAGCCCGAAAGCCTCACGAGCAGGGAACACGCGAGGCCTTTTCTTGATAGCGCTAGGGACCACATCGATAGCAGCAGGGCCAGACCATGTTTTCTTTCCGTTCCTTTTCAGAGCGTGTATTTAGAGCCACAAAGGAAAACACGGGAAGGTAATACATTCACTAACTGCACGCGTCGCCGTCCAGGCCATCATTAGCCGTCGCGGAAGCTTTCTCCCGTAGCCACAAAAGCAATTTCTGCGCCAGCCTAAAACGAACTTTCTGCGCTCTTTTGTTCTTTATCGCGGGCGTGCAGGTCGCGTCATCCGATACCTGTGATTGAACCAGCAGCGCGTCCATCAGTTGCCGCACCGTTACGAAAGGAAAATGCCTTTTGTAGCGGTCAATGAATCGATAACCTAATCTAGGTTCACGGGTCCCGGTCAGGCCCGATGCATCGACCGCACTTCCATGCGCTTGCCCCTGCCCGTCGTCCGAGGGTCGAGAAAGGGACACAGGGTCCGAAAACATCGAATCGGGCTCGGCTCGGAGTGTCTTTGGAGCGGTGCGGAGGACAAGGCTTTGGTCACGCCTGAGCACTCCGCTAGCCTACCACAGGCCTAAAACATTGGGGTGGGGAGTGGTGGGCGCAGTCATCACGGGTGGATATTTCTTTCCCGCGAACGATATGAAGCCCTGGCAGGAGATGCATGTCGAGCTGATCACTGTCGGCTGTAAATATGACACGAGTATCTGAACGTACTGAAAGCACGTGCAGTGCATTAGAGGCAGCAGCCGCATTGGTGACTTTGGTCGGGTGCCTCTGATCCATTACGCGAACCACAAGCGATCACGGATATGCTCATAAAGGCTTGCTCTTTGTTTTCGTTTTCTTGAGTATTTTTCGATACATAAAGAAACAAAGTTTGTGCAGAGAAGAACACCGACCGGGTAACGTTCGGATACTTGATTCACAGGAAGAAGCTTCGGGTAACATGGACATGATCACTGGGAAGCACGTCTGGGAAGCGGTTGTTTTCGGAGGAAGCCGTATGTTCAGTGTGTACAATGTGCCGCTTGCTCCACCAAATCCAATTATGGACATTTTAAACAGAAGCAGGATGCATTATTTAAAGTAAAAAAGCATAATTGTCCTCACTATATATATATATATATATATATATATATATATATATATATATATATATATATATATATATATTGTCACGTAGTGGTGACGGCAGTCGAATCAGCGATGAAGACGGACGAAAGGATCTTCTAAAAGAACTGTTTATTGGGCTGACTTGCACCCAAAATGGACTGAATCACTCGGCGGCGGCGAAGCGACAAGCGTGCTCGGCGGTCGTCGAACAGAATGCCCGCCGCTGTCGGCCGTGCTCAATTTAAAGCTGATAGCGAACATTCGCGATAAAGGTCGCAAAGTTACTAGAACATTCCGGAACAACGTAGAATCAGCTTTGCCTGGCTGCGATCTATCGAGATAAATCTAGTCGCGTCTTGCGTCGCAAACAAAGCGATAAGGTGGTGTCGCGGCAGATTTGAAATACGAATAAACACTGCAAATATTCGCGGCAATATTACGAACGTAGGTTGCGTTGGCTCCACAGAATAAAGATTTAAGAGAAGTGGGCACTTCTACAAAGACACTTTTATTTATCAACGTTTCGACCGCGGTGCGGTCTTCTTCAGGACTGAAGAAGACCGCACCGCGGTCGAAACGTTGATAAATAAAAGTGTCTTTGTAGAAGTGCCCACTTCTCTTAAAAAATATATATATATATATATATATATATATATATATATATATATATATATATATATATATATATATATATATATATATATATATATATATATATATATATATATATATATATATATATGTGTTGTGTGTGTGTGTGTGTGTGTGTGTGTGTGTGTGTGTGTGTGTGTGCGTGCGTGCGTGCGTGCGTGCGTGCGTGCGTGTGTGTGTGTGTGTGTGTGTGTGTGTGTGTGTGTGTGTGTGTGTGTGTGTGTGTGTGTGTGTGTGTGTGTGTGTGTGTGTGTGTGTGTGTGTGTGTGTGTGTGTGTGTGTGTGTGTACATTATTGTTGAAGAGCAATGCTTATAGGGGTTGCAAAGAGGCTGCTAAAATGCGCCTCAGTTAAAACTAAAAAGAAAGAGGAAAAAAAGAAGTGTTACAAAAAGAGAACGAGTATGCGCCATTTTTGTAACACTGTTCTTCAGACGGACACCGGTCACATTGCACTCAGTAATTGCATCGGCAACGAAGCTCATTTTCGAGAGACGCCCTAAAACATGCAAAATAAAAAATCTAAAGCATAGGGTAGGCAAATAACACACGAGAAAAACTTTATTTTCGTCTCGAAGCACAAGTCCGCATTTCTCCGAGGGAACCTTCCATTGGTGTCAATAAATCGCCAGATCATCAAGGCGCCCACCTGCCTACTAGCTTGCGCTCGACAGTCATCACATTTATCCTCTTCTTGTTTCAGCGCACACATGTTGATTGAGAGAGCTAGAGCGAAAAATCCACAGTTGTTCTTCTCCAAGAAAGAAGCAGGAAAGGACGCCTTATGTGACAGCCAAAAAAGCAAAAGGGAACGAAAGATGAACCATAAGAAAGGCTGACAGAGTGCGGCAAAGGCAAGACAGGCAGAGAGAAAGAAAGAGAAAGGGAGAGTGAGGAGAGGCGGATTGCCCAACAGGGTCGGTTAATCCGCGTGGCTGTGTGGAAGACACGCGCGGAATGGCGGTGGCTTCTCAGTTTTGCACCATTGGCCGGAACACAGGCGAGGAATCCCCGCTGACGTCACCTTCTCCCGCTCACAGCAGCGGGAACGTCACAGAAAAAAAAATAGAGAGAGAACTAAAAAGAAAAGCACCACTGAATTCCTCGAACAGAACAAAGGTGCCCGGCTAGAATAGAAGAGAAAGGAAAGAACGGGGAAGAAATGATTTGAAGAAAGAGGAAGAAAGTGGAAGTACAACAGAAAGCATAGAAAGGAGAACACGAGATTAGGGGAAAGGGGAAAAGGAAAGATAGCCGAGGCACATAGTGAAAGCGTCATCGCGGAACCGCCGTGGTTGTGCAGGGCCGTGTCATACCCTCCGGCCCTGCTACGGTCACGATACATCGTGCTTAACAAGGGGAACCCCTCGTTCTGAACACAGAGCGCGGGGCGCTGCGGCGGGGGCAGCCGGTCACGAGAGGCGAGAGACGTGAAAGCTGCCGGAGAGGAAAAATAATAAAGCCTGCGCTGCTCAATCAAGGCGAGGGCGAGATTAATTAACGTCCCTGTCAGGAATAATGGAGGGTGGAAGCGTGAGGGAACGAGGGCAATGAAGAGGAATTTTGGGATGAGATGAGAAAAGGTTTGATGGCACATGAGCCCACACGTATCAAAGAGGTCTTTCCGCTTGGATTAATTTATTTGAGAATTCAGTCAAGAAGTTTGCTTTGATGAATATTTTAGCGCGTGCAAGTTCTTGCAAATTTGGGCAAAAACAGAGAGGAAGATTTCTCGTCACAGTGCTGCTGACCTACGTAGAACATACAGTTACATGGCATTCTAACACGTACCTGCCGTTTCCATTTCATGAAAATCGAACTTTGAAACGGCATGCGCGTTAAAATCGGGCGCAAAGCGAGAACCACGCCACGAAGAGGTCCGCGTTAGAAATAGCCATGCGCGTTAGAATCGGGTAATTACAGCAAATTGCAGGCACCGGGAAGCAGGATGGTTCAGTAGCATGAAGAAAAATATGGCATCTTAATTTCTTTCTTTAAATGGCAACTATACTCCTTTAAATAATAATACCCTCGCTTTGTTTTCATATCTGTGCATCACTGCGCACTTTATTCGCTTTTTTTCAAGCACGTAGACTTTTTCTTCTTAGTTGCGTACATTTTTTTGTTTACTAAGCGCTACAAAATTATTTATTTTGTACTATCAAAGATAACAGACTTAAATAGTACTTGTTCCACGGTTAATGTGCGAATAAACAGCTCTCGCCTTCATGAGGCGCCCGACGCCATCGTTATCCAGGTTGGCGAAAAAGTGATGTTTTTGGCAGTATATGCAGCGTGATCGCACCTACAAACTGAATCTGACTAATGTGGCGCCCAGAACGGGAAGCCTCACGGGACGAAAGATTATGGCACTATAGCCGTTACCACTTGTTTTAGGAAGGAGAAATGAAATCTGATAATCCTATTTTTTCATTGTCTGAAAAAGCTTGAGTGCTTCTCCTCTTGATCATGTGTCTTTTTTTTTTTCGGGAACTCACAAGTAGTTCTAGTTACGGGAGCTCAGTATTCACCCTTTAAACTGGCTCTACTGCCGTGCACTTAGTAGGGAAGAGCTCTGATTTCCAACGCGCATGGGTAGCTACCGTACTCGACGCGTGTCTTTTTCCCAGCTTCATGGACCCTTCAGTTCCTGCTGCTACCGTACCGGAGGAGGCATCCTGGGACCAGAAATTGATCGAGCAGCACTTCGTGCCACTTCCTGAGTTTTTGCTCGCACGAATCAGTTTCTCGAAAACCCTTAGGCCCAAAAGGGCTCGGAAATCAAGAAACAATTCACACGGATACTCAAAAAGCAATCACCTCTAAGAAAACTTTGTGCAAAGTGATAGAAGAAGATGAATTTGGGCGAAAAAAATACGACATTCGAAACACAAGATTGATGACCAGTGAGTTCTGAAGCTTTCGGCGCTTTCTTCCGAAGCGCGAACAAGTTACGTTTTGTGGTGCAGCAAAGATTTCGAGCGTTGCTTTAGACGAACCTGGCTGAGACGTGGAAGAGCAAAACTAGACATGATAAAGCAGTCAGGCGAGGATAGATAAAGGGGAAGGTTACAGGGCCTCGGTTCAAAGCAGAGGAGACTGACCTCAAGAAAAATAAAATAAAAGCGAACGATATAAGAAACATTAGGACCAAAGGCATAAAAAAAAGAGAAAAGGAAGATAAACTGAAACGCTTCAGGTCGGCCGTCGTTCAATCAGTCCGTTGAAATATTGGTTTTAAGAGAAAGTGTAGGTAGGTGGAGAAAGTCACAAACTCAGTGCCGGCTATCGCGGACATTTCACAGCGCAACCTCGACAACTCCTCGTTCTTCATGTAATTTCACTTTTTTATCACTCTTACATTCTTTCGTTCATTCTTTTCGCTTTGTTGTTCACCACAAGCATCGGAAAAGACAACAGGTGCCCACGTCTTCCGTGGCAAGGCCGCCAGAGAGACTCTTTGCGCCTCTCGTTCTTTAGGTGGGAGACAAAAGCTTCCAGCGCTTCGACGAGTCAAGTTCACCCGCACAAAGAACAAAACAAGATCTCCCACGAGCTAGTGAGAAGCCAGGTACAAAGCAAAGCCGACGTTGAGTTAGAGGCAGAGAGCGAGAGAGAAGACAGGGAGAGAGAGAGCCCTGTTTCCTCACTCCATCACGTCTTCACTTCCGAAAGTTTACGAGGCGCTTCCTCTCACCACGCCGGCGCCTTCCTACTCAGCCAGTCTGCTCCAGAGTTACTGTTGCCGCAACGCAAGCCGGAGAGAGTCGCAGGTGCTCGACTTCCGGCCCCGGATGCGAGAAGCGGTTCGGCAAAGTGCGGCTCGCACAATGGGCAAAAATGAAGGACGCAGAGTAAACCCGTTGAAAGCTATGGAGTCCCAAGGGGGGTGAGTGCCTATCTCTGCAGCATAACAACAACGAAAACAAGAGAAGGGACTGGACGCCAGGCAAACGAGAGAACTGAAGTGCTATGAGAGTGAGGAGGGAAGTCGAGAAAATAGGAGAGAGTGTTCCCACCAGAAAAGACTCGGAGAGAAAGAGAGGTTAGACGTTACTGCAACTTACGTCTCGGTGGCGGTTTGGGGTAAGAAATTATGGAAGCAGTGACATCGGAAGAAGGAATTACGACTAAACGATCATTTTCGCTCTCTTTGGCGAAGTTTGGCAAACGCCGACATTGCCAGAAGGGCAAAACGAATTGACTTAAAGTCAAGACAAGAGAAAGACTAGGAAAAGTTAGATAAAAGTCGTGCCATAAAAATACTGTCGTCTCAGCGCCAGTGTTTGAATGTTTTATTCTATATTAAAATTTATCTCGTTCGCGGGGCGACGCGTTTGCAGCCGCTGACTCAAATATGAAAAAATATCGCTCTAGACTTCACAAAACTGAGACTGTCGTCAAAATACACTTCTTTTTCCGTCAGTTTGGCCACATGAGAGGAATAACAAAATTTCCTTTTTGATGTGGTTTATGCCGTCACATTATGTATTTCTTTCATTTTTTTTTCGGTCATGGTCAAATGTTTTAGGTGCTTGCCCTTGTGTTTGAAGAAAACCTGCATACATGATTCCTCGTTGCGCATTCCGGGAGACCACCGCCTTGTGTATCAAGTAGTTAGTGTGTGGAGGTGTCTTGAATCGAGACTGAATCGTTTCAGACTAACAAATTTTAAGCATGCTTTTAGTTCCATTCACCTATTTTGTTTGTTTTGTACGATTAGTGGTTAATTTCCGAGCACTTGTCGAGTCGTAGTGATCCTGGTAGTGTTGTTGACATTTCCACATTTCTACCAGTTTACAGGCCGGCTAAGAACAAATTCGTCGACTAGACGTATGTTTAGCGCTTCTAAACTGCTTGTCATAGCAGTTTAGAAGCAGAAAGTGTCAGTTTCCCCCCAAACTTTGTAAAGCACGCTTTACCGCATAGAAGCTCTTAGTGAGAGTAAGCCAACTCTGCGGTCGCGGAAAAGTTCCAGGAAGGTAACGGAAAAGTGAAGAATGAAAAAATGCGGTTTATCAGAGGTTGCTACCATAGCTCAAAGAAAGGATTAAGAAATTTTCCAAATTAAAAACTTTCCCCTCCGCGACCCTCTCTCTATACTTTTTTTTTTTTTGTAAAATGACCGCAGGTCAGATCCAACATGTACTGACTGCGCAGGATATTGTACTGGTTACAAGGGCTGCATAAAAATGTTGATGCCACTGTTAACGCGATAGCGTTAAGGATCCCATGTCGCAGAAAAGACGGCGTCATCATAGGCGTTGGCGTTGTTGGCCATGAGCAAAGAATTCACGAAAAAATCCACAGAAGTGCGACCTTCGTGGTCTCCTAGCAGGCCGATCTAGGTAGCCGGTGGGCCGCTAAGGTCACGTGACCTTGTGGCGTCATCATAACCTGCACACCGGATTTTGAGGAAATTGCCACCTGGGGGCAGTTAAATTAATGATCGGTTGCGAGAGGTTGTTCGGGAAGAGCAACCTGGGTCGCACAAGCCCCACCGTTGACAGCACCAGCCATCGCAGGGCAATGGCACATCGCTTAACCGCTGCACCACTGCGCCAGGAGTGGTATGAGGACTCCCAGGGATCTATGAATGCAAAGTAGAGATCGACCAGTTTCGCATATATGGGCATTAACCCACTAGCGCTATCTCGTCATACCCTTCAGGTGGAGATTAAGTAGCCCCTCCAATTTTTGTTAACAGAAAGCAGGTTCTGAGCGGTGGCAAATGACATGGACGTTTGCATCTTAAACTTCCGACTAATGATTTATGTGAGAATAAACCTTTTCTTAATGATAACGACAAGCGCACGACGACTGGCTCAGTAGGACTTGCCACACATAAAGGCCTTTCACACAAGACAGAACGAAAATAAAAAAAATCTCCTACAAATGAATGAACCACGGAGAGATGAGTAGATGGCTGTCGTGGTATGTGAATTGCATAGCTTCATAAATACAGGACAGTGAACTCAGAAGGGATAGAGCGAAATCACATTGGGACACTCGTAGCTCGCGCAGAACGAAGCGCGCTTGAAAAGTGGGATGAGGATGCTTAACCTGCTACATTTCCACCCATCCCATAAAATGCGCACAACACCCTACACAGCTTTATTCAAACTAGTAACATTGACACCGTGATGTGTTTAGTTCCTAAGAAGAGAGACCTTGCTTTGGCAACAAAAACTGCTTTCCGTTCTAGTGCACCTAACGTGACGCTTGGGAGAACTAAAGAAGAGATGACTGGGTCACCGGTCACCTCTCAGTTTCTTGTGACCTACGTATACTACGCTCTCTTTCAGCAGCCGCAAGATTTCGGCATAAGGATCAATCGATTGATCGATCCAATCGATCAATCAATCATTCAATCAATCAATCAATCAATCAATCAATCAATCAATCAATCAATCAATCAATCAATCAATCAATCAATCAATCAATCAATCAATCAATCAATGTGTTTTTGTTCTTCATCCACGTTTTTTGTGCAGCTTGAACTTTGTTCCTCCAGTTCTTAATATTCTTAGTGCATTAAATTCAATGAAGTAAGTAGAAGTTTGACATCAACATCATCATCATCCAATCGTACACACTGCAGTACAAATGCTTCCATCATTCAACTCCAATTAACCCCTTCCAGTCTCACCTGCGGCCACCTTATCCCGGTAAGTCCTCTGATCTCATCCTCCCGCCTGACTCTGCCCCTCCCTTCTACGTTTGCCTCCGCTCTTAATTTCCTGGTTACATTCTGCTCATTTCTCTATTACCTCATCGAAAATGGGAATATGGTTTACCCTCGATAACTATTCCTAAAACGGGCCTGTTCCGTCGGTTAAATCGAAGATCTGTCAGAGTCTATCCGCAGTTACCTTAGTAAATAATTTGCGAGCAGCGGACAGTGAGCTATTGGTCGGTTCTCATTGCATTGTTTCCCACCCCCTTTCTAAAAAAATATGTCAGCGTTCTTCTATACTTCTGGTATGCTGGAGGTTGTGAGACATTGCATATACTGGGTGAAAAGTTTTTCTAGCGCAACGCCTTCGCCATCCTCCAACAGACGTGCAGTTACTCAATCCTTACCTCAGTAGTAAGGCTACTTCATTATCAAGTCATTTGAGAACTGTCATGCGCCTGGGAAAAAAAAAGGAGCTTGGTGGGACGAGAGTAAAGGCGGGTCCACACTGGCGAGTCGCGAACGTTGCGCGACCGATGTCGGGCAATTAGTTACGGTTTCCGAAGCACTGGGAAAGCGAGGAGGGAGCGTAACAAATCGAGTTAAACCTGTCGCGCGACCTCAGCGACTCGCCAGTGTGGACCCCCCTTAACAACGTGACGCGTTTGAGACGTCTTGCACAAACTTCAGAAATCTGCCCACCTATACATTCCTCACAAGCCCTTTTATTACCCGAGCAATTCCCAACTTCAGAAGACGGTTGAAATGACGTCATGTAAACTGCATCCGTGACCAGCCAAGATAATCGATGATAGCACAAAAAGCGCAAGGAATCTTTAGCCGCACCCTGGGCCACTTCAGAGAGCCATTAAAGGAAGTAAAAAAAAGCAAAGATGGAGCAAGAATTGAAGAGTGAACGGCCTCCTAAGTCGGAGAAGGCAGCTGCCTTTCCTCGGCCAGACAGGACACCGCAGCAACAGGGTGAAATGGGAAAGCTCAGTGGCGCCGTTCAAAGAGGCTCTGCTAGCCGCCGCCTACGCCCCCACAGCCGTTACCAAGGCAACAGAATCCAGCATGGTACGAGGCTCCCCAGCCTATATGACACTGCGCCCGACAGCTAGGAGAAGAACGCTGCGCCGCTGAAAACAGATCGTCAAGTTTAAGAGGCGAAATCATGGGAGGAAAAGAGGACGTACGTCTATTGTCAAGATGGCCTGGGTCGAACAACGCGCTTGACTGCCCATACTGCCTAAAAAGCACTCGGCTGGCCCTTTCATCAGGCTGGCAGGATATCCTCGGGCTGCGTTTCTGTAACATTCTTTTTCAAGTTTGTACATTTGCGCAAGATTTGTTTGCTTTTGTTACCCGTGCTTACAGGTCTTGCAGCTGACAAGTAGTGCATGTATCCGCGTTTTATTAAAAACCATCCGGCCCAACGGCAAGAAGCGAATTGAATATTTGTTCTAAAATGGGTCACACGATATATTATTAGCGCTAACTACAACACAAACTTGGTCACAATTTTGATGATCAAGAACTGTGGTGAAGCAAGCGCGCCTTGATGATTTCCTGGGGAGAAAGAAAGCGAAACTTTGCTTTCGCTTTTGCTTTAAGCTGCTGCTTGTGCGGCGATGCGCTTAATTTATTAGCAGCCTTAATTTGTTGACGCTATTCGGAAGAAATGACAGCTAGGAGGAATTAATAGTCGAGTGGCGTTCCTCGCTTTGCACGCGCACATATATTTGCGATCCAAACTGAACAAACGAATTAATTTTATTGAATTCACATGGACACTGATTGCACCCATTTTCGCGACAATGCTGAATTGTAAATGCACAACCAGAAACAAATTTACAGTTTTCGAAAAAAATCTTCAAATAAGATACTCCTGTTGCTTTTGATAGATTGAAATCTTTTTAGCTTCTCCAGCTCACACCCGGCTTAGAAGACGAAGTGGACTTGTAGGTCCCTTCCACCACGCGACGGTTGACTTTACCCCGGGCTGTATAAGGAGTCAACATATTCGGTTCTCAATAGACAACTTCATGTTCCGTGTCAGGTAATAAAGTATTATATTTTCAGTGCTACGATTGATGCATTAATTAACAAGCAAAATAGTCTTTCAAGGGCAGAAAAGAAGCTATGTGCAAAGGAGTTGTCGTGATGTTCTTCAATTTCGGCCGCGCAGTATGATTACATTACGCACTCAGTCTTGTTCATTAATTGTTTTGTTTCTAAAAAAAGCAGTGTCTTTCTTAAATCAATTTTTACCAACGAATTCTGTGCCAAGTGACTGTGACACTAGCTCACTGGCAGAGCTTCGATGTCTGTATTACTGCGTTTTCTTTCAACGCTTAATAAACCTAAGCAAGACTACGAAAGATGCACGTTATGAAGGAATACAATAACACGTATAGTAACAAGAAAAAACTCATTTGGAGTGAGGAATACAACTAGCTGTACATAGCTAGCTAAGTTGCAATATATATCCATTGGCTTGCTTTCATCTTGAAGGCGGCCAAGAGGGATAACTTTAAGAAGGAACTGCGCTCAGGACCTCTGCTTCGAGAATAACTCTTTGTTTCAAGAGGAAAGAAATTGCCCTACCGCTCTGCCCATTTGCATTTTCCTGCCAGAAACAGCTGGCAAAAGTAAGGTCACATTTATTACCTGGAGCACTGCTTTTTTGTTTTTTACTCCAATTGTCATCCCATTCCTTCTTTACTATGTTCTGCGGCTCTCGCGTGTCTCATGCTGCTACTTTGTTATGGTTCTGCAGTTGTTTTCTCTTAAGAAAAGTACCATAAGATTAGACAAAAACTTTCTTCCGCAGTTCTCACACGTGCTTCAACTTGTCAAACCCATTAAGAAATGCGACTCAACCAATCTCACACCTCCCCTAACGCTCCTCGTCTTAACGATCCCCTATCAAGAAAAGTAGCGAATTCCCAACAGCCGAGGCACAATCAACAGCACGCACACAATACCCATGCAAGTGAGCCAGTGGCTGTACAAGAAGTGGGAGGCACCGAGACGTGACTCAGTTTACCAGCGCGCACTCACGCGCCCAACAAGTACAGCGGAGGAGCATTGCGAACCGGTAGGAGAACCGAGCCGCGAAAGCGGCCAAATGGAGCCGTCAATCGAGGCGAGCCTCAATGGCGCCTCTGGCGGCGGCGGCGCGCTTCTCCAACAAGAGGCGCGCAGAGCCAAACTGCGGGCGCGCGCTCCTTTTATTTACGCGAGGGACGCGACACGGACGATGACGCTTTCTGTGCGGCCCTTTTTTCCACGACTGCGATCGATATCAGTGGCCTGAGACGGCGGCACGCTCACAGCAGTCTCTTTCACTCTCGCCTTTTTCTTCCGAGCGGCCGATCGGAACACAAAAGGAAGCTGGAAGCCAACAAGGCAACCCGGCAAAGAACCATTCCGGCCTCCCCCTCACCGAAGCTGCCAGGTCATCAATGCACACCGTTGAGGGAAGAACGAGTCGACCGACTGCCGCTGCATGCTTCCCGGGTACAGCAACGCATAACCACGCTCCATCGCCGCGCGTAGGGAAAGAGTGAATCGCAATACGAGGCTGCCTCGCCGTCACGCCCGCATGGGCATAAACGACGGGATCTGTTCCGAAGCTCGGAACGTTACTCGCCTGCCCGGTGGGCGAGGCGAAGCGATAAGCGTGTGTGGGTGTCGGAGTCAATGCGTCTGCGTACAGTCGGATCCGAAGCCAAGTGCGAGCTATCTTCGACTCTTCGGTTGTTGACTAAACCGAAGACCTTGGGCACGTCCATTACGAGAGACCTCTGGCGATGCCTGAAGAGCGAGATAAGTCAGGATGCAGCCTGGCGAAATGGCAGTGATAGTACTGCTCTAAGACCTGACCACTCGCTTACGCTGGTACTTGGGGGGACAGAATGTTTTCCGGGTGCGTCGTCGGATAAACCTTTATGTCTTTCACCGTTGTTAGAGTCAACAGCAAGAAATTTACTACGTTTGGCGCACTTTTTCGCTACCCCTTTACTAAAACTGGAGAGTATTACATGGGGAAAAAATACTGCGGGTTCTGCGAAGTGCGAATAGATAGTCCAAAGGAAACATCCGGTGCTTCTATTTGGATTTTTTTTTATGACAGAGCGGTGAAGCGCTTTGAGCTAACGAACCGGAAGCAGCGCAAATGTTCGTGGTTCAGTAGCGTCATGGCTGAACATTCTTGCTTGAAACAGTTAGCTAGGGTTTATTGGGTTGATAATTAACATTAATTCATAACCTAGTTATAAAGTTTGCGATACTGCTGCTGGGTTTACTTAATCTCATTTAACGAAGTAACAGTGCCTCTGTCACATCCTAAGGAACCAGTTATTACCAAAGGAAAGACAGTTTGCTCTGCTGCTTCCTTTTGGGAAAAATATAGCGTAGTTAATGCAGAACTGTAAATGCTTGCTCAAAACACGTACTGGTTGAAAGAGGCTCGCTTATTTCACAGTAATATTAACACTGCCCTCGCACGAATTTTTTGAATTCCTTGTAAATTTGTTCGCTTAAATTGTTCTATCTTTGGCGCGCCGACATCGCACGGACACCGCACTGAGCGATTTTACTTTTTCTAAAGTGATGTTAGGCAACAATTCACTCCTGGCTCGCTCTCCAAACACACCCAATTCTTGTGACAACATGTTCTACTGCCACAGCCAATAAAAATGGGTGAGTGGGAGAAGCAAGAAGGCACTGGCCACACACTTAACGGTGTACAAACGTGTCTGTATGCGTTCGTTCTAGGCGCGTCTATGTGCATATATTGCATATCTGATGTGCTCTTTATCTCCAGCGTACAGAGAAACACCAGCGGCTCTGCGCCGCTAAATGGGGAGGACACCGAAAAGCCCCAGAAAGGGAACGATGATGGCTATGCTTTATTCAGCAGTAAAAACGAAACAGCCGCTACCAAAGAGAGAGGCACGGCTCACTGGCTGCATAATGTGACTCAACAGGGCGCGCTGTCTTCTCCCATGCTGGGCGGCCAGCTCAAAGCGCCGCTACATATTCAGTAACATTATGCCTCTGCTCGTTCCCCGTGCAAATGATGATTGTACCTTAGAAGTATGCTCGCACGTCTTGCTCCCAAGCACTGCCCACAAAGAGGGCTGGACTCCTTTGCATATCAAAGAACAACGAGAGAGTAAGTGTTACGGAGGAGCTTGCCTTGAGCACGCCTTGCATTTACTCAGTCCTTTATTTTACCCTCAGTACCGGACTGGCGTTTCAGGGAGGACTGGGGCGCAAGTAGAAGAAAGCCAAGAAAAGGAACGCGAAAGGCATTGGCACATACGAGATTGTTCCTCTTCATGCAGAGCTAGCTAAATTATTTTAATTTTGTTTCTTGACTAGAGCTGAAGACAAAAATTTGAGTCTATATCTCTTTAAATGCGATGTTTACGATATTAAGATTTTTTTTTTCTGACAGCGCAACAAAGTCGTCAACGTCATTTCCTGGCCCAGACGAGCAAGAAAGACGTTACAATTAGTAAAATGAAAAAAAAAAATAAAAGAGAAAAGCTTGCGTGCAACCAAAAGTCGTGAACTTACATGAATGATAATGATTATGATTACGGAGTTTTATGTCGCAAGGGCATCTATGGCCAAAGAGCGCCATGACACAAGGTATATTCGACTTCTCAAGGTGGGGTCAAAACCTTTTTCCTAAGCATTTCACCCTAAATAAGCCGATCAGCATACCAGGGGAAAGCTTGCGCCCATTGTATCACCGGTGGGCACCCGGCGGCACTTGGGATCGAACCCCGCACCTCCCGCACGCGAGGCGGGTGCTCAACCACTTGGCCACCGCAGCGGTAAGCTACAATAATGCGTATGCCCATAGCAGTTGAGAGTTACTGAGAGGCTGTTGATTCTAAAAGGGCTTCTCATGTCCTTACCCGTCGTGAAACGCTCCGAATGTGATGTGTGGGTCCTATTCGTCTATTTTCCGCCAACGACTGTCGCAAGAAGACGCTGTCGAAAATGTCGAGAGTTCTTGGCCACTAAAACGTAGTGCTACTATTTACATTTCAGGCGTCCGGGACGGTGGTCTGACTGCTTTCCCCAAAGAAGTCGTCATTTGGCGGCAGGAGATCGTGAGGAGGCCATTGTGAGATAATGGGAGCTAATCAAGTGCAGTCCCTTGGACGTGGTCAAAGCCACTTGATCACTTCTTCCGCGCCATCGAAGAAACGTTCTCAAAACGGGTGCTCCCTTCCTCTTCTTATTGGACGTCTTTTCAAAGAGAAAAGATCGACTCGATTCGGAAACAAAGGCCGTGGTGCTCTGCTAGAGAGAACAAAGCTCGGGCAGAGTCGATATTCTGGTGCTGCTGGACTGCCTTGTTTTTGCAGCACAATGCGTTCAAGTGCGCTGACTTTTGCAGGACCGAGTGATTACTACACCTTCCGAGGTGAATGGGAGGTTCTTTGCAGGACAGACGTGCATTGCACACTCTGGGAAAGTACAAAAGCCAAATAATAGCTTGAGATGATATTTACGAATGAAACTAGAAGCGAAAACCTGACAGAAAATGGATTTCATCTTCTATTGTTCCAAAATTCTGTGCGCGTTAACGGTGTTCTTATGCAGGAACCCTTTAGTTTTATGGCAATAATTTTTTTTTGCGCTGAGTTCTTCTATTCATTTTTGATACCGTTTGTTGTCACTTAGCCTGGGCAAGAGACGCTGCCATTGTACCCGACAAAGCAAATTTATTGCCCGAAAAGTTTGTTTGTTTAATAGAGAGAAATCTTGTATTGGACATGAATTATGAGGGACGCCGTAGTGGAGAGCTCCAGATCAAGTTAGACCAGCTGGGGGACTTGTGCTCTGCCATCGCTCAGCACAAGGGCGTTTAAACTCTTCGCCTCCGTAGAGGATGCGATCCCTAATCCTTGGTACCTACAGGCGGGCTCCAAAGCCACTGAGCAACAGCAGCGGATGCGAGAAATCTAGGAGATTTAAAACTTGAAAACGGAAACTGTGAATATATCTGAACGCACTTTTTCGCTTTCGAGTTCAAAAAACGATTCATACAGTAACGATCGTTTTTATTTATTTATTTTAACAGACTGATATCAAGGCCACGGCAATGCAATAGGTCAAATAATGTCTCATATTGAAGAAATGACAAGATTAAACAACCTCCCAGACAGTGGTCACAGCGGCACGCTTTTGGTATGTCACTGTGTCGCGGCGCAGGAAAGATTCAGTGCGAAATAATTACAAGTCTCAAGGGGACCAATATGTGCCTTCGACCATAAAAGTCACCCCTTGGCAGGAAGGAAGTGACGTCACCAGACGGGATAATTCGCAATGGCTGGAGGAAGTAGCATCAAAAGAGCGGATAGTAACCATTGGCTGGAGGAAAGAGAGCTGACGTACTGTCACTTCCGGTAAAGGCGTCAACAGCTTCCGGTGCTATCACATTGCCAGCACTTAAAGCAATTAGTTGTCATGATGGAGTGAACGACGCAGTCTGGGACACACATACACAGAGGACGGAAAATGAGAACAACACATCGCTGTTCGTCCTATTTGTGTTTATCTGTTTGCGCTGTTCGCTTCATGATGCGTCGTGACCAACAAGCCCACCAAAACGTACTAATGCAATTAGGTGTCCCTATGATTCTTTTTTTTTTTTCAGGCAGCCACCTCTGAAAAAGAGACGTGTGACACGAATAGAATGCCTCTCGCATGACCTGCAATGTTGAAATGAGAAAGCGACATGTCCGCTGCAAAGTCCTCCTCGTTTCTGCGGAAACCTGTTTACGTGTACAAGCGAGGACAGACAACACAGCGAAACGGGCGCGTAAAAGTTGCCAAACAAAGCTCGCCGCGAGGCTGCACGAATTCAAAGCAGAAAGAGAGCGAGACAGAGAGAGAGGGGAGAGAGTGAAAGGAACAGTGGGTGGAGCCGTGAACTAACAGTAACAAAGCGTCGACATTCGGCTTCTCGTAACGGCTGCAGCAGAGAGAAGCGGAGTATTCCCGACAGGGGCAATTTTTTAACCCCGCCAGTCACGAAACGAAAATGTGCGGTGGCACGGCGCGGAAAAGCGCTTTGGGCGCCGCCTACCGGCGACGCGGCGGCACGTCGCAGAACAGCGCCATACGACGGTGGCGCGACAGAAGGAGGGCGCTGCTGCTGCCCCTGGCTAATGATTTGCGCGTGTCGCGAGCTGCTGTGGCGCTTGTACTGTCGCGCCGCAAATCGTGCGACGCCAACGAACGCGCAGACGGGAAGGGACACTGTCTACTCCGTCTTGGTAAAACTGTGCAGTGTGGCGGAAGCAGCGGGAGCTGGCTTCGCTTCAGCACACTGAGGCTTTACGAAACTAGCATCTCTCCAGGAAAACTCGTTACTGGCTTGTGCCTGTTGAGACACCTATTCACGACTGCGAACAAGTGCCAGCAACACTTATTTTAGAAGCACCATCAGAGGCATCACTTGTGGCCGTATACAGCGCGCATATATATGTTTCAAAAATCACCCCCCCTCCCCCTTCCAGCTTTTAAGGACTTGAGTTAAACGGAATGTTGCGCGTTCCTTTGCGTGTCTTTGTATTTTTTTTTGCACACACGAGTAAGAGATTTCAAGCATGCTTCGCTCAAAGCCTCGTGACTCAATTTGCACCCTTGTATTCTTGTGTTTTATTTTTAAAATGTGTGTCATGATTGCCCTGTTATACCTCAGTTTGTTAATTTGTTGTTGTGCGTAATATTTAGCCTGTATGGTAATAATTTTTAGTTTTTTCGTGAGCTTAGTGCTTCTGTTCTCCTTACGTCTGGCTGAGAACCGCTGTTCCCGCGAGACTGAACAGCCAGTCAACTGGCATACGTTCCAGCGAACGGAGCACGTATGTCTCCGGTTTGTTTCACTGATGTGCTTTGCCTGACCGCACAGTTTTTTTTTTCCTGGGAGCTCTTATTGCGCACAATTTAGTCCGTGACCGTGCGTTATATCGAATAAGTATTCAATAATAAGGCACGGTCATGGCAGTGCATTGGATAATGCAGTAATGACGTAATATTATTTGGCGTTGGCTCGACAAGCCGCCTACATCCTTAGCGTTTAATTCTGCAGCCGAATAAAGTTTAATGCTTCCACGTATTTGAGATGATCGCACATCTTTTGTATTTGTTGCTGTCAACCTCCGTGATCTTCGCTTTAGACAGCAGTATATTGCAGAATAAAAAAATACAATCAAGTGTTCTGAACTGTGATCAGGATTGGGAACGAAGCACCCGATCGACTGAAGATTGCTCCTAGTATACACTATGCTGCACGGTATTAGTGGCGGCGCCAGCCCCCAGCGCGACTCGTAGGCTAGGCGGACACTTCTCGTCCATTTCTCTTTTTCGGTCTGGCCGTCTGGCACGTGCAGAGTGCCAACGACCGCGTAAACGTCACCTTGCCCAACGGCGCACACTCGTTTGCGAGGGCGCGGTCGGCGATGCAGGCAGCTGCCGAGGCAAACGGCCGGCGGTGTTCCCGCGTGTGTGCCAGCAGGGACAGCCGTACTGGAACCGGCTGCAGTCAGGATCAGTCCCGGCCGAAGGCTACCGTGTTTGTCGCATCTAACAAAAGGCGCATGCGTATATTTTGAAACGTAAGTGGCTGAAAGAATAAGCGTTTCTGGACTGTCACTGTACTCTGGCAGTCCGTAACACGCCTGAAAGTTTCAAGGCCATCACCCCCCATCGTGACCCTCTTTTTTCTATTCTTCCCCGTTCCCAGTGCAGAGTAGAAGGCCAGATATTCATTTTTCAGGCCAACCTGTCTGCCTTTCCCGTCAATAAACCCTCTATAGCTCAAGGAATGGGCTGGGAGGAAGCAGCAATGACGACCCTTGCTTTGAGAGGCACAACCTTGAATGCGTTTTGGATGGGTCAGCTTGGCCATGGTTCATTAAGTGACAAGGGTAACGGATTGCTCAAACAAAGAAGGAACCTGTTGTCCCCCCCCCCTCCCCCCCCACACACACTAACACGCAGACATACGAACGCTGGAACTTCTGGATAGTTAGTTGGCCTCTCTAGTAATTCGTGAGGCCAACCATCAAAACAGCCTTACGCCGCACGATACCCAGCTGCGAACCTTAACATTTCCCGAGGCTTTTCAATGGACAACAACGTCAATCATGCGCGACAGAATCTGTCGAAGGCAGTGCGCTTCAGTACCGACAATCATGCGTTAAACACGAAGCCCCTGGCCGCCGACGGTCGGCGTGCGACGCCAAGGCTTAAGTCTTCTCTCTGGCGCGCGCGCAGCGCTAATGAGGTTGCCGACACGTCCGTGGGACCCATTTCCTCCTCGCCGGATTTTCCACGCATCGCCGCTAATGACCCGGCGCCCACTGTTGCGAACTGGTGCGCACAGCGGCAGTGTGCTCTCAGTGACGGTGGCGACACCTTCCTGCGACAGTTTCCGCCGTGCTGGTGTCCTCGCCGCTTCCGCCTCCGGTCTAAAAATGGAGGAAGGACGGTAAAGAACTGATTCGCTCGACCGGCGTGTTTTTTAAGAAACTGCGCCACTGACCCTTATTCTTCGCTCGAACGCCACTTTCAGACCTATAGTTAAGCGCCCTAACGATCGGTGCCGAAGAGGAGGTCCCTTTGCAGAGCTGTGTCGTTGCGACGCAGGTGTTAACGGCGAAGGTGAACGCTAATGAATGACCCCTATTTTTCACCATAGCGTCTGTACGTTTGCGCGAACTACACAGAGTACACCAAAACGAGATTATGGTGATTATGGATTTTTATGGCACAAGGGCATCAGAGGCATGGCACAAGGTATTTTCGTTTCACTCAAGGTGAAATCAAACACCCATTTTCCAAGCATTTCGCCCTGATTAAGCCGAACACCAGGCCAGGGGAAGCTCATACCCACTGTATCACCGGTGGGTACCCGGGGGCACTGGGGATCGAACCCTCTATCTCCCACATGCGAGGCGGATACTCAGCCACTAGGCCACCGCCGCGATTGCCAGAACGAAATATTTATGCAATGGAGAAGGAGTAAACAACTGTTTGCTGATGTGTGCGTCTGTATGCGCGTGTGTGTGCGGCGCGCGCGCGTATGTGTGTCTTGCGGTCTAAAGCCCTGGGTATTGCGGTGAACTAATTCCTCAACACTTAAGCGTTCTTAAAATACAAGTTCTGCAACTAGTCCCTAATTACACGGCCTACAAGCAAACCTCGTGCCATGATAGCCTTTGGAAGCTAAAATTCGTTCCTTTTTGTTCCGCATTAGCTACAATTGCATAATTATAACTGTAGCGTCCTGTACACAACCACTGTTACAACCACTCCCGTCTTCAATGCCCTCGGGCCTTGGGGGTAAAATAAATGAAATGAAAGTGCACGCTACAGTTAAGTGCACAATAAACGGTACAACAACACGGGAACTGATGTAAACAAGAACGGATGAAGGGGGTGGTTTTGGTTAGCGGAGCTCACACCGTGACGCAGTCGATCCTCAGGCTCAAGACGGCCGCTTTTTGTGCACGACGGAAAATTGCGCTTTTGTGAAACATTTATCAAGCAAATTCGTTACTATTATCCATATGTGCTTCATTCAACAGAAAAATATGTGCTCGCATGTGTGCAGAAGCAGTGCATGCGGGAGACATCAGGAGTGAAGGTTTATCTCTACAAAGATCTCATCCAACAAGGAAAAGATACGTTTAATATTTCTAGCGTCTTAGGGACATACGTTAAACTGGAGGGAGCACGAAGCCATGGCAATGTAGTGCATTAAGTGTTCTTCATGGAGATATAGTTCTGGCGGTTTGATGAACGGAACTGATAGGCGTCGATGGGCAGCATGAGCTTTCTTTGTTAACGTAGGACAACATGAAAAATTATTTACACTAAGGTAAAATGGTTTTCTGATAAAACAGTGACACAGAATGTTATACCGAGGGACGTGCGACATTCTAGGAGGGAGAGGTCATTGGCAGCGCCACGCTAGTAGCTTCGCTGCTCTCCTTGCGGCCTGAAAATTCTCACATCCCTGCTTAAATAAGGCTCGCAAAGCATACCGGGAAGCCTTTGCTTCACCATTCAAACGGCAACTTGTCGTAGCCAATCATTTGCAATTGTCGTAGCCAACTGTCGTAGCAAATGTCGTAGCCAAGCGACGCGTTGCACCCTGCCCAACTTTGTCTCGGAATCGGAGGTTGACTCGGCCTTTCGTTCAGAAATCTGCAAACTCCACGGGAAAACTCCAAAGCTCGATCCGAAGAAAATATCCGTACTTCATGCTCTATAACAAACTTCGCTGTTTCTCTTTCCTAAGGCAACGTTTGTGTCTGGGCTAGTTGGATATGCACGTTACACATCAAGAAATAAGGTGCTACAAAGCACACGAGACGAGACAGGCGCCTGTACTGTCGTCCCGCCTCCTCTAGTGTGCTTTGTAGCGCCTTATTTTTTGAAGTCTATCTTTCCTGCTTCGTAATTTTTGCGGCCGTCAATCCTTTACTCCTTCAATACAGCCCAGTGTCACCGAGAGCTTGTTGTTGAGCCCCTTATATTATCTTAGAATCGCCAGCAATCCGCAGTGTCACCGCCTAACTGACGGCTTCCCCCGACTCTGCACCAGGGCAATTGGTCCCCCTGCCCGTTGAGTGCCTTTCCATGCTTCAAGTGCTATACCCGAGCTATCTTGCAGTGAAAGGGACGATGCACTTGTCGTTCCCCTTTTAGATGGACGCTTGCGGCCCTTCTTTGCCACTTTAGGGAAAAGCGCGGAAGAAAAGAAAGTTAAGCATAATGAAATGCTTTCTTCCCACTGAGCTTTCTGCCCACTCTTATATAACTTAGGGTTTCTTTGTCCCTTTACTTTTTCTGCGATCATTGGACAAAGTTGTCTAACCCCATCGCATTCGAACGACAGTGGAGAGCGAATGAGTTCTCCAGCTGGAGACAGGCATGGGAGGAGACCCGTGTACTTACGAGCGGAAAACGGGGAGATATTCCTTTGCCTTTCGTGAGCGATCAAGCCGAGATGGGGCACGCGCGCGCCTCAGTGCAGAGAACGAGTCGACGGATGAGAAAGAAACAAATAGAGATGATACCGTAGGACAAAAGGGCTGAGGGCGGCGTCATTACTGAAGGAGAGGTCTGCCTGCCCACTCTTTGCTACACTTCTTGCGCCCCAGACGCGCCCTTCTATCTAGCGTTTCTCGCTTCTAACGAAACGGCGCCGAGCAAGAGGATGATTGCTGGGATGTAAGGAACGGAGCGAGGCCGCACTTCGAGAGTGATGTTCATTCCGGCGCGGGCAGCGGTAATCGTTTCGCGGTAGCAAGGGAATTCCACGCCATTTAGACTGGTCGAAATATAAAGGATAAAACTTGGGGCGTAAGAAAGGGGAGAGAGGGTTCTGGAAGTGGAAAACGTGTGCCAAAAATTGTTGCAAGAGGAAAAGAAAGACAATTAGATATAAGGTCAATGCGAGGTTTTTTTTTCTTGCTAGCTTCTTTAGGAAGGAGAAAGAGCCCGATGAACTTACTGCGGCGGCAGCATGAGTTACTCGAACGGGCGAGATAGAAAAGGTCATTTACGACGGAAGCTTAGCCGATTCGATATAGCGGAAGTGAAATAGAATCGAGAGCGAAGCTGAACTGCTTCGGTGCACTTCACGCATCTATCTATGAAGGGAGGGAGAATTGCTGGCTGTTGTAGAGGCGTTTTTATGCCTGCTTTTTTCTTCGGAGATGCGTTTAGTTCTAAACGCTGCTTTATCGTGTTTGAGGAAACATGAGGTACTGAAAATGAAAACGAAACTAAACGACGTCAACAAGGTGTTAAATTTTACCGCGAAAGGTTTAAGGACCCCGTGCCACAGAAAAACCGGTGTCGCGCGTCATTGACCATGAGCGAGAAACCCACGAAGAAATCCCCAAAAACGGAACCTTGGAGCAGAAAGGCTACCTATGGCACGTGGCCTTGAGCCGGCTTGACAACCTGCTGACAGGATTGTGAGCGAAGTGCCCACCGTGGCAGGTGGCAGTTCAATAAATGACAGGTCGCGAGAGGTTGCTCGGGAAGAGAACCCTGGGTCGCACGAGCCCCACCGGCGGCAGCACCTGTCATCGCAAGGCAGTGTAGCATCGCTTAATTGCTGTGCCACTGAGCCAATTCAGTGTATATGGGCCTTAACCTATTAACACTATCGCCAAATACCCTTAAGGCGGAGTATAAGTGCCCCTTACAATTTATAACCTCCCCACTACTCATTTGGCCCTACCTAATATATTATCAACAGCCGCCACGGTTCTATAATTTTGATTGTTTCCTCATGAAGCTAAATAGAGACATTCTTATGCTCATTCAGTGTGGGCGGGTGACATGAATTAATTGGGACGTCATTATCATAACTATCTTGTGCTCTTCATTTTGCTTTCGTTCGGAGATTTTGTCTTTTAATGTTGTTCTGTGTATACAGTCTTTCCCTTTCAAGTTTTTCTTCGTTGCAGTACTCTTATTATGCGAAGAGTAAATGCATGGCTTCTGATTCCTGATACCTATCTGTACAATGTTTTTGTTTCATTAAAGGGGCATTCCTGATTCAATTAGCATTTACATTAAAGCATAGCTCGTAGTCTCAAAATCCACGTTCAAACACAGAAGACGTAAAAACATCTTGCTGATATACATTGCTGTGAGGGTTTTACCTTTCTCGCTCTCGGGGGGGGGGGGGGGGGTCCTGTAAAGTCCAAGGCTCTGCATGGGCTAACACAGCAGCCGCAGAGTCTCCCTCAAGTTTCGACACGGGCCGAACAAAGATTGCGGACGACTTACGAAAAGCGTACCGCACGAATGATCAAAAGCGAACAGGAGGAGCGGCTGCTTTCTCTCAGAACGAGCCCACATCCAGGTCGCCTTTCGTACAAGCCGTGTACGCATCCGCGCTTCCAGACATTCCTCATCAGTATGCGCATACAACCGGGCTTGCCGCGGTCCCTTCGCCTGCACACAACTTCCGGCGTAGCCGGCGTCGCTGACTTAACAAGGATCCCGCCAAGTTTCGGCCTTTGCGGGGCGTGAACAGAATGTGAGAACGTGTCAGACGTTGCTCGGGTTCCGTTATGCCTGTGGGCGCCCATGGGGCCATGCGGGCGGCCGCGGAAGTCATTGGCCCATATACGCGCTCAAGTGAGAGCGGCTGCGGCAGACGTCGCATCCGGCGTTGGGCGGCAGCAAAAGTCCAGCGTTACGAACGCACTTACCCGAATGTGCGAACATTCGCAGAGCAGCGAAACTAGAAGTAATGATTAAAGAAGAAGCTATTCGCGTTATACATTACCTAGCGCTTCCTTTTCACCTCTTTAAATGATTACAGCTTGAGTGAAAGACTCAGGTTTCAGTTTTGTGTGGATTTTTATTGCGTCGGATATGGACTTACTAGGCCGACATGCCGGAAATACCATTGGACGGACGGACGGACGGACGGACGGACGGACGGACTAGACTAGACTAGACTGGACTGGACTAGAGTCGACTCGACTCGACTCGATTCGACTGACTGACTGACCGACTGACTGGAGTGGGCACTCCAAAAAAATAAAATGATGTCGCCCAGTCCGCACCACCTAAGGCACAGACAGACAGACATCATCATAATAATCATCAAACCCACACCCTCCGCAACTGATCTCTAATTAACCCTGCTCTGCGCAAGCTGCTGCAAGGCTATCCGTGGAAACTTTCTGTATTCCTCTGCCCACCTTCCTCTCTGCGGCTCCCACTACATTAAGTTCCCTCGGAATACATTCAGTTACCTTGAATGACCGTTTGTTATGTGCTCTCGGCATTATATGCTCTGTCCATGCTTACTGATGGAAATACAACAACGTCTAAAATGCTGCATAACTCCTGGCAAGAGCTGAGGATCACTGAGGCTATGCTAGTCAACGTTCAACCGCCATAGAAAGGCTCGCTGAGAGGCCACCGGAAACGCTCCCCCCTCCCCCCCCCCACCCCCCCCACGAGGACAGGAGTTGGCCACCCTGGTGTAGATCTTGGCCGCCTATGAAATACAAATTAATTCCCGGTTAAGAAACAAAGAAGAAAGCACAACAAACACGAAAGGAAAAGGTGGAGGAATGATGTTTAGGTTAAAAGTACCCTTCGCAAAGAAAGGAAGAACAAACACTGATGAACCCAGGGAAAACTTAATATATTAATTCCTGTACACCAATTTTTATGCAAATAGTTGATTAAGAAAGTGAATTTCTTTGAAACTAATTGCAGGGATTGCGTGTTTTTTTCGTTCCATTCGAAGAGCAAGAAGTAAGCCTACGACATTATTTTGTATATGATGATTAGGCATTTTGCTACGAAACGTTCTTGAAAAAAAAGCATAGCTCCAGCATTCTGTTTCAATCCTTTCAAGAGGCAACATGTTTCTGAGAAATTCATGAAAATGACCTTTGTTGTGGGCCTCCCTATTGAGATTAAGCAGCAGATACTTATTCTCGACAGCATCATGTGTTTCCTGAAGTCAGTTAACGCAGTTTGTCAGGTAACAAGACCGCTGAGCGAAACTCAACAACGAGCATTGTACGGCACCTCAGACAACAGAACCGCAAAGAGAATACATTGAATCGATATTTCGTGACCATTTACACCCACGCGTAGCTGCCTACGAAGCCGGCGGCAGCGCGCAGACATCCTTTCTCGCGGCCGAAACACATTCAGCACTTCGCGAACGCGCTGATCAACCCATCTGATGTTGGGCGATGCGCGGTTCGGGCGAGATGGCTTTGCTGCGGTCTTGGCGCTCCTCAAAGCCGTAGCTGCGAGCAATGACAGCAGCTACCCGCATCGCAATGAGGCTGCGCAGCCCCCAGCACAGATAGGAAGGCTGAGAACAAGAACGGTGGTGCACTTCTAACGAGCTGCAGCCGATGCGGTCGTATAGAAAGCACCAGCAGCCGGTTCGCCGCGAAGATATTGGGCCGAAACAAAAGTGAACACAGAGAGGACCTGGGCCAAACAAAAATGATGCTGCGGAGAAGCGACAAGGAATGCACCAGAAATCTGCCCGCAGGCTGGCGTGATAAAGGAAACCCGACACCTGGGTTCGAAACGGTGAGAGAGAGAGAGAGAGAGAGAGAGAGAGAGAGAGAGAGAGAGAGAGAGAGAGAGAGAGAGAGAGAGAGGAACCTTCGTGGTGAGAGGGGGGGGGGGGGGCTTTCGTGGTAATGAGGGCGGCGGATTCAAGGAATGAGAAGCGAACCAGAGAAATCAATGAAGAATGGTGAGAGCTATACTCTGTCTCTAGTGTACGCTTGGACGAAAAGCTGCGCAAAAATACGTGCAGGACACGTGCAAAAGTTTTGCCGTGGTTCCCGTTCTAATAAGCTAATTAGCGAACTTTAGCGACGACGCGTTTAATTAAGAGTCGACTACCACGGCTAAGGCTAATGGCTGACTTGGACGAAAGAAGAAAGAGAAAATTTCTCGGAAGTGAGAACAGCCGCAACTCATACCGAGAGCAGAAAGAAGAGCCAGCCGTAGGGAAAGGGAAAGCAGTGTTTATCAAGAGATTTTCACACTGTGGTAAAAAAAGAAAAGAAGCAGCTGCTCCGTGTAGACTTCGTACCAACCTGTTCAGAAAAAAAGCGATGCGAAAAAATTGGCTGTGGTTTAGCTCTGGTTAAACCTGGAGTGACGCGATAGCTACAGCTGGCCGAGTGGAACTCGCTCAGTCGAATTGCAAAAACAATACTTCGTCGCTCAGTTTCGCTGGGCGTTCCTTTTTAATCTGCGCCCCCCCCCCCCCCCCCCCCCCCTGTTTCGCCGGCGCGCCGCTCGGCCGGCAGCTGCTCCAAACCACGTGACCAATCACGTGACCACGTGGCCACGGCGCCGCCGCGCTGAAGGCTCGAAATGCTAGCGTAATGTAGCTATCGCTACAAAAAACAATTTCACAGCTACATCTAATTACTGTTATGTGCTAGAAATGCGGTAGCATTGGAAGCTGTTAAGACCTTTACCGGAATTAATGTCACTTCCGGTCTTGTGATGCCAGTTCTCTCCAGCCAATGGCAGAACTTTATGACTACTATAGATTTTCTTCCACATCAGGCTTTTAATGCAACAGCATAAAAAAAGAAGATTCCAATTGATTTTCGTGCAATGAAAACGCCCCGTAACACTTTCAGCAGAGGAAGCATTTTAGTCTGTACTGATGACTGAGGCCAAGGGTCACTGTTAAGCACGAACGGTGGGTTGCACGCTCGGTGCGCTCTGCAAGTGGCCGCTTACGAATTGCACATCTCCCTACCAGAATCTTTTATGCAGCAAGGTATAAAAAATATTCTCAGCTAAAATAAAGAACACCGGATGCCACGATGAAGAAAAAGCGGAGAGGTATGTTTGGAAAAAAAAACTAACAGGCCTGTGCCCGCTGTCTGTACAAAAAGATGCACAAATAACCGTAAGCATTTTCTTGAAATAAAATGGTTTTGAAACTTCCTTGTATAAACATGAATGAGCAACAACAACAACAACAATGAAAAAGAACCTGTCAGAAAAGGGTGCAAAAAATTAGGAAAAGCTCGTTCAGTAGGTAAACACGCAATAAGATGCTTGTTTGCACGCCAGAACGAAGGCAAAACAGTGCGCACCAAACGCACTCGCCCAAGCAGAGATCAATAAAAGGCAGGATGGAAAGGCCCCAGCGCTAGGCCAGTAGAAATTCTCAGAGCGCACGTAGAGTTCCGTGTTTGTTTACGCAAGGCACTGCGGTAACAAAGTTTGCATCTCAGCACAGATTCCTGCCCGGAGCATGACAGGCAGCTTTCCTCGCAGGGGCTCCCTTCGTCGAGCAACGTAAGCAGCAGGAGGAGAGGTCGTAGCGCAATGTGGATAAATGGTGAAGCACTCTTTCTTTGCTGCCATAACTTTTTCTCCCGGATTTTATTTTGTAGCGTTCGCGACAAAAACGTTCACAATCAGTGAGACCAAGCGTATACCTGACGAAGCGACGCCTAGCGGGATTTCCGAATACAAGGCCCATGCTACCTGCAGTCACTGTCGTAGTCTAAGAAGTGAGTTCGTAGTGTCCGACGGTCGTGTGCATGCCATCAGATACCGGGGCATGCGATTTGAAAGCAACGCAGTGCTGTGCTCACTCATAAGCTTGCGCTCCGTCTATTTGCCCAATTATCCGCAACACTCCCCACAGACGCCTTATACGCTTATTCATCAGTTGTTTCTCGGGCTCAGACCACTGCAAATCACCAAAATGTGCAGAAGGTAGTTCAAGGGGCCGGACTGAAACGCTCATTCTTATACAGAACGTTGTTCTTCAAAAACATACCGCAACATTGATCCACAGCCCGCTAATGAATGCGCACTGCGAAGGGGCTTCTTGCTTAGAGGCATTAATTATGCTAGTTGGTCACGTTAGCTTATTTGACAGGATGAAAAACCATTGTTCTATACGCAGGCGATGTTCCCATTTGGTTCCGACCTGACTGTGCATGGCTACGTATGGAACAGAAGTCAGTAATCGCAAATAAATCACGCGACAATGCATTTCAATAATAAAGCTACGCTCTAAATGCGTCCATGACATCGCAGTGCCCCTTTAAGATGCGATAAAGGGTTTTCTGAATTCCTTGATTTCTTGATTATCAAGCACCTGGGTTTTGCAACATGTATGGAGGATGCCTGTTTGCTTTTCAATATCAGAGCACAATAAAGAACGCCAGGTGGTCGAAATTAATGCGAAGCCCTTCAGTACGGAGCTACGTTCTCTCTGTCTCCTTTCAACCCCTCTATCCTTACCTCTGTGCTCGGTGCTGGCGTCCATTATTAAAAAAAAAACAGCTACTTCACCTTTTCTTTCCTCAGACCTTGCTTCTATCCACCTTTCTTTATTACTGGCGGTTTGATAAACTGCTGAAGATTTCTTCACTGCGCGTCTCTCTTGTTGAAGAACTACATACGCCAACTGTTCTTAACAAGTAAAGGCGTCGTGATTGTGCCTGTTCTCCAGTGTTCTCTGTACTAAGTGTGCGTATTCCTGTGTTCCAGAATGCTCTTCCTGACCACTTTGGATGGTTTGGAAAGAAAACTAGATAGGAAAATCGAGGGGGCGACTATTTATCTTTTCCTTCCTCGGATGACATAAAGAGCTCTGGTCTTTCGATAAACATTGTATTTCTGGAAATCTTCAGGAAATGTATGATGAGCAGGAAGCTTGGCATGTTTTCACGTTAAAACCCGAAACAAGTTAGAAAATAGTGGTGTTGCTCTTTATGTTGTGTGTTGTGTTGGGTTTAGTGGCGCATAAGTACCTAAGGCTTTCATGCGCCAAACACAAGGTATAGAAAATTGTTTTGTGCTGTGTTTTATAAATAAAGTGTAAACCAACGATGGTGTAGAGGGCCTAAAAAGTTATTTCGTACACCGATGTTGGTGCTGCTCTTCGCAACGCAGGGTTCGATGAGGTGACGTTTCGTCCATGCAGCAGCAAAAAAAGAAAAAAAAAGAGAAAAGAAATGTCAAATGTCGTGCGCGAAATGCCGAAATAAATTGAAATAAAAGGAAATACCACAGGCCGCCTCTAGCCGAATGATCTTTTCCCCGGCTAATTTTTCTATTTGTTATTGATTGCTGCTGACTGTGACGGCGGGGTTGAAACGCCGACACTTAACATTGACATATCCGCTATAATGAAATGTCTGGTAGAAATTCAACTTTTTTTTTATTGTAAAGTGATGAAGACGCTATTGTCGATCGCACAGAGCAAAAGATTAAGCGACCCTACGACAAGAAAAAAATTGCTAGTTGATATACTGTGATGCTAAGCCACGAAATGGTTACAGAGTTTCAACCTTGATTAAAATTTAAAAAAAAACCGGAGAAGGCCTTTGTATAAGCGCATACCGTGCAAAAAAAAAAAGAAGAAGCGAAATCACTCCAGCAAACTGGAAGCAAAAACCACTCCTGAAATCGATTTCACGCCACTGATCACCTTACGTACCCCGCCCCCGAAGGGGTCTCTAGTTGGCGAAATGAAATACGTGCAGGGCGAAGCGACGACGCCCCGTGTTTGTTTAAGCTCAGGACGGAAAGAGAGCTATTGATTCTAATGATGGACACCGGAAGATTGGAGAACGGATTTCCATCAACCAAAGTTTTTGCATCGCGGCCGCTATTCACTTGGGATGACAGCGCTAAGGGATCAAGAACGAATGAAGGTGGCTGTTTAAAGATGAAAGAAAACGTGACCTGGTTTTCTTCAGGTTATTTTCTTTCGCACGTCTTGAAAATCGAATAGCTTGGGCAAGGAAAACAGCTACAGTGTAGCGTAGCGTACCGGCCTCCGGAAATTTGACGAATAAGTCAATGAAGGTACTTTTATATGCAAAGATGGGATTTTGTTTCTTTTGCCTCTCATTAAAAAAAAAAGTGTGCACCATCTTGAGGGAAAAACGGCTGGAGACGAGCGATAAAGAAAGGCATGTTGTGGTATATACGTTGATGTGGGGCACGCATAATCACTCTTTAAATATGAATAAGGTCCCTTGTAGAGAGGAGTAAATAAAAAGGTAGAAGCGGTAGTGTCGAACCTCGTAATAACGAAATGGTTTATAACGAACGAATGACGATTTCCTTCAGATGCTTTATCGACACGGCCTATAACGAAGCTACGGCTATAGCAAAGTAATCGCTGGGCCCCTTCAAATTCGTTATAACAAGGTTCAACTACTGAGAGATGGACACATACACAAGGTTTGAATATCGACATAAGGCGCAGTAAGAGGACAGGATACGGAAATTACGTGAAAAGGCATGAGCAAATTCTCTTCCAGCGCCGTCGAGGCCTGTCAACTGCAGGTTCCACAGCAGCACTGAAGTGGCTTCGTGCGTCATGGAAAGGCGCCGCGATCTTTCCCTGATGATGGTTTGTCGCCCAAGTGCCTCGAAGCAGCCTGTCGAGGCATGCCTTGGACGTCGAAGCGAGGACAAAGGAACACGGCATGCTTCACGGTTTTCTTACTCCTACGATTGTCGCGAGATAAGGCGCCCGTCATTGCGGTCATACGCAAAGAGCGCCTGCGCAGCTGCCAACACGCTTTCCGTGATGCCACATCTGGAAGCACGTCGGGAAAACACGACGTCGCATCATCAAATATGTCTTCCAGCATCCCTTGTAATGAGCCTATGAGCGCTTGGAAACGACGACACGCAATATGCCCATCCTTTCCCCGAGAAGCTCATAATGATAACGATCATTGCAGGCACTTTTCTGGAAAGAGGTCGCCAGCTGGTGGCCCGGCATCTTTCCATTGGACGATGGCGTCGGCAACACGACGTTACAGCTACGGCCACAGCGGTGGAATCGAATACGCCAGCATCGCCTCCCGCATTCCACAGCTGTGGACGCCCGACGGAAGAGAGCGCTATTTGCTGCTGTTCCAACCAAAATAAATGACGATAAAACCTCGCGGAGCATGTCGTTCGATATGCGACATCAGTGATGTCAACGCAGATGGTGCTGGACTGCCGCATAAGAAGTAACAAATATAGTGGCCACAGCGCATTGCTTCAGAAGTGGCACCACAGGATATCATCACATGGCACGCCTAGTTTAGAAGAGGATAATCTTGAAGCAAGGAGCTGATCATGATGTAATCAACTTTAAGCACCTCACTTACCGCTTTGGGTTGTAGTAATCCCTGAAATGCGCGGTAGTTAGAAGAATTGACCACGCCGTAGCATCGCTTGCAAGCTCCCCAACGCTACTGATTTCGTACTTCATATTTTCTCCCTCTATGTACGCCCATAGCCTGAACCCACTTGCGACTCCTCCCGAGCGAACAGCAGAAATGAGCCCTACATCATCCTGACACGAAAGCGGAGAAAGTAATGCCGTAGCACGCCGCACTTTATTTTAAGAATAAATTTCTCGTTCCTTCTTTCTCTTTCTTTTCAATCCCTCCATCCCTCCTCACTAGTGCACAATAGCCAACCGGATCACCCTCCCTTCCTTCTCCCCCTTTATTTTTCTCTCTGTCTCTTTCAGAATAAATTTCTCTAGAGAGAACTGAAGGACGCGATTCGCGAAACATGTTTCGGCAAGCACTCCACGGAATCGTATAACCTTGGTCGTTTACAGGAAAAGGAAGAAGCTGCGCACGCCAAGAATACTAATAGAAGCTCCTTACCTATACGCTTCTTTAGGTGTCAGTAAAAACGACAAAGCAACCATAATTTACGATATGTACTGAGGCATGGAAACTATGGTGAGGGAGCACATCTACCTAGGCCAACCGCTCACAGCATACCCGGAACAAGACGAAAAAATGAACAGAATAATAAAAAAAGACTTATTACATTTCGCTATAGTCTCAGGTTAAAATAACAGCCTACCGGTAACCTTCAGAAGGGAAATATATAATCGGTGCAGTGTGCGCTGGCAGTTCCTAATTAAGGGACCGAAACTTGGAGGCTGATGAAAAGATTGCAAGTTAGACTAAGGACAGGGGTGTCAGCCTGGGAACGAAAAATGATGTCAGATAGAGTAATAATAGGTTATAATGATATCTAATGATAATAACGCACAGCAAAATAGGTAATTATAACTAGAACGAAGAAAAGAAAATGAATTTGTGCAGGGAATGCGTTGATAATATGCGGAAGGAAAAGCGACGATCTCTTAGAGTACCAGCTAGACAGGACACCAAAAAAGGAAAAGGTAGCCTTCGGCATAGGAGAGTCAAGAAGGAAAATAAGGTTAGCAGATATGCAGGGATTGGGTCACTACGACTGATGGAGGATAGAGACAGAGGGAAGCCATTTAAAGAGCTGTGAACTAACCCAATGTGACAATGCAACACCACAGACCCCAATGATGTCGTAACGAGAATTAGTGGAAGTGGGCAACAGAAGCACATAATAACCGCATATCCTTTTTCGTTTTTAAGTGGCGTGAAATTAACTGATTTCCTCTGCACGAAAAACCTCTCCGGATATTCCAGCTGTCGTAGAGCGCTAGAAACTTTCGTCCGACGACTACTCGCTTGCATTTTTGTTTTTGGATCTCGCTAAACTTACTCAGATTACCACGCCTAGCCAGGAAGAGGCAGGTGCATGGCTGGTCGTGCTGAAGCCCTTTCGCCTCCAGTCGTGGTCAACGACGCGGATAGACACGCAAGTTTCCTCCTCTCTTCACCTCCACCGCCAAACTTCCTCAGAGAAGCAACAAAATTTGTTTGCATTATTTTCACATCGGCAGACAAATTTTACTTAGTTCGCAATTAAGAAACAAATTAATTCTTCTCGGGCATCACGCATGAAAAGAGCATTCAATAGATAACCTTTCCAAAGGAAACCTGCTGTAAAGGAAAGTGCACTGCACACTCGGTCTTATGGAGCGACCGCTGACTGCACGCAAATAAAGCGTCCCCATCCGTACTGCTCGTACCGTCTTTGTCAAAGGCAACCAGGCTGCCCGGTTTTCCTCTCAGTTGTCCAGCGGAACACTTATAGCACCCAGCAAGCTATAAATCACTGTGAGGTAAGGAGCACCCTTTCCCTCATCTTGCAATACCTTCTGGTTTTTAGGGAAGTCGTAGGGGCTCCACTATGTGGGGGAGAAGCAAGCCATGCAGTTTGGTTACTTTCGACAAAGACTGCACGTTCGCAAAGGCACCGTGCAGTCTGGAGGGCGTTGCGTCGCGCGGCAGGTTCGCAACGATCCGACCGGTATTGCGCCCCCAAGGACGCCAGACGCGCGAGCAAAGCAGACGTCGCTTGCTCCGCCCTATGAAACTGGGCCCCGCGACGGATGACCCCCTTGGGGTTCAGAGAGCGAGGAAATGAGACCGGTGTTGTTGTGTCTACCTCGACTAAGCCTGTTAGACGCAAGCCCGTACACCCCTGCTCGGAATGCGCCTCGGCGTTCGTATAGCTCATACGTATGCGTGTCGTGCCGGCGGGTTGCCCGCGAGCTCTTCCTGTGTAAACAGCTGGCTTGAAAACATAGCGGTAATCGTGGAATGTTGTTGTTTGCTTCCCGCTCTAAAGCCTGCGTACAATAAGCTCTTGCTGGACCGAAATTTTTTAAAAGAGCCGGTGAACAAGAATTACCGCGACACTTTCTTTGTTTTTCGCTCGTTTGGTAGTGGCCAAGATTGTTTGCGAAGGCATAGAAATCTCTGCCCCCGCCCCTCTTCTCCTCTATTTTATTCTCGTAAATACGCAGCTTGTTTTAATTTGGTGTTGTTCGTAAGCTCCCTGTTATGTGCACGGTTGAATTCGTCACGAGCGCATAAGCTTCAATCCAGACTGCCGTATACACCTCTACTTGCCGCCAGCCAAGTGGTTGACGTTCGCAGTCAGCCAGAGAGCTCGATAAATTTAGTCCTTCTTAATCGCAAGATAATACTTCCAGAATTCAGTAAAACGCAGAACAACTAAGGTCGCCAAAAAATACAAACACTACAGTATTCCTTTCGGTTTGAGCCAAAAATCCACTGCCATCTTCACTGAGACAGTCGAGGAGGTGCGGACGGCTTGACGTCCTACCGCGCCTCACGAACAAAGTGAGTCGTGTCTATCCAAACGCCTGTCCGACTTTCACCGCAAAAAACAAAAACGAAAACAAGAAAGCAAAAACAGACAAGACCGGACCTCACGTGCCAAACTTTCTGGGAAAAGTCGCCCCGCCGCGGTGTGACAAATTACACCCAGAAAAGCGAGAACTTCTGCCGTTGTCTCAACTATCTTTATCCGCCCGTTCCATTTTCTCACCAGCGAATAATAAAAAAAGCCAAGATCACCGCTTTCCCTCTTCTTTACTCGCGCTGGGAGTGACCATTTAGGGAGCGAGATGTTTCTTGGTCCCGCGTGGATCCTCCTTAGATGCGCAACCTCCCACTGAACTTTCCCGGCTCGCTTTCTCTTCATTCCATCAGTCACATCTTGACTGCGCCTCCAGTTCGACGTGGTGCGCGCGCAAGTAAAAGTTTAGGCAGCGAGGGAGCCATTCTGTTGCACAACAAGGGGAGAACTCGCGCTGACCAGGGCTTCCATCACTCATCGGCTATTATCTCGCCATGCTTTCCAGTGCCTGAGCCCCCAACTGAGCTGTAAAGTGAGCGAACAACGCCCATCCGAGGGCACTGCGTCAAACAGGTCCATGTTTCGAAATTCTGTACCAACCACGTTAGTAGAAATTGGTTTT
Source organism: Amblyomma americanum (assembly GCF_052857255.1). Taxonomy (NCBI): domain Eukaryota; kingdom Metazoa; phylum Arthropoda; class Arachnida; order Ixodida; family Ixodidae; genus Amblyomma; species Amblyomma americanum. Next base: position 34,920,273 of record NC_135502.1, read on the forward strand.
CGTGATAAGGCGAGTTCTAAAAAATTATGGCCAACTACTCTTCAGGCCATTAGAAAACTGAAGTGGCCAGTTCACAAAAAGAGTTATGCATCTATAGCACTCTTAGAACAAACTGTGGTTTTTATCTATCCTTCTGGTCGCACTCTATGGCCGTGTATTATCAAACACCTTTTGTATTTGTTAATAATGTTTCACAATAGCATTCTTGCTCTAGTTTCTGTTATACTCGGCTGTTAAATTCTTTCATTTTTTTTATGTAGGAGGCAGGCCTTAGTCAGGGGTTCTGTCACACATCTTTTCTGCTTTTTTTAACTTTGTATGTGTTCTGTAAGCTAGCATACAAAAAAAAGATGATAAAAAATTCAGCACCTCAGGCTACCTAAAATGTATGTTGAGAGCCAGCATGAAATTTAGTGGACGCTATGCCGACACATTTAGGGATCAGTTAGCGATCGAAAAACGAAGCAGGCCGTTTGGTGGCTTTCAAGTAAACATATATAGTTTTATAGCTTAGATGCCAAAACCCATTCGGTTTAAGGCTATCTATATGGCTTAAACCTTTATCCACCTATCTATCTATAAACTTATTGACCTAAGTCCTGGTTTTACCGTCACTACACACTGTATAGGATGCACAGCAATCAATGAAGGTGAAGTGAGCGTCTCTTTTTCTCTTTACATTATTTGAAACATTTTTATAGCACACGCTGCCCCCATTAGCAGCCACAGACTTGCCCTTTTCGTGGTTGAGTTTGTAAAAATATGCTGCGAAACAGCAAAATCATTGTGCGAAAAACGCCGCTGAACAACTATACTGATTTTACCAAAAAAGCGTAGCTGATGCTTACAGAATTAGATGATGTCAGCGCCAATCCAAATCTATGTCGCATTAAAGCCTCGCTTCTTCCTGCGACACCCGTGCGCTGCACGATGTCGGCGCACGTTGAAGAGCTCCCAGGTTATCAAAATTATCCGGAGCCCTCCACTACCGCGTTCCTCATAGCCTGAGTCGCTTTGGGACGTCTAACAACATAAACCATAATCCTAGGCTTCTTGCTGCACTGTGAAAGGGCGGCCTCCCAGCAACGGCGAATTTCTTCAGTTAATTTTTGTTCTCTACGTAACGAGAACTAACATACATAACTGACATTCGTAGGAGCGAGGCTCGTACAGCGCTGAAGTCCGCGTAAATGGTCAGTGCAGTACATGTAGCTACCTTCTTTTTTTCATTGCGTGGTACCGTATGACCGCATTTGAAGGAACGGATTCTGGCGGGAATGTTGGAAGGAAATGCTACAAAGAGCACACCGTAGCCACTAGCCACCATAGTTACGAAAACTTTCGTCGAAGCCTTGCAGCAGCTTCATACATTACGGGGCTGTACGCGCAAAGCCCGGCTAGCTGAATATAAAGTCTCAATCTTCTACGCAGCCATCCAAGAGCCTCATTCACTGGGCGCGAATGTAGCGTTGACACAGCAAGTACGCGAGATCCCAATGCGCCAGCGCAGCGTGAATATTGGGCTGTAGAGTTTTCCACTCCACGGTATACTGTGCAGCCGAAATAAAATGTGGACTGGCTTAACAAGGCGTGAAAACATATTAGGGCCTGTTACTCAAGTTCAGATTGTGGCATCGCTGCTTATGCAGTCACTTACGTCGGCACTTACAGAATATAAGGTAGCGAACCGGATATAATGTTTGATTAACGTTCCTCTGCTCCCTACATCTATTGACTTGTCCTCTTCCTATAGCCGTGACCCTTTACTTCTAAACAAAAATCAACATATGTTGTCCTATCTGGCTAAGTTGGAAAGACGTCGGAGCGAGGAAATAAAGAACACTAAAATGTATTTGTACATGTCCGTAAACTGTTCGTGTTACCTTCTGGGCCAGCAGTAGAAGGAAAACGCTTATCGGATGGAACCAGAACTTGTCGTACGCGAGGGAGCCGAAGTGGCGACCGGCGACCTCTCCTGATCGGTCAACCGCTCAGATCATTGGAGCGTTCGACTCGAAAGATAAGATAGTTGGTCCACTGCGTCAACCGCCCGAGCTTTTCAGCACAGAGGACCCCTGGTGTGGGCCTCACTGGGAAGCTAAACCTCCGAACCAGGTTAAGTATACTGGCATTTCTTTTTATTCGTTTCATGCCGTTTGCTCACCGACGCGTTTGCGCTCCGGACCCAAGCACCTAACGATGCGCTGTCGCCGTGGCCAGGTGATTTATCGCACATACAAAAACGGACACGAAGGCGCCAGCGGAAACATTAGGCGGCCACTACAGTAGTGCGACGATTCGGTGTTCAAGTAATCTACAGCAGAGATTGTAGGCGCTGGTAGGGAGAGAAATCTGTGCACTAAGGGCAGCGATGACATAGTTTTTTTTTCATGGCAGAGAACATTTGAGAATGTGTGTCACATGTTTGACCAGAATTCTGAAGGAAGTGCTAGTCTTCAAAATAAACATTTCCACATTATTCGCGGATTCGCGCCGATTAACTAACGATACTTATATCAAAGCAACAGTTGTATCTAACCTGCATGACAATTTTTCACAGTGATTCACGCTACACACATTGCTGAAGTTGTCATCTCGAGTTCTCTTCATCCAAAAGCTCAAGCAATTCATGGCGTGCCAGACACGGAACTTGCGAAAATTCTCGCCCCTCTCAGATCTCCGTGGGTGTGACTTGGCGCCTTCCTGGCAGGATTTGGAAAGATTATACCACATGTCTCACGGGAAGAATCATCAAGTATGGCGGCCCTACAAGAAACGTGTCAGACGGGGTCCGCCTTCGTCACATATTCATGGGACTCAGGTTACGCTGCGAGCATCGACGTGGGAACCGGGAACTAGAACTTGCTATATAGGAAAGACAGATGCAAGAGGGAAGAAAAGCAGTTGGTACAAGAATGAGACTCCTGCACACTAATAGACCTTATGTCTCTTAGTTGCGCTGTTCGTTTTTTTTTCTTTTAGAGCGAAAGCTCTACTTCACGACCAAAGCTGCAAAAGCCGGACCATCGCTGAAAACTTGACATTAATTACTGAATAAACATTTCCTCAGCTGGGATTCGAACCTCCGGCGGTGCGAACAGAGCAGCTTCGCTGGCCACTGCACGGGAGCCTTAAGCTATCGCCGCAACCGATCACACCTTGTTTTAAACAGTAACACACTCTCGCGCTGTGCATTGCACATCGTGGTCTTCATCAACTTCCATCTGCGGCGCAAACACATCAGATACGCTTAACCTCTATCAGAGCTTAACCTGAGTCTAATATCGTCGCCAGACGTCCCGTCGACCCAGCAAAGCAAAACCATCAGCCGATCAGGCTAGGCACATGCTGTCGCTCATCTACTAGGTTTAACTACATTAGAAGGCAACATTTTTTCTGGTTGCCTTGTGTCCCGCAGCCTTAATTTGCACTTTAATCAGGCACTGCTGTCATGCTGCGCGGTGGTGCGCACAACTCTGCGTTTTGGGTGGACCATTTGTGTCTCAACGTCAAAAAATTTAGCTTCTCGCAAGCAACACATAGTTGTCTTAGAGGCGTCAAGTGATATCCTGCCGATCTCTGATAAAAGTGTCTCGCTGCTTATGCATGATGCTTGCCATTCGGAGTCACATTCCGGAATATTTTAAAGTTCGCAAATTTCAGCGCATTTGTGGCATTACATCTCTGGAAGGGCAAGGAGGAGGTGACAGTAACAAGAAGCGATACCGCTAAACAGTGATTTAATGTGGACATTTTGAGCCAGGAATACTCGCGCATTTAAACATTTTGCTCTTTTCAATTTTTCTTCATGGCGACTTTGGTAACGCAAGCTTCTCCAGTTTGGGGTTTGGTATGGTATGGTATGGTATGGCGTGGTACGGTACGGTAAAGTGTGGTACGGTGCGGTAATATATGGTATGTTATGGTATGGTACGGTACGCTATGGTACGGCATGGTATGGTATAATAGTGTATGACACTGTACGATAGCGAACGGTACCGCAAGGTAAGTTATGGTATGGTATGGTATGATATGGTATGGTATGGTACGGTATGGTACGACACGGTACAGCACGATACAGTACAAAGTATCTGGGGTTTTACGTCCAGGAGCGGCACGTGGACTGTGGTGGGCATTGTTTTTGAGGGCTCCAGATTAATTTCGACCACCAGGAATTGTATAATGTGCACTGACGCCGCAATTTCGATTTTCGGCTCAAACGTACGGCTAGAATATAAAGTGTCCTTTAGGATCATTCGGTTTCTTGATTGGGCCCTACATGCATCAGCTACCAAACAACATTACAAAATCACATTATATCGCTCCCATTATATTCAACTACGTAACCAACTAACGTGCTACGACTTCTGCTTGTCGCTTTCAAACCACGAAGATGCGCCACTGTCCACGAAGAAGTATGGACAGCATGTTGCGCGTGCATGTACAAAAGCACGCACACGCTGACAGAGGAAGTCATTACACAATGATAAAGCGTAGGGGTCGGCTTCCGCTGCCACTGTTGTCTACACCTGCGCCTCTCCGTTTTTGTGGCGGTTGCTGTTTAACAGGCGACAAAAACAAAGCGCTAGGCGCAACTGTAGTAGCAGTGAAGCTTTGCTAGGCGGTAGGCAGCGAGTCGCGAGCACAAAGCAACAATTAGTCGTAATTGGCGCCAAGTTGCAGCGCGTTCATTATCTGGACCCTTTCTCTCTCGCCTTGACCTCTCTCGCACTGACTCTCCGATCAAACAAGCACAAAAGTCAGCTTGAAAGAAAAAGAGAAAGAAATGCAATGTGAAGGGAGGAAGGGGTTGTAGGGAAAGAAGGAGAAGGTGCAGGAAGGGGTCGGCCTTAATTACCACGCTCGGCATCTTACGCATTCACGCCACGGGCGACGACCTCAGTGGCGTCGGGCCACTGCTCTCCGCCATGTTCGTACGCGCACGCATTTACAGAAAGGCGCCAATTTTCTTCGATGCGTAGCGCAGTTTTGTTTGTATGTGTGCTCTTTTAAGTGACACTGCGCCGCGCCAACAAGCCGAGGATGAGAGAGGAAGGGACCTTTACACTGCGCCTTGGTCGGCCATGCCCCGCTGTCGAGAAGGCCCGTGGGCGAGGGTGACCGTGAGAAATTGCCTGCCGAGATCGCATGCTCACAGTACGAGCGCCGTGCTCTTCAGGAAAGCACGCTCCAGAAAGCGCCTTCGCCCGCACGTGCACACGTAAAAGAGAAACTTTTTATTAGAGGCTGAATTCCGGCAGTGCCGGCGAACTGCACTCCGTCACTCGTTTATAGCGTGAAAAATATTAAGCGGCGGAAGTGAGTAAACAGTGCTTTAACAAGCGCTGTTGAAGCTTCGTATTTGAAGAATCAGCTAACAACGCTCTGAAAAAGGAGCTCTTTCTTTCAACATATCTGCCGAACTTTATGAAAATGAAGTAAAAAAGATGCGCTTTCGACACAACGCCGCCAATATTAGTTTTTTTTCCTCCCCCAACCCGATGTACTACACCAGAAGTCCTCGATGGCTCAAGCAGGACGGAAGGTTAGGCGTGACAGCTGCATGAGCCTGACAGTAACAAGCTAGATATTCGAATTGAAAACTGGTTTTTATTAGGACGAACTGTTAGGATCATTATTAATGCTTGCAGTGAGGATGTTGCCGCCGCGTCCCGATCCACCCCAAGGCTCTTGTTTGGGCTCCTTTCAACTGGTGTTGTTCAAAACCTTGGTATTTACACAGCACGGCGATCGGCGGCCGCAGCTCATGTGATCCTTCTGCTGGTCTACCGCGTGATGTCGCTCCCATCGAGTTCCATGTACTAGACGGGTACCACAAGCCCGCGTGACTAGGAGTCATAGCAGGGTGAATGCGCAGTTGACAGCCCCTTAGGGTACATCTGACTATATATTATACATGATTAAACCAGGATCTCACTTAGCACGCTAGCCGTTTTTAGCGTATACGGCCAGGAACTTCAAATTCGAAAATCTTACACACACGACCCGCACGCAAGCAACAGCCGGCTTTACATCACACAGACAGAAGCACGTCCTGCTTGATGACTGTGGCACGTCCGCCGACTCGTTCCAGATGGCTGAGGCATTGCACCATGCGTGGATGCAGACTCGCTCCAGTGCTGCGCAGAGGCACGGCGAGACAGCCCGCCGACGTCACTGCACGGCGCATCCAGGTTGTGCTCCCACCACGCTCCAGTGCGGCTGTCAGCGCCAGTCTAGCTGCCACACCCGAAAAGTCAATTGAAGAGCGTCGCTGCCCTGTCAACGCAACTGTCGACGTCTGGGTGGAACTACGCTCCATAGCGTATAAGCAAATGTCGGGGAGTGATCACCACTGGTGCCAAGTGAGATGTCGACCGCAGGCATTGCGGAACAGTACATGATGTATAAGTATGTTTGATTAGTAGGCCCTACCTTTGTTAGCATCCTGTACTCCGCTACTTGCTCTCTCATGTTTAGCCGGGTTTGCCTTGTTTTTTACGTCATGCCAAACTAGACATTATCAGGTTCCTTGTCACCAGATGGCAAATGCATGGAAAAAATGAAAAGTGGTTTTTGAGGAAAAGAAATGGCGCAGTAACTGTCTCTCATATCTCGGTGGACACCCGAATCGCGCCGTAAGGGAAGGGATAAAGGAAAGAGTGAAGGAAGAAAGGAAGAAAGGAAAAAGGAAGTGGCGTAGTGGAGGTCTCCGCAATAATTTTGACCACCTGGGGATCTTTAAAGTGCACTGACATTGCACAGCACACGGGCGCCTTCTGAGTTTCGCCTCCAACGAAACGCGGCCGCCGTGGTCTGGTTGGAACCCAGGTACTCCGGCTCAGTAGACGAGCGCACTAACCACTCAGCCACCACGACGCATTTTCTTTTTTTTTTCGCCTCGTGCGTTTTGTCCAGTCCTCTTTGACCTCTTGCCTTATCCTGGTGAGTTTTCGCAACAAATAAAGCAAATAAATTTCAACTGCACTGAAATAAGAGCCAGCCCACCAAAGAGCTCTGCTGAGAAGAAAGTTGTGGGCATGCTACGTTGGCTTATACGCTTTTAAGGCTCGTCCCACCGCCATGAAAATCTAGCAAGCGCCACAGATCACGAGGCTTCGAAGAAACCAAGCACAACGGTTATGTTTAGTCTGGCGTATAGATCGTCGCGTGTCTGCACGAGGTGTGCAGAAACGAAACTTGATAATGGGAACAAACCAGAGGATAACTACAACAGCTGCGACGCGGCATGACACGTGCAAGATCATCCTAACTGGCCACGTGCATTCGAATACACGGTTCAGCCAAAACAACTCAGCGCCAGCTTGCGCATTCTTACCATGCCTGTACAAGACTTCAAAGTGATGCTTCTGTCTCGACTATTTCGGCGTGCTAGCTGCTGCGTTGTGCTGACGCTGAAGAAACACTCATTCTCTTACGTTGCACCTGTCTTAAGATGGCCTAGAAAGAAATGATCCTCAATCACTCATTGTGCAACAATCGATTGTTAGCTGCACAGTGTATCCGAAGCGTTTGAGAACACTGCGAACGCCAACCGAGAAGTTGATGCAGGGAAACGCCCCTATAAAGCACTGCCGCTTAATGGTTGAGTAAGAAGAACGTACTGGTTATCTTATTAAGGCTGTTATTTCGAGGATAAATTCGCGAATCAAGCTCGCAGTAACAGCTCAAAGCCCTGCGATGCTTGTAGATTGTTTAGAGTGGAATCAAATGCGCAATAACGTTAGTGTTGGTGGTTACCAGTGCCTCATGTGGATCAACAACCAACATTTGGCGATTAGTCTTTTGACCGGTATACGCATGAAAGTTTTAGTTGATTACACTCTGTTCCTCGTTTAAACGTTTGCCTCTTCAATTCGAAGACGTGCCATGTGGTATATGTTGGGACTATCGGTATAGAGCTACTATAAGTAGTAGTGGGCGGTGTTGTCCTGCAGGAATCTGAGTGAGCTGTGTCTGATTCTTATTGCCTTCCCAATGCGTGCTACTTATCTGGAACGGATCACCACAAATACGGCATCCTCTAGGATGTCTTGTGGGCCAGAAACTGGGCGCAAGAGCACTGTGTTACAACATACGATGACGGCGGAGCCCATTTGCCTTATGAAAACCTAATAGCCTTACAAAAAAAAACAAACAAAAAAACTAGGCAGTTTATAGACACTCTGTAGGTAGCTTTTATACTGGCAAATGAAATTTGTATAAGGGAACTGAGTGTAAGAGTAAAATTGTTATGATGAATTTCTTTCTACAAGTATGCAATCTAAAGCACCGAAAACAAATATAATTTTCACTAAGGTGACATATTTGATATATAAGTATCATTTCCGCCAGCCGAAAATAAAATAACGCTGCTACTCAGGTCGGAAAAGGGCGACAATTCTTACAGGCGTGCTTTCTTCCGAGTAACATCTGCGCATAGCTGATAAGCGTACGGGAGGTTCTCCTTCAACTGGAAATAAATTACCAGATGAATTCTCACTTGCACCGTATGTGGTAATTTCGCTACTGCGTTCCTTCTAAGTGAAGTATTTCGTACTATTACAGTGGACCCAGTGTCGACAGTTTGTATGACTACAATATATCCGTCCACGAGAAGAGCTTCCACAGGAAAGTAAGCGAAACAACCCTGATTCTGTTGAACATAAACATCGATGATAGCGATGATAATAAATTTTTATGGCGCAAGGGCTGCTTTGGCCAAAGAGCGCCATGACACAAGGTTGGGTCAGAGACCCTTTTCCCAAGCACTGCAACCCAGGTAAGCCAAGTAAAAGGCCAGGTTAAAGCTTGTACCCATTAAACCGCCGGTAGGTACCCGAATTAAGCAGGGATCAAACCCCGCACCTGCAGCATTAATAAACATCGACTATATGTTGGACTACCAATTATTAGTTCTGTATTTTTCTTGTAACCAAAAGCTTTGGGAGAAATAAGTTGTCTGTTGAGATCCAAATGCCATAACCTTTATGCAACTCCCTAATTTTGAAGTAATACAAGAAATAGGAATGTTGTCGTCACTGCGCTCAATATATATATATATATATATATATATATATATATATATATATATATATATATATATATATATATATATATATATATATAAATTTGTCATTCTGAAGCCTACGTAGTTTTTTTATGACCGAAAAGAAAAAACCTAAACTTCCATGCGCCGTGAATTCAGTGGGCGATAATGAACCCCATGTGGACCCGATAATTCCGAAGCTCGCTATTACCAAATGCTTCACAGACAGTAGCGGTATGCAGAAGATAAAAATGCATTAATTCTTGCAAGGCGGCCTGATGTTTCGAGCGGAAGGTTAATCTTAATTTGCAAGTGCACATCGAAAGGGCTCATATTTTGTTCCCAAGCTTTACCTAGCGCTTCGTTCAATTAAGCAGAATTTTACCCTAATGGGCTCAACAGTTACAAAAAAAAATACCATACAAATCAAGAGTGCAGCGTGCGTTCTAGGATGTTAGACCATAAAATAAAGAATAAAACCGAACTTCGCAGTCGGGAATACAACAAAATGTGAAGTGAACTGTGCTCTCGAACAACCCTAGAGGGGAAACTTTAGAATATAACAAGGTGGCAGCTAGGTGAGAGTGCAAACATATTTCTTTTTATCCACAGCAGTCTGAGAGGCACAGGCTTTGAAAACAATGGTACAAAACGTGTGCTGATTTTGCGTCTGTGATGGTGTCGTGTGTCTTTCGTTATCGCGATATGATTTGAATAAAGCTTTAGAATATAAGACATAGAGTCGTGCTGAAGTCCTGAAAAAGCCCCGAGTATCCCACGAGCATGTACAGAAAACTAATAGCGCTTTGGATTTTGCATGGGCGATTGGGCCGAAATCGCAATTCGAGAAGTAGCATGGTGTTGTGGTGCTAAAGTTGATAGTGTCAGAGAACATGATGAGCGCGCTGAAACCGGAGCTGCTCGATTAAGCCAGTTTATTTATTTTATTACTGATTCATTCAAAGTACTCCAAAAGTGCGTCATTACGAATACATTACAGGGGTGGCGGTTATACGGGCATTAGTTTAAGATAACACTACAGATCACAGTAGTAATAACGAAGCACAAAAACACAATTGGTGGAAAATAGGGAATGGAACAGAATAACAAATACGAACATCAAACATTACAAAAAAAACATTGAGACATCAGCAAATTGGCGGTGGTTTAGCTCTAGTAAAATCAGGAGTGACGCGATAGCGACAGCTGGCCGAGTGGAACTTGCTCAGTTGAATTGCAAAGTCAGTCTTACGCCGCTCCGTTTCGCTGGGCGTTCATTCTTCATCTTCGTCCCACTTAACACGGCGGATGCGCACAGCTGTGTCAGCTCGGTTTCGCCGGCGTGACGCGCCGCCGGCAGCAGCAGCTGCTCCGCGCCACGTGGCTCGTCATGTGACCAACCACGTGATCAGCCACTGCGCAGAGCCGCCGGCAGCTGCTCCACACCACGTGACCAACCACGTGACAGCGTGGCAGCGCAGCCACAGGGTGGTGGCGCCGCCACGCTGAAGGCTCGAAATGCTACCGTACTGTAGCCATCGCTCAAAAAAAAAAAAAGGAAACAACCAAAATCTGAAAGGCAACAATGCCGAAAAGAAAACGCACAAAAGTATGAGATTAGTTGGAGGGAGAAGGGGATACGTGAGTGAATAAGTTCATGAAACAGTTGAATCAGGTTCTGTGACAACACCTGATGATAAGGCGCTACATTCCGTTATTGTGATTGGTATGAAAGAGCCTGCGTAGTGGGATGGGAGGAACTTGATGCGTTTTACATCATGTGGTTGGCCACGACGTGGAAAGGTGACTGATGGTGACTGAAAGAATTCACCATGAAAGGAGGGATGGTAATACAATTGATGCAAAAGTGATAAACGGTAAATTTTACGTCGATGGGGTAATTCGTCAGAAACCGTTTTATTCTATTTATTGTTTAATGCTTTAATCCTTTAAGGCGCCTTTTTATTTTAACTTGAAAAATATTTTTCAGTCTCAATAATACACTCAGACCCAAAGAGAAACATTTTGTTAGTTTTCCAGCTCAATATATAAGCAGTTAATTGTTTACCGGGATTTACATCAAACTTTTCGTATAAATTGTCACAATTGATAGAAATAGCACCATCAAATATCACGACTTGACTAGTAAAGAAGCGAAAGACCATGAAACCAAGTTCTATTTCTAAGCTGCACATTATGCGCGAAACGTGACGGCGTCACACTATTTACTAAGATTACGGAAGTCGAATTGAAGTAGCGCGGCTCTTGGGAAGATGAAAGACCACTCAGTCACACTCACCTTTCTACGGCAATCTTGCTAGAAGATGCTGAACAGAGAATACAAGTTCCTCGGCACAACTTTATTCTAGTCGTCCGCATTTGCTTCAGAGACGCTGCAAAACTCGGCTTAAGCCAAATGCACAGAAAACTCCTAACGCAAAATAAAAAAGGTAAACGCCAATCTAAGAATACCCGATCGCACAAGTCAAGAGTGATGAAGAAAGAACGCTCTAGGGGGCGATCGGCGCCGTGTGTAGTTTGCCTGCCTCCGCAGGGCTCATCTGAGCAGCGATGACTAAGAACGAGCCTATATATGAGAACGTGGGTGTATGACAAACGAGGTAGCTCGATAGTCATTCGTTTATGGCGCACTTATTGACGTCAAGGCGACGGGAGCGCCACCGCCTTCGCCACCGTACCTGACTCCTACGGTGACAGGTATTGGCGTCAGAGCAGCGACAAGCTTTGCGCGGACAGCTGCGTGGCCGCTTCTTCGAGTCGTCAGACACTCTCGAGCGCCGCGGCCTGATGGCCTGCCTCCAGCAAACAGGGCTGAAGCCAGCGTGATACGGGACTCACCTGCGAAGTTCAGAGTGGATGGGAAAGAAGGAAAGAGGAGTAAGATTAGAAGGCTGTCCAAAGCCGGCGGTAAGCAAACGTGTAAAAACTGCGCGGTACTTGCTTGCCTGTCACCTACCGCATTTGCGTGCTGAAGCAAACAACAAAATGGAGTAAATGTTTATTATTTATTTCTTCCGGAATACTGGCAGTCTCTTTCTGGGATTTTTACAGGTGCGGACAAAAACAAGAGATATGCATAAGCACAAAATCAACAACCATACACAGCGACTTTTTTTTCGTTCGTTGTAAGTGCCCGGTATATGTCACAGTAGGAAAGCTATAATAAACATTCCCTCCACTGCCGTATCAGACGGCATTTCTGGGGCCAATTCTGCCTGCAAAAAACTTGAAAAGATGTTGAAGTGTTGTAGTCACGTGAACGCTTCACATGTGTCGCGGTTCTTCGATGTGAGCAGCATTCCAATGCGCAGGATTTCAGTTATGAGCGTTCTGCTCATAACTGGACGGTACCTTTCGTACGAACGACGTTTGGCCAGCAAATGCTTGCACATACTCTGCCCACTCTGTTAAACTATTTTCGCCAAAATAAAGTTAATATTGAAAATGTTAATATGAAAACAATACACGAATTCTTTCTCTCGCAAATGTAATATTTCTGGATTCCTGCAGTGCGTTCCTCCTGTGTCTTTTGGATTTTTGTGGGTTTGTTGCTATGTACAATTAATATTATTCGCTGATCATGTTTATCATTCATATCGTGCCATTACTTTTAACAACAAAAAAGACTGAACTATGCGTTGTAAGAGCTACAATGTCTGTAAATGTACTGGGATGTACTGCCTAAATTGTAAGTGCACCAAATGTTATTAACGACACCTCGCTATTTTGCCATGCAATGGGGCCCGAGCGCCGTCAAGGGAATTAACGTTCGGGTTCCTTTATTTCTACTGAAATGAAAATAAACATCAAGCTTTAACTTCAAACTACCGTAGAAATCCGCAGAGACGCTGCGCGCATTTGTCGCTGCTGTTAAAAGGGGCGAGAACAGACAGAAATGAAAACATTTGGCAGATTATATCAGAGTACGTAAAGACAAGAATAAGCTCTTCACCGAAGTTCTCTCACCAACAACACTTCTCTTCGCTTGAAGTTTTCCATACTATTGCCGCGAGACGAAGAGATATGATGGGGGTTTACGGGCAAGTGAGGAAAGAAAACAAGTTGATGGGACGCTCAAATACTAGAGACTTTTGTCATGGCGGTTACCGGCAACGCTACCGCCTACCGTGTATCGTGCACCGCTAGTGCGCACGCGCAGATTGGTACCGATGAGACCGGCTTACGTGCAGCTGGCCGGTACCTGGCGCCACCTGGCGACCTCAAGGCGATCTGCTCATGCTCAGCGGCGGTTAGCGGTACCGGTGGCGGTACGTGCTATGCCAAATGTCTCTAATGAGAGATGAATTTCAACGGTCCATTGCATATGTAATATGTGCAGAAAAAATATGTTCTGATAATTTATTCGGTGGTTCAGTCGGAAGTGTTGGGGAAAGGAGGGCGCAATAATTTGCCAAATGATTCATTGGTCGCACGTCCTATGGTGACAGCGTGCGGACGACAACCGCTAGATCTCGAGCAGGTATGGCTTTCACAGCTGAGACTGTGAATTTTTTGTTCATTAATTTTTACGCGCTCATAGTAGAGGAAATGACTACAAGGATTTCCGTAATAATGGGTTCAGGGTGAATTCCGACGCCCTGCCGCGGTGGCTCAGTGGTTAGGGCGCTCGACTACTGATCCGGAGTTCCCGGGTTCGAACCCGACCGCGGCGGCTGCGTTTTTATGGAGGAAAAACGCTAAGGCGCCCGTGTGCTGTGTGATGTCAGTGCACGTTAAAGATCCCCAGGTGGTCGAAATTATTCCGGAGCCCTCCACTACGGCACCTCTCTCTTCCTTTCTTCTTTCACTCCCTCCTTTACCCTTCCCTTACGGCGCGGTTCAGGTGTCCAACGATATATGAGACAGATACTGCGCCGTTTCCTTTCCTCCAAAACCAATTATTATTATTATTATTATTATTATTATTATTATTATTATTATTATTATTAATTCCGACCACGCGGGGTTCTTCAACATGCGCTGAGATATCTGTACACAAATAGTTTAGCAGTTCGCTTTCTCCGAAACGCTGATGCCACAGGCAGGATCTAATACGTAACCTGGTACTCAGGAAACAAACGCCCCTGAGCCGTAGCAACGGGTGCAAAGAAAGTTGGGCATTATTGCTCGCTCTGCCGCAAAAAAAAAAGGGACACAAAGAGAACAAAAAAGTCGACACGTAAGTGTAAGAAAATATGCAAATAAGTAGGCTGGGCATTGTGTGCACCATCGAAACACTAGGGACATTAAAAAAAAACGGCATTTCACACTCCATCAGCATTCGCACTACATATTTCCAATCCATTGGTTCCGGAAAGTTCCCATGCTACCAGCAATTAATTTTTTCCCTCAAAGATCTGGACACTAAAATGCCTGAAAGACCGTTGGCGGCGAAAACCAACAACAGCGAAGAGGAAGCGGAAATACCCAAGCTAAACATGAAACACTTTTCCCGGCGTTAGGGGAGTTTCCCCGCACAGCAGGAGGAAGCTCGTTCGCATGCACGCCCCAGCGGCCGGGCATCAACGCAAACACGCGCCAGTGACCTTTCCTCCCGACTCCCGCGATCGCGGCGAGCGAACGCTCCGCGCGCACATCCAAGATCAGTCGGGCACAACAAAACAGAAACCTAGGACGCAAGCGTACAGAACTCATTGCTATTGCCGACGCATTGCGCACGGGCCTCGCGCAGACGCTGAAAGGCGTCCCGCAGGCACCCACACACACGCACAGCTAGGCACACTCGCACCAACGCTTGTACACAGCGCCCAGAGTGTGTTTTGCATTCGGTATGGCGTGCTTGCGCCTCCCGCTGCCTTCCCCACCGCGCACCACTGATCACGGTCCTCCAGCGGACGTGCCTTTGCTGCCCAAACAGGCGTTTTTCCCTCTTCGTTCATTTGCCTATCTGCCGTTTATAGCTGCGGCGCTTCTAACCTCTTCGTCAACACCGGGCTCTCGTGCCGTTATCCGCTGCGATGGCTCGTGAGGATCGGCGGGACGCAAATGCCCTCTCGAAGACCAGATGGGACGAGGACATGTCGATGGCTCCAAGCCCCATTAGGGAGCTCTTTTTCCTTCCCGCTTTTCTGCCGCTGAGAGTTGATCTCTGCGTGGCAATCCTTTCTCTCTAGCGCTCAGCGTCTAGGCACGTTTCCCCCGTCACTGGTCGGGTTGCGTCAGATTGAGAGTAAAGAGCGCTGTGCCTAATGGCGGGGCAAAGGTCCGAACTGTAGACACGGGGCGGAGACGCGCCGTGCATAACGTGCGCGCGTGTTTCCATACAGGGAGCTTGAAGAGCACCGATTGTGAAGGACTCGCGTACTTTTTCCTTCTTTTCGGATTCAAGGGTGCCGTGACTGGTGCTTGTAGTGCGCCGCGTGCCGAGATCGTCAAGCTTGCGCGGTAGGTTGCGAGCACATTTCTTGCGGATAGCATTGCGCTGATTTGTTTTTATTTTCTGCGCTCCTTTGATGCCTTTCCCAGCGCGCAGTAGAACGGATAGTGCGAGATAGCGAACAGCGACCGCTTTGGCTAAGCCCTGCCTCTTTCATCTTCGTCCTCTTCCTTTAACCATGCCGCAGCCAAGCATGAAAGGTTTAACGCTTACAAACGTCCCAGAATGCCTGTCACCTGTCAAAAGAAGAGGAAATTGATTTTAAAAGTAGTAGTATTAGTAGTATTTTATTTGGCCATATAATACAATATGCCCTCGAGGTGAGGCTAAAGGAGGAAGACAAGGCAAGCCTCCTGACGAGGCCTACACCCCGAATAATACATCCAACATGGTGGCCGAATGGGCAAAAAGAAAAAAAGAATTACGAGCGGCCTCTGGTACTACATTATTAACTTCAGTCAGTACCTACGCCACAAAGCGCGACATAAATTTGGCCCCAATTCATGCGGTTAAGCTAAATGCGACTTAGGTGCGATAGCATGTTTGCCCTTGTTTATAGCTTTATTGTTTAGCTTTTATAAGCGTGAATATTCAATTGGCACCGAATTGTTGTTCCTCGGCTTTTCTCTTACGGTAAGCAGCCTGATTTGCTTGTTGCGATTCGAGTCGCCGTTTCCTCTGTAGGGCGGTCTCTGAAGCCACTTGTACCCGCACCTCTACTACACTTTCTACCGGCGACTTCATCATTCGCCTCTTCTTTCCCGCCCTTCTTCACGTTTCTCACTCTCCATCATTTTCCGCATTACGTTTACTGTCTTCGCCGCTCTGCCTCGACTTGCCGCCTCGCTGTATCCACGGGGTCGGTTGACTCACGTTGTCGCTCGCTCTCTCTTTTTGAGTTGCTGTTAAACTCGCCGTGCAGGTCATTCGGCTTCGGAATCTGTCGAAGGACCACCTTCATCCACTATTTACCGTTTGTTGCACTGCATGCTTCCCCAGCGACTCCAAGCTTTGCATCTTCTTTGTGGCATTCGCATGAGCACGCAACCGCGTTTTTCGGTCTGCATCTTCGCACCGAGCTGGTTAGTTTATAACGAGTAGACACAGGGCATAAAAAAGGTGCGACTTCGTTGCCTGCGTGCCACCTGCTATAATTATAATTGGTTTTGGGGGGAAAGGAAATGACGCAGTATCTGTCTTATGTATCGTTGGACACCTGAACCGCGCCGTAAGGGAAGGGTAAAGGAGGGAGTGAAAGAAGAAAGGAAGAGAGAGGTGCCGTAGTGGAGGGCTCCGGAATAATTTCGGCCACATGGTAATATTTAACGTGCACTGACATCGCACAGCACACGGGCGCCTTAGCGTTTTTCCTCCATAAAAACGCAGCCGCCGCGGTCGGGTTATCTGCATGAATAGATGAACTGCATCACGCGGGGCTGTTACATGGCTAGAAATAAAAAGAAAGAAAAAGAAGGGCATGTGCAACGTTAGGAGTTTGGAATGGCTCTGAGATTCGCAATCATAGCTTCCTGGTACGTGCAGAAAGTGGTGCTGGTATTGTGAGCAAGGTTTTCTCTGGAGATAGGGCGGGTTCTAGGGGGGATTCGGAACGACTACGACAATGTGCACACCAAGCTACAGCGGGTTACGATTACCTAACATTTACTTTATGCAGGGCAGCGAACTTCAACTGCCGAGTCATCAACTCCGCTGAGCGTAACGGCAACAGCGCCTTCGCTGTTACTGCCCCTTGCCGCCACAACAAACCTAAGATACTCGAATAAAGATGTAGCGCAAAAGAGACGAGCACTGGGGAGGAGCGCAAGCACAAAAGCCAGAGTTTTGATGGAGGCTTTCCACATTAACAAAAAATCGAGTCATTGCATTGGCGACGCGTCAATAAGTTTGTTCTCCTCCGAGCGTGCTTTTCTGGAAAGTTTTCTGTAAGAATAACACCGCCTCTTTCGTGCGTGCCTGTTTTTTTCTTTGTTTTTTCCTGTAGGTTCATCTTGAATGCCTGTTCCCCCCCCCCCCCCCCTTTTTTTTTTCGGTGATGATACATTTTGATACCCGTTATTTCAACAATTGTAGATATGTAATCAGATTTCTCTTTTTTTTCCTGTCAAGAAGCCCAGAGCCGCCGTAGTGTCATGTGCGCATGCGATGTGCCCACCTATATATTGATATCTGTTACGGAAAATAAAGCCAGTTGTTAGTAGCGTTCGTCTTTGTCGTGTCTCCCTCCCGTGCTCGTCTCTTTTGCGCTATTCAAGTATGTGTCACCAACTAGCCCAGAAACAAGTTTTATTAAACCTAAGATAGCACCCGTAAAGCAGTTCGACACTACCGAACCGGTCTCGCAGCCAGCAAAACTCGGACACTCTGGGTCGGCGCAGAAATCAATCATTACACACCAAATCCTGTAGCCATCGACAACAAAGGCGGGGTAAAGGAAGGGGCGGAGAAAGGGTTTGACGTGGAAGCGAATGAACAAAAAAAAAACAAAAAGAAAACAAACGAACAGAATTGTTGCGAGAGAAGCCAAGGACGGAGGACGCTCGGTGGTCCTCAGGCCGCCTGAAGAGGCGCTTACACGCGAGAAGGCGCAGCAGCAGGCCTCCTCTTCTCCTCTCCTCTGCAAACGACGACAGCTTTCCCCCGAGACCGCCGAGGCCCGAAACGAAATGCGGGCCCTCTCAGGACCGGAGCCAGTGCAAGAAAAACGAAGGCACCGCAGCTAGGCGGCAGGAACAAGGCGCACATTGGAGAAAGAAAGCGTGGCTCGGTAAAAGGCGCGAGGATCTGCCGAGTAAAGAGAGAGGCAGGAAGGAGGAGGAGGCGGCGTCTTCGGCGGACACGGCCAACGTGACACGCCTGCCGATTCGGGGCTCTCCGGCGGCGGCCGCTGTTCATGAAGCGCATGCCACACACGCAGCCACGCCGCTGTCTTCCCAGTGGCGATGGCGGCGGCCCATAGGGCTTGGGAACCGAACGGCAGTGAGGAACTCCTTCGGCATCCGGAGCAGCAGAAGCCGCAGCTTGCGAAGGACGAATCGGTAATGATTGGGGCTTATGTATTTTACGCGGTAAAGTAACATTGTGGAATGAGTCACGGTGCAGTCGAGGGTTCAGGATTGATTTCAACCACCCGCGGTTATTTTAACCTGCGCCGAAGTCTTAGTACACGGAGGTTACGTTTTGGAGTTTTTGAAGGACGAAATTCATGACAAAAGTCTAGTAAGAGAGTTCTGCAGGTTCCTTCCTCTACTGAGACACGAAAAATAGCGCCCGCAGTAAGAATACGATGTAGGCCCAGGCTTACAGTTTAGAGGGCGGTGCTCTAAAGCAGTTGGAAAGGAGCATGCTTGATCGCCTAACATGTTGACATTAAGGGAATGCCAGCGGAAGTACGGGTGAGGTCAGGGTCGCCTTTTATCTATCCACCCTTCTTAGGCCGTTGTATATACTTCAGCTGGGGCAAGACTGTTTTGTAAAAAAAAAAGTAGGTTTTTATATTTTTAAACGTTCTGATGATGAATTTCTTTAGCTTTCAGAAAATATATTGGATTTGGGTATTCGGCACTACAAAAATATTTTTATTCATTTTTGTCGAGTTGAAAAGTTCTGAGGTGCTTTATTTGCATTTTTTGAAAACAGCGCTTTCAGAGGTTTGCGTAGGTTTTTCTCAGGAAGTATACAACGTAAGAAAACAAAATATTCCAGAGATATTTACATGATTGCAACTAGAACCAATAGCCTGCGTAATTGGTGGCTAATAGACTACACTCCGAAGAAATAATCGCATGCTATACAGCACGGTAAGGTAGATATTCGAAAGCAAGAGTTAACAAAGAACTTAGGTAGCCAACAGGCATTAATTCTTTTAGTTATTTAAAAAAAGAAAAGAAACTATTTCACAAAATGAAAAAAAAAGGCACAGATTAAATATAGGGTTTTCATGAACAAGACGTGTAACAATGGACAACCTAAAAAAACAAAAAAAGCAGCCTGGTTTAGTCAAGGTTAAAAGAATGCATTTTTATTTTGCTTTCCGAATTT
Organism: Amblyomma americanum; assembly: GCF_052857255.1. Taxonomy (NCBI): domain Eukaryota; kingdom Metazoa; phylum Arthropoda; class Arachnida; order Ixodida; family Ixodidae; genus Amblyomma; species Amblyomma americanum. The sequence continues at coordinate 34,939,799 of NC_135502.1, forward strand.
TATGAACGCACCAGTGAACTGGTTGCAAGGCAGTGTGACAGTGGTAACTGTACAGCATACTGCAAACTCTAAAAGAAAGTACGGTTTTCCCTCTTGAAATTCCTTTTCATTCATGCTAACCTAGTTGTAAATGTGGCCAGATGCGCCGGGGCAGTTTGCACATTGTAGGAAAGCGTGGGGCCAAGACAACCTTTTAGTTTGTTTGTAAGCCTGCGCACTTGGCTGACTTCGGCCGTTTTCAAAAGCCCCGACAGATCCACTCTTTCCTCTGCAGTAATTTCTGATTTTCATCTCATGTTGTATTCACTTTTAGCGCGGAAACTCAGGCGGAAATTTGTGTCCATGTGCATTTCTGAACGCAGTGGGGGAAAGAGCATCGCCTACAAGAACCCTTTCTCCTTAATAATTTACATTTGTTTTCATGGCCGGTATTACACAAGGACCAAGCTCTACCTCCAGGTGCAGTGAGCAAGGTTTTCTTTTGTCGCCAGCTCTTTTCGCCGTAGGACGCCTCGGTTCGTGGCAGGCGTTAAAGAGGAATGAAGCACCGGACAGGAGAGGCGAGAAAGCAGTTGACCTCAGCGACCCGCATGACTGTTGGGTCTGCACGACATTGCGCGGGACACAAGGTGAGAACTTCGGTCGCGTTCTGGATAAGAAATTAATATTGCCACGGCGAGCACGAACCCTTTAAATAATGCACGATTCACGAGCGTGAGCTCACACGGCGAAGCGCTGAGGACAACGACACGTAAAATTCAGCAAAGCCAGCAGTGAGCAGCAGCTTTTTATTTTAATCATGATCCACACAGACAACCGAAGTCGTTTGGCCGATATGTTGCGAGGTCTTCTTGTAGCTGACGGGTTGAAAAATATTGATGCAAGGATTTCTGTTTTCTGTGCCAAAGTAAAGGCACATGAGATGTCCATGCCGGAACCTAATTCCATTTTTCTCAAAAATAAGCAATCCATGTGCTGTCCTCTTGCTCCTGGAAGAGCTTTCGACGGAAAAGGATAGGATTATGACTAAAATATTAGGAATTCTCTCGTTCTGTTTACAGTATGTTCCCGATATTCTCCGGCCTTGTTCGCTTTCTGGAGACTCTTCAGCAACAGTTTGACGAGCGGCCCCTCCCTTTCCTGATCGTGGCTTCGTGTTGGCCACGAGGTTTTTATTTTTTTTGACGTAAAATGTGTGAAGACATAGACCTACGTATAGAATCATTTTTAAGATTCATCTTCGAGGTCTTAGTGGGTAAAGCCTGGCCAAAAGAATATATGTTTTTGGTATACCTAAAGCACCCGAAGAATGGCGAACTTTGAGTAGGTGGCCACAAACCGCTAGCGAAGATGGGCGGAAAAAGTGTTAATTTACAAAGACCTTCAAACTGACGCCTGAAGCAACGTAGAGAAAAGGCACGATCAACGGCGCTGAGACAAGACGTGTCGGACGGCACATCGGTAGTTTTTGGGGTTCAGCGCACCAAAGCGACTCGGGCTGTGAGGGACGCCGTAGTGGTGGACTCCGGATAATTTCGATCACCTGGAGTTCTTTAACGTGCACTCACATCGCACAGTACACGGGCATCTAGAATTTTGCCTCCATCGAAATGCGACCTCAGCGGTGGGGATCGAACCCGCGTCTTTCGGGGTCAGCAGCCGAACACTGTAACCACAGAGCCACCGCAGTGGCTATGTTGGCACATTAGTGTTTTCCGCCAAAAGAAAGGAATACGAAAAACAAAATATTAACAAACTGCGGCCCCAAGGTAGCTCTGACGTGCTTAACAGGACTTTTCGGCATATCGAGATGAGCTCGGGGGGAAGAGGGGGGCGAGGCGGTAGGATGAAGTCAGGAAGTTCGCTTCCATAATAGAACTGGATTCTGAGAGGCAACTTGAGACAAAAACCGCAAAATATGGCTTAAATGTGCGGTCAATCCCAGAACGAGTATTATCGGGGTATCCCGTGAAGTATTTGCAGCGGGGTGGCTGTGGCCGGTTCAGTTGCAGCCCATGCAGTGGTCGATGAGAAAGGAGCGAGATTCAGCACCCGGCCATCAAGCGCTGTGCCGGTACAAGAGGGAAAGGTGGGATGCAATTAGGAAGTCTGTGGTGATAAGGTGGCCACAGGTGGCACAGGAAGGGGTTCAGAGGAGATGGTCGCTGAGGGAGGGTAGACGCTTGGGCTTGTCCACAGCAGAACAAAGGGAGGCCTTTTTTTCTACTGTGGACATAGTTGATTGATTGATTTGTTTTTTTTATTTTCGAACTGTCACTACAGAAGCATGATTGCAATTATGATGATGATTACGATGACTGCGGCGAATGGAGGGAACGGGTATTGCCGTATGTTTTCAAAGGCGGAGGTAGGATGGCTGGTAAGTAAACTAGTAAAACAAGGATTCGTCTACCTTGCGTGACGTCCGGAGAGAGTACATTTGGGCACGCATATATATGAATCGCCTCATCCCTACCGAGACATCTGCGGCCTTGACTTTATAATTAGTCTCGAAGCAGGGCACCCCGATCGCTTCCCGATGGCAACCTTGAGGGCTGATTCTGGTTTTAAACTCTGGGTCTTCACAAGATCACGGATAAAGGAAGGAACTTTGAAGCCACTAATAAGGAATGGCGAAAAGGAACGCTTCTCCGCTAGGGCCCGTCATTGATCCAGGAAGTCCGAATGAAGCCAATATAACCAGAAGGAAGGGTGAAGGGCATGGGAAATAGGGGAGGTAATAGCGACGTTACATGTGTATAAAATGTGTTGTGTACCTGCGCATAGTCACCGAAAAGTTGAAACAGAGTTTTTCCACGCCATCCAGAGTTGCAGAGCATTGATTGTACGAGCAATGTTTTGGTCTGAACATTGCAGCGGACATGCGTCAAGGAAAGGGGCTTAAGACGCGGGGCAAAATGACAACTTGTGTGATGCAGCGAATGCGACTCTTCCACACTAGCTCGTCCGAATCGCACGCCAACAACGTGTTAACAAAGTCGATATCAGTGTCTGCGAAGCCTCAGTGCAAAAAAACAAACGATAAACACAAAAGAAACGTAAATACGAAGGACACGCCGATAAGTGGAACCGGCCGCGCTTGAATTCGTCTAAGCTGAAATCCGTTTACGAGAAAGCAAGCGAGGAACATGCGAAGCAAAAAAAAAAACAAAGAAAAAAGCGCGGCATGAAGCGGCACACTTCAGAACGCAAAGGCGACTCTCCACATACGGTACCAAACAATGAACGCGAACCGCTGGACTGCTGCTGCTTTTACGTCACCAAACCGACGAACAGGAAAATCTCTGTGGCTGCGGACGCTGCAGCTCTGGCGCGCACAACTGCTGACGAGTAAAGCAGATCGAAGCAGCATCCATCATTGGCAGCCGCTGGAGCTCCCAGAAAACCGCCGGGCTTGCACGCTAGACCGGGAGTCAGTGTCAAGTAATGCATAAAATAAGCCCGCAACACAGTGCATGGATAGTAGTGCGCTGTTGCTGCTGCTGCTGAAGCCGCTGATACCCACTGAAAGTGTCAGAACTCGGCGCCGCAAATCGATTTCGAAGCGGCGGCACGTATGCTGCCGTGCCTTTGATTTAATTTTTTTTTCTCCGGCGCTCAGATATATCGCAGCAAGTTGTACGAGGCAAATGGAACAGGGCGATGCGTGTTCCTATGGTCGCTGCAAACTGCCTTTCTAGTACTCCCGCTGTCCCACTCTCTCCCTGTAGGTGCCTTGCTGTTTGCTTTGCCTGCAAATCTGCTTTGCTCTTTTCCATTGCTCGTATGTCATTTCGCATGCAACGCTGCACTGAACAACTGCTGCACACGTACAGGTGCGGCTACAACAATACGAAACATGCTGCGGCGCTTGAAATTTTCTCACACGTTCTGCAGAGAAAATATGTACATTTCTTGGCCTTATACGCGAGCACGAAAGCGGTATTTGTAATAAGAGAGTAATTACTCATTGAAATCCACCCGAGCGCAGCCGTACGGCTACAGGGGAAAGCTGTGAAGCTTTCTCAGAAACCTCGTAGTTTAAGATAAATTCGTCTTGGTCCGGGGTCTCTCTTGTAGCCCTATGGCTGCGCTCGGGTGGATGTCAATGAGTAATTACTCCCTTATAACAAATCTACTCAACCTTGGAGGATTCCCCTAAACGTTTGACCAAAGCGGTATTTGATGGCTCATGTTTAATGTACCTCTTAATTTTCGCGACGTATGGCGTGGGAAGAGCATGACTTTTCGAGGCATACTCGGTAATATTACGGCCGCGACTGTACGCGCAATAGTTTGCAGCCTGGGCACTAATTTGTATTCACTCACAGAGAAAGACAGAGATACTACAGGTATCATCCGTCAGAGGAATGGCAAGCACAGGAAAACAAAACCCACTCCTCCATCTGAGATCTGAAAAGTGATCTCTGGTTGCATGCTGATGAGGTGTATCCTTTGACACTGCTTTTAGTGGTGGTGAAAATATTTTATTGAAATTGCTAGAAGGTTGTAGCGGCGGTTGGAGCTCTCAGTCCAGAACACCATTGGCGTAGGCTGCTGTCCGGGCTCTTTCGATGAGTACTTCCCGACTTGTTTCGTCCCAGCTGGTCGGAGCTTGCTCCCACGCCTCCTGCTTTGGCTGGTTATTAATAGTGACCGCCTGATTTCTTTGGCTGGCCCATACCATATGACACAGGTCCGCCTTCTCCCCGCAGAATTTGCATTGTGAGTCAAATGACTCCGGGTCTATTGCGTGTAGTTTCCGTGGGTTGTTGTAGCTTTTGACTTGGTGCTAACTCGAGCCGTTTAGAACAGGAAGAGAGCACCGTAGCAGGAACGCGGTACGGCCACAACAAACTCGTTCACAGTGTGCATGCGCTGAAACGTCGCAGTATTAAAACATCTGTAAACTGCAGCAGCTCGGTCCTTTCCAATTAGCCCTGTTGGCAATAAAAGTCCTCGTAAGTGTTCAAGAAAGCCCGCGCAATGCGTGCGCTCCTGTACTTCTCATTGCGCGTTCTTGCGTTGTACTTAAGTATGCTTTCGAGCATGGAACGCAGCTGTACTGAACGGAGCCCTTGCAGATAATTGGATGAAGTGAAAAACCGACCGCATCTGAGAACGACGAAACGTACGAAAGAGCACAGAACCATTTCAAATCGAAAAACGGTGCTTTTCAGAGCTCAAAGTGCATCACGCAAAGCGGAACTGAATGAAAAGCTGCGCAGTCGGTATTCGACGTTCCTTGGAAAAACAAAGAAAATTAACTTTTGCTTCTAAAAATTGTTTTTCTGGAGAGTCGTACGCCGCCGCGGTGGCTGAGTGGTTATGGCGCTCGGCTGCTGGCCCGAAAGGCGCGGGTTCGATCCCGGCCGCGGCGGTCGAATTTCGATGGAGGCGAAATTCTAGAGGCCCGTCTGCTGTGCGATGTCAGTGCACGTTAAAGAGCCCCAGGTGGTCGAAATTTCCGGAGCCCTTCACTACGGTCGTCGCTTCGTTATTTTCGCCAATGTATTCACCCGACCAGACGAGATTTCGTCGAATCTTAGATTTCGGCGTCCCTTATAGTCGCTTTGGGACGTTAAATCCCCCATAAACCATAAACCTTTTTCTGGAGAGTCACTTTGGTAAAGAAAGAATATTGCTGAAAGCAAAGAACGTAGACTAAAAATAAAGCAACGCAAAACCTACCGACAGGCCCATTTATGAACCTGGCGTACGAGCGCTGTCAAAAGTCATTACATATTTCGCTGTCATTGCTCGTGTGATTCATTCAGCCCAATTAGCGTGTTAGCTCACTTAACGCAGAACGAAAAGAGCACTCTACTAGTGGCAGTTCACTCATTAGTATTCAGCTGGTAGAGAAGTTAAATCAAACCAGGTTTACTGACCTTGCTTCAGCTTGCGGAAGCGCACTTGACCCAACAGAAAATCAGGAAAACAAAGCCTGCGGACAATCCGCATTATTGCTACCACGTGGTTTTTTGAAAAGCAAAGTTCGGAAATAGTCAGCAGACTCATATTGAAAAAAAAAAACAACTTTAGGCATACTTACAATTAAGGGAATTCCGTAGAAAAAATGCTAACGCCGATTGCTGTACTTTGTGCTTTCAGTGACGTTGAAGTCTAAAAGCAGTGTACGCCCATACTGAGTCTCAGAAAGAGCATCGTGAAGGCCGGATAATGACACTCTGCGCACGACACGCTCAAATTTCACGGCGCACGTCGCGAGATTGCTGTGCACAAAGAAGTTTCGCAAAATGGAGCGACATACGTCACCCAAAGGAACCAATACAGTCTCCGGTTTGCACGGAATATATAGACCGCGATATGGTCCGTCGACCCGTCCCATCTTTTTTGCCCAAGCTGGTCTTCTAAACGGCGCTGCACGTAGCTACCCCTTACTTCACACTTACTTCGTAAACAAACCAAGTCTCTAGAAATGCGCGCTTAACTTTACAGTGGCTCTAGGCAAGCCTCACTGAGCACTAAGGTACAATTCATAAGAGGCACGACGTGTTCCCTCCTGATGGCTCTTGCTTCATTTTATTCTACAGGCGTTGCAAGGGCTAACAAAGGTACCCTACAAGGGAAGAACCTGCCGTTATATCTCTTCCTTTGCTGAGCGGAAAACTACCCGGCTAGCAGGGTGCCTTCGGACGGACATCAAAGGCTGCGCGCAAAGAGCACCACTCCCAGCCAATTGAATAACTCAAAGCGCCAGCCGAACGAAGCGGCGTACCGGCAGCCTGCTGAAACAGAGGACCGACGACTGCATTAAGCTTGCACGCGAGAGCTTCATTATGCGTTCTGCGCCTGGCGCCTGAAGAGGGAACTTAAGCGCGGTGACGCCGAAAAGAGCAAAACTGCGAATCAGAACTAGCAAAAAAAGCCCACATTCGTGTATCATATTTGACACAGGAGCTATATCTTCCGTAAGAACACTCGCTAGCCAGAAAGGCCCAAAGGCCGTACCAAATGGACCGGCAGAAAGGATGGCTCCACCGCCCTTATTTTCTACGCCGACGCCGAAGTTACACAGCTCCGAAGCGTTCATTCTTCACGGCCAGACAAGAGAAGTAGTAAAGATAACTGCACCAAGTGGAGTGCGTACACGCACACACGCAAGCACAAAGCACACATCATTTTACTTCCGCACCCGCATGTCACCACTGCGCTCTCGACGAAGCCGAGTCCCTCCCTCACTTCCCTGCGTTTCCTCCATCGGAACATCAAAAGCCTATAAATTACGACGCGGCGACGACTCGACAAAAGGGCCAATGCACAATTCAGAGGCCCGCCCACTCGGGGAGGCAGAAGATAAGCGGCCCAGCGGCTCAAATGCCAACTCATGAATCATTACCGAGAAGAGATCGTCGCCGTCGCTTGGGGGTGAATCAATTTCCGCGCGCCAAGCCCCGTTCGCGGCCCGCGGAAGCCGCTCTGCGTAGCGCTCGCTGACGTCGCCCACGCGACAAGCCCTTCCGGCAGAAGCAGCTGCAATCGGGCTACGGGGCTATACAGTATAGGAAACCGGCGCTCTACGCTTCAGAGCGAGTCGCATGCGAGAAGCCTAGAGAGAGTGGGCGTATTGGAAGCCCAAGCGACGGCCCCTTCTATGACGCGGGCTGAGTAACGCACGGAGCTTTTCGCCATGCATAGACATATCACAGCAGTGTCCTCTCCGTATTGCGAGAAGCAAGTCGGTTCCCCCCTCTCCGTGTGGGGAAGCGGGAGAAGGGTGTTCCTTAGCTTCGAGGCGTACCACTAGAGCGGCAGTTATATTTAGCAACACGACGGTATACGACGCACTGCTGGAGAGATAAGAGGGGGCTGTGGATGCCTCTTTATTCACGAACAGTGGGAACTCCATCGCAGAAAGATGCCGGAGAGGAAGCGGCTTTCTCATGCACGATATAGACGCTTTACAGCGCCGTATCATGGGGGCTGCCATCTTTGGTCACGTGAGCACGCCGCCATTGCACGCCTCCTGACTGCTCCGAGCGCGCCTCGTCGCGACGGCTGCCGCGTCTGATGGTTCGGTTCCAACAGGCTGTGTTTCGGCTGATACGGTTGTAAAATAGTGGGAAGGAGACAGTATGGTTTGTCCAAAGATTCGAAGGACACGTGAGAACTCTAATTTGATCTCTTGTGGCCTTGAAAACGGTGTCCGGTTTCATAGCCAGCCAATGGATGGATTTCCTGATACTTGTCTTTGCGTCCGCAGAAGGCTTTGCTGAATGTTTTTTTATAGTTATTATCTTAAACGGCAAGGTTTAATGCTTCTGCGGCAGCGCAGGTCGTTGTAGTATTCTGTACATGCACGCAGACACCGCTCTAAAACGCTCGCATGCACATCGTACGCATTTGTTTGCAGCCTGTTAACGGTGCTTAAGAAACCGAAAATATTTTCTATTGGTTTGTTAAGCACACAAAGGTGACAAAAATAAATAGACACACAAATGTTAACTACCGTGTATAGCAGTACCATTCATCAAGCAGCCTTCACAATCTGGCGCGCAATCGTTTCGAAGGATTCCGCGATATAATTGTTATAACGCGCACAGCAACGCATTCACACTACACGAAGTTCATAATTATGTCAGTCTCACATATGAAATTGCGGTACGCTCCACTCTCGATATGCGGACATGAAAATGCTCGAGGTCTCGTTGGTGGTAAGTAATCAGCTTCTCTCTGAGCGCTGGCCTGGCGGTAACTTTTAGTGGCTGTCTCGCATGGACCGCGAGGAAGTGGCAATCATCCAGCCCAGCAGCCGTAACGCAAATGCTGTATTCCGAATCTGGTCCACGAAAAGCGCTCTACTTGGAGCGAAGTTCAAGAGTAGCACCAAGACGGCATACAATACACGGACGGTAAGCGTTGTCCGTTCGTACGGCTGTGCAGCGCACGATCTACAGTAGCGGCATGTAGGAGCATAAGTCGTCCTTCTTTTCCGTACCTGATCTGGCCTCCGGCGCTGCTGTTACTACAACTGCCGAACACCTTAACTTACGAGCAATGGGGCCTCACTACACACGTAGGCGCAACTGCACAGCAACTGAAAGCACGAAGTGACGGTTTCGGTGGCGGAACACTTTGATCATGAAGCAATGTTGCGCACTTACCCTCGCAGATTTTCCAAGATCGTAACCTTTCTTTCTATATTGGCCATCTAGCACTGGCGGACGTGTTTGTCGCGTTCGCCCGTTCGGAAATGATGCATGGCAAACGGGCGCGAACAGGGGCAGTACTTCCTTGTGCAGTTCGGTTCCGTGAGGCTCGCAAACGATCGCATCCTGCACCTTTAACTCTCTGTCGCAATTCTTGCAATCCACAATAAAGCACGTATTTCCTCTGCCTTTCCCCATCTTCGCAGAAAGAACACTTCGCCACCCGCGATATTTCCATTACTGCATCGAGGCGTACACTCCGGCGACTTACGAGGTCCGTAATGGCGCCGTGTTCCGAGCGCGTCTGTGGCGCCATCTGGTCTCAAACGGAAGAACTGCGCGCTGTAAACGGTCTATAAAGCCGGCGGGAGGGCCTGCACGATAAATGCGGTTCGAATGGTGGATCACGAGCCGCTGCTCCACGCGAGGAGAGGAACCAAAATGCGGCATAAATGTAGAAAAAAAAATGTTTCCTATCAGAGCACACGCGTGCCCTATCAAGAAATGCATGTAGAAGGATTGGACAAAAAGTTTAACTGTGTAGTTAATTGAGCGAGAAAATATGAATGGTATTTGCCCACACGACTTAGTGGCTGAGCCGTCGTTCTGGGTTTAGCGTCGTTTTCTTCAGGTTTTTTTTTTCCCACAAAATACCAGGAACTATTATATTTCCTGCGGTTATAAAAGTATTGTTTCCCCCCAAAATATCGCGTTTTATTAACACTGACAGCTCGGTTTCGGAAAAGATAGGTCCACTTCGGGCTGACCTGCTAGCGCATAAGGGCACAATGTTGAGAGTTATCTACTGAGTGCTGGCATTTTTATCGTTTTCGGCAAAAGGTTCCGACATATTTGATGACATGTGGTAAATGTAATGGTTGATTAGATACATGAATGTGTTTTGTTGCTAGTGTTAATACATTACTACAGTATCTTCCATATCCGGGCTGTTGAAATAGATTTGTAAAAATGCTACATCGTGATGTATGGCCTACATTACACTCTAAACAAATTACAAACTGCAGTTAAGCCACACTCCTTCATTTGCATCTAAGAACTTGCCATAATTTAGTGCTTAATAGCAAACACTTGTATCGGGCAAAATAATCAGTGTCAGTATCTTCATTGCTTGTTTTCTTTCGCTACAAGTGTTTTTTGAACCCTTATTATTTCTACGCTTTTACATTTATTCTATAAATGATAAGTCATGATGTGGCTCTTCTTGGTTATGCGCGAATGGTGCGTGCCTTGCATGCTGCTTACTGTTGAAAATTGTGATGTCTATTATAATATTCACAGTTTTTTTCTACTATCTTATGTCGCATCTTGCTAGCAATGGATATCAAATCGTTTACATTCCTGCTACTAAGCAATGCAATCGTTTGCACACAACGTATAGTCCAAGTAAAGCTCCGTTCACATAGGTGCCTTATTCTATTGAGTTGTTAGTGAAGGCGCTAATATCTTCCTTCTTTTTCTATATCAGGCGTACCGTCTCTTCAGACCTCCAGTTAAATCTGCCAGTTGGGCCGGATTGGATTGAGGAAACAAATTTAATCCGCTTAGTGGCAGAAAACGAGAGTAGAGCTAAATACGTTTACACATCAAATAACGCAAAATCAGAGCTGAGCCGCGCGTTAGAAATTGCACCTGAGTATGAGCATGCGGGAGGACGTCCGTCTCCTTCCGAACTGCGGCTCATCTGAGTGCATTGCTTATGCTCGCAGTCGCCGCCCGTTGGATCTTCAAGAAGCAATTCCTAGAGCAATGCACCCACGCTCTCAGAGGGCGCATTCGCACGCCTTCGAGGTATGCACTGCAGTGGGGGCTGGCCCATCGTAGCGTCGAGGCCTCGAGCCGAAAGAGCAGCAAACCAATCCCATGGAAGCCCACAGCGTTTTGTGAAGTGGCTATGAAGACCGTTCGAGAAAACAAAACGAAACATGTAATGCAGCGGACACTTCAGCTCGCTCGCCAAAAGCGTCTGGGAACCGCGGTGAAACGGTACACAAACGCTCCCTGCGGAGAAGCATGGCGCGCAGGGGGCGCGGCTCTGAGTTTCGTTTAATGAAGCAAGAGCGAAACAAGTGACGAACACATGCATGCGCACACGCCGGCCTCAAGGCTCAGGTGACTACCCATCTAAGGGAGAAAAAAATTTCATTTAATTGGGTTTGATTAGGTTCGGTTTGCTTGGCACACTCGCTCTCCTTTCCCAGGATGTGCGTGGCTAAGCAAGAGCCCTCGCAAGAGCTCTTAAATAAAAAAAAAATTGAGGGCACTTAAGTCTTCTTGCGTGGAGGAATGCGAAAGAGTGTGTTTTTAAAAAAGGAAAGGACGCAGTAGCTCTCAGATCACGACACCTCGATGGACACCTAAACCGCGCCTTAAAGCATGCAACTGAAGGAGCATATGTCATCGGTCCGAACCCCTGTAGCACGTCTCAGAAAGCATGCAATTGAAGTTGCATATGTCATTGGTCCGAACCCTTGCCGCAAGCTAGCCTCTAACTTGACTAAAGCATGCAAGCTACATGCAAGCTCCTCGGTCCAACACCATGTGAAACACACGCCGAACAAACTACAGAAGGGTGCGGAAAAACTGTTTTTCCCCCCGTTTCGACGCGGCCGACCACCTCCATCGTCGTGCGTCAGGACGGCACCGGCTGGGCGAGGAGAAAAGTCTCCCTCGTGGGGGAAGCGGAAGCAGCGCCGGGAGCGCCACCTCGTAGGTCACGCGGAATTCTGCGGAACCGGAGAGGGTCTCTTCGGGATGCAGCCAGCGTCACGAGCGGTGGCAGCCGCGCGCTCTCGTCACCTTCTGCGGCCGGCGCACGGAGATCCGTCGTGCCTTGCCGCTGGACTTCTGGTCCCAGGCAGCGAAGCGAGCGCTGCAAACGCGCTCTGGTCGCCTTCCCCAGCAAATGCTTGGGAACGGCTTTGACCCAATAATGCGGCGCGCACGAGAAAACCCGGCCGCCATTATCGGCGCATACAAATGTTCGCCGCCAGTACCTCAGAAGTCGCGCCCCTGCCCCAGCCGGTAAAGTCGGAAGCCCTTCTTACGTAGCCTTCTATTTCCGAGGAATGCCTCGTTGACGTTTTGTAGCTAGCTGGCCTGCTCTGTGTATTAATTGCAAGTGTAATAAATAGCCTATGAGCGTTCACGCTTTGTCGTCCCTTCCCTTCGTTCCCTCGAGCACGAACCCCATCCGCGGTTAGCGTGCGGGAACGCTGCATCCGCGGAGTGGGAGTGCGGGGGGAGGCTGTTCCCCCTATATTTCCACAAGGGAGAGTAGAAAACTTTACCTTTAAAGTCACTAGTTAAAATTGCTGTAAACTTTCTGTCCGCCGACTGGTCCAAAATATGGAGGTAAGAGGGATTTAGTTAAATTGCACTAAGATCAGTTCTATAGACCCCTGTTACGACATTCTGGGTGAAGGTGTGTAGACAATCTCATCTATTTGTGGTAGCATAATGAAGTGTTCAGGGTTTCTTAAAAATCCGAATAAAATCTGCCGGACGCCACTGCTAGCTGACGCCAAAAATCTAATAGAGCTGGCAGTGCCTACTGACTTCAGAAAGTTAATCACAGGCCTTGCTTGTATATTGAACAGTAGATTAGGTGCTGGTACGACCAGACAGCCTGTGGCCGCGGCTGGCTCGTGTAGCTACAAATACTATGCGGAAAAGTAGGTGCAGCAAAATTCCTAGAAACAGCGAGCAAAAGACCCAACAAGGCAGTCAAAGACATGAGTAAAGCTCACTGCCTTGGCTTGTCTAAAATTTAAGAAAAACAGCGCAAAACAGTATTCCAGGCCTCACGATTTTAATGTAAAATCTAGCTTACCAAGCATAACCAGCAAGAGGGGTCGTTGTCCGCATTCTCTTTAGAATGAAAACAACTCTCTCGTAAGCTCGTCGCTCGGAGATTGAAAAGCTGCTGTCAACAAAGACAACCAAGAAAGAAATGCATGCAGTACAGAGATCTGGGATTACAGGATTAACATCCTTTTATGCGGGCCAGCTAAGGGAAAGCAGTTTAATAAGTCCCGTCGAGAGGATAGTTGGTTCAACATTGTTCCGAACCACAGAACTATAGTGCTACAAAAGATGACCGAAAAATAAAAAAAAGACAGAAGGAAGTCCACCACACATTTTGTTGGTCTATTTTAGCCCTCTAATATTTATATTCCTCACAAAAGAAGAGTTCTTCAAAAGCGCTTTCTGTAATAAAACCGTCTGAGCCTCTTCGAAAGCACGCGCCTTGTCATGTCGGTAGTCCAACGTCGCAGAATAAAGCACTCACAGATGTTTGTGAAGAAATCGCCGGCCTCGATCGGCAAGCAGAGTGCAACGCATTCCAGAGCCGGATATATTCATCTTACAGGCCTTTACCCCAGCAAAGCCTTTATGAAGGAAAATCTTTATGAATGAGATGATCATGATGCTAGAATCACTCTTCCTACGTATACGATCCTTTCTTCACAGTGCAAAATCTCTTGTCTTAACAGACTGCTCCAATGTGCACTCTGTGCCTTTCTTATTAATGCCCTCGCTTTTGCGCAGAGACTCCTATTCCTCGCTCCTCCGATCAAAGTATGACAGCCACAAGCTGCATCTTATTACAGATGCTGGGCGCTCTCTAATCTGCAATGCCCAGTATAGAAAAACGCAGTGCTCGGTAAAATTTAGTCTTTTATGAAAACTAAGGCGTGTACGAAAAACTCACGCATTGCTGTTTTCTTTTTTTTTTGATGCAGTGTTCATCAATTTTCCAAAGCATGCACAGGCAAAGAAAGAGTCACCGCATATAAGACATCGAGCGCTCTCTGATTATACGATGACCGCTTCGAATCAGCGCCAGCATTTCGAGTGCGGGTCTTTGCAGTGCATCTGTCTTCTTGACTCGTTGCGACGGCTCTGTCATTTTCGCATCTCTAAATGAAAAAGAAGGAAATGAATAAGCACAAAGAGCAACTCAGGACAGGCCGCCTGATTCATTTTTTCGTTCTCTTTTACCCTAATCCTGCATCCACAAGCAAAAGTTGAAGTGCCCCTCATATGGAGTGTCACAGGCAAGTAGACCGTAATAATGGACGCGTATGAGCAACCAACGCTTGTAACTAGAAAAAGAAAAGGGAGAGAGAAAAAAAAAGAAAGACTAACACAAACGACGGCGCCGAGAAACTTGGGGTGCTGATGAAACAATGGCCGGCAGTTTCAGGAAGAAAAGGAAGCAGTGACGCTTCGCTGACAGCAGCAGCCATTGCTTCAGGGGCAAAAACGACAGCAAGTTCTTGGAAGAAGATAGAAAGAAGATGCTCTGCGTTAACAGCCTTGTCATCGATGGCGCGCGTCGATGTGAGAGAAAGGGAACGGCAGAGTACAAAGGAAAGCTGGAGCCACAGCATCATTGACCACGGGGAACTAGTCGGTCCCAGAAAGCGTAACAAACATGTTAGGAATAAAAGAGAAAGCAAAGGACAAACGTTGTACGAGAAATGAACGCGGGAAAAAGGTTCTGAAAGAAAAATAAAGGATATGGACTGAAGGGCTTAAAGTGGGGGTCCAAGAGCGTTCATTAAGTCAGTGCGGGCTTTCTTGGCGGGGCGAAGCGATATCTGTTGTAATTCCGCCCATCGCGTAGTAAGCTAGTTAGGAAAGAACTTGAATGTCGGCGTGAATGCTGATAACTACAGCGAGACTCTGGAGTGAAGTGGAAGAAATGCGTCGAGCAGCCAGCCCAAAAAAGAAAGGTGAAGAAGAAAGTAGCAAGAGGAAAAAGGGAGACGATATCGAGCGTCGGAAAGAAAACAATGCCTGACTGAAGACAAAATAAGGCTGTAGAAAATGGTGGTCAGACAAAAAGAAGAAAGAAAAAATCTGGAGAGCGGCAGGCATGAAAAGGAAGATGTTGGTGCTTGAATTATTATTCAGAAGAGACGCGTAACGACTCTTGGATATGAGTCAAATCTGAATGAGACGGCAGCACAAAAGCAGTGCCAGCACACATCACTGAAAACAAACAGCGCTTTTCGGCGTTAAAAACACGACAGGGGAATGCATCAATCGGCACAATATTTCGTTAACGTTCTACTTTGAAAAGGTTTATGAACACTGTCTGCAGAATGCAGAATGGAGAGCAAGGTTCTGGGATTGTCTTACGTGTCCCCACGAGCCCGTCCTCTTGAATTCATGTTGTTTCCACAAAGCATAAAGTGGGGAGGAAATTTCATAGCAGGGATTGAGAGCATAATGGAGATTATAAATTTCCTGACCTTAGAAAGACAAAAAGCTGAGCAACTAGCTTTTAGGCTGACTGCAGACGGAAACGGCAACAAGCGCAGGTGAACGAAAAGAATGCATCGCGCTATGTACTGTGTGGTTAGCACCGGGTGCAGCGTCGTGTCCTTTATGGGTATTTTCGTAATGGACATATTTTTTTTTTCACTGCTATGATTGTTTTTATCGACGAGAAATACAGCACGCCTTCACAGATGCGGAGGAGGTGAAGAGGAAACAAAACGGCCCGACATATTTTTCATGTCTGGACTAAGAAAAGACAAGAATAGGTGCACCGTGGTATAGGAACATACGTAAACACGCAGAACTATATTGCACAATGAGACACATTAAACGCAAATAGCACGTGAACAAAAAAAAAATGACGGGAAGTTTGCTCTTGCTGCAATGTGAAGCACAGCGCAGATGAGTATAGCGCGAAATGCTGACGCCAGTCAGAATGTTTAGTGATTCTGGTCAGGAGTGTGGGTTGTCTGTTGCGCTTGTGCCCCTACGCTTGAAGCAGAGTCACGGGACATGTCTAACATTCCTGGACAAAAATTTTGAATATTGGAAAACTGTAAGTTACTGGAAGAAAAATATTGAAGGTAACGTTCCATTTTTTTTTCAATATGCAGAAAAATCTTTCTTTTATAGCGTTTTTATCGCTCACATCGAGCAGTTAAGAGTGCCATAGCAAACCAATCGGGAACGCTTTTGACGAGAGCAAAAAATTTAATACCAAAACGAATTCGAATCATGCCGATGGGAGATGTGCGGATATATTGATTGCTATAGTGAAATATTACAAAGATACTGCTTGGCACAGGAGATGTTGTAGAACGAGCAATACATGTTTTGTTGCAAATTACGTGTTACCTATTGTATCCATTGGTGTCCTAAGTGTCGCTGAAACAAGCGCTGGCGGAATACCTTAGCAAACAAAAAGGGGGTGATTTGTGCCATTGCCCTAACATAAAAAAATAATTCAGAGAAGTACTATGAAAAACGGGACCACTTTTGTACGGACGCCAAAGAAGGACATGAATGGAGACAACAGTGGGAGTCCGTCGCAAAGGGGACACGCAATTGAACAGATGCCCGCTACAGCCATAAAGAGGCAGCGGCGAAGGCACGCGGAGGTGTGTACCGCCGGCAGAGAATTGCGGGTGGCGTGCATAAATGTGCCAAGCGCACTCGCTATCCGAGTCTCGGGCATGCATTATAAAAAAGCATGGGTCCGAACGCGCGGGCCGCTCCCATATAGAGAGCGAGCTGCGCGGGCAGGAACAGGAAAAGAGAGGGCGGGCTCGGGTCCTTGACGCACGCAGGGATTCACTTAACTCTATTTTTCCAGGAGGACCATAATGCCTCGTTTCCGTCACCGTCCCCCTGGAGCGAGAAAAGAGATAAACGGAGAGACGCGCAGAGCTAACACGTCGGAAAAAAACTCCCAGAAATGAAAAAAAAAGCTGAACCTTAAAGACGCGTTGTGAATATCGCACCTGCGCCCCATTTCCAAGCACGCGTTCGAAGAAAGCGACGTTATTGAGGACCGTCGAATTGCGACCATAGCGCCCAAACACTAGAAGGGACGAAAATGCTTCACTGCTACGTTGGTGCCCTCTTTCAGTTAAGATATTCTAGGCGCAGATGGCTCGAAGCTGTCGATAGATGTCGATGAGAAGTGTTCTCGAGAGGAACGGAGCAGAGTCTATCGGCTCCGGCCGGCTTCCCACACGAACAGGCGTAACGCTAGCACTTCTCGCTCGCTCCAGCGCCAGCGAAGAAATAACTTACTGGGCTAGTAAGTATGAATCTGCACACAGTGTTCCCGGGGTTGCCCCGTTAACAGCATGCATCTAATGTGGGCGTGCAAAGGCCTGCGGGTAGGAAGCATAGGGGTTCTCCATGAGGTTCCCGGCCAAATGGAATGAAGCAGCTAAGAGGATTGAGCGCCAAGCAAAGCCCCCCCCCCCCCCCCCTTCCAGCGAAGTATGCCTTGTGTTTCCTAACAGTGCGAATTAAACTAGCTTGTGTTCAGGGGTTTAGAGAAGAGGCGGTTACAAGGAAGCCGACTAAACAAGTAACACGAAGGAGCAAAGTCACCAGCGGGGCAGTTATGTTACGTGCATCGCAGCCAGCAGTTATTGTGACGTGCTCGACACGTGCCTGGATCTCTTTTGTTGATTTTCGTGTGTTTTAATTCACTCGGACAGCTGTGAACGCAAATTACATTGATTTCTTTTTAGTTGGTGGTTATTATCAGCATGGCCAGATTACTCTCTTCGCGGATAAGAAGTCAGCATCATCATCATCATCTGCTTGACTACACCCATCGCAGGGCAAAGGCCTTTCCCATGTCTCTCCAATTAAATCGGTCCTTTGCCAGCTGGGCTCACTCTATGCCTGGGAACTTCTTAATCTCATCCGCCCACCTAACCTTCTTCCGCCCCCTGCTACGCTTGCCTTCTCTTGGAATCCACTCCGTTACCCTTAAGGATCAGCGGTTATCTTGCCTTCGCATCACATGTAAGGCCCAAGCCCATTTAGTCTTCTTGACTTCGATTAGGATGTCACTAACCCGCGTCTGTCCCCTCACCCACTCTACCCCCTTTCGGTCTCTTAACGTTACACCTACCATTTTTCTTTCCATGGCTCGCTGCGTTGTCCAAACAGCAACAAAAAATTAAAGAGCGCAGGTAGGTATATTTTACAAGAATTAGTATGTTTATTTAACAAACACTCTCAAAACAAGAGTTTTTTTTTTTTAGCCTGGACCTTATTCCCTTCGTGTTTCCTAGTCTCAGAGACCGCAGTGTTCATCATGATCACCTCAAGTGATCGTTCGAAAGAGATGCATAGGGCTGACGCATACTTCGGTTTGAACAAAGCACCAAGCCTAACACGGCGTGGAAAGAGGTCCGATCTTATAAAAACCCCAGATATCCATAGTCTCTGGATCATAAAGAGCAAAGAAGAAAAAAAACACCTGCGCAGCACTGTTCTCTGGCGCGGAAGCTTACACTTTGCGTTGAGGACAGTGTCTCGTGCACTGAGATGCAGAGCAGCTGTCTATAATAGCCCCGAGCGATAGAACTCTGACGACAACGTTGACAAATGAGCTTGCCACAAGATAACCTACATTTTTCGTATTTGCTGGCGCCGATCTGGTTGCAGTGAAAAGGAATTGCAGGACGGTAATTCAGCACGGTGCTCTCGAGGGCGGCCACCTGGCGCACCGTTTCGTGCGCGTCATCTTCCAAATTTGAACGTTATAGCGTTAAGGCTCCAGTTCTGCGGAAAATCTGACGTAGTCGGCGTCGGTGTTGTGAGCGAAAAATCCCCGTAAGCGCAACCTAGATAGGCCAACGAGGTCACGTGACCTTGTGTGGCGTCATCACAACCTGCCCACCGGATTGTGAGCACACTGAGCTCCGTGGCAGGTCAGTTTGCCCCCCCTCCCCCGATCTCTGCAAGCCCTGAAGCATCGCAAACTAAGTAACATGCACTTGCGCGAGACATGTGCAATCGCGTCATCAGTAGTGATTATGTGACCGCCGCTAAGATTTCGAAAGACAAATGACGTAGGAGATCGCATAGAGATTACTACGAAATTACAGTGAAGCTTACGATAATCGCTTAAGCGCCGGAGGCGTACACAAATTATGAGCACGCAAACAATAGGCAACCAAACTGCAGACTGTCGAGCATGGCAGTATGGCGCGCTTATGTCTCACGAGGAAGGAGCAAATCAGACTTCGCAAGACAAAGCCATTGTTAACGTGCTACAGTGGCATTTATTGTTCTTCGAAGACTCAAGCAAGCAACGAGAGCGAGTATATGAACTGCGTGACACAATCGAACCATCACCCTCTTGGGCAAAGCCGATTATGGCGCGATGACCCGCTGGTGCTTTTGTGAGTTCATGTTGGTCCATTACAACAGTAAGAAAGATAGACAGCAGAAAGGGTACCGCTTTGTCTTGTAAAAAAAAACGATAAAAATCGGATTCTCAAGGGAGCTCTCCTTCCATTGTTCTTATGCGCTCTCATGCAGAGATCCCAGTTCCAAGCTGGCTTGCTGCCTTGTTAGCCGCACTTCGCAAATGCACTCGTGGTCTACGTGAACGCGTGTTCCTTCTAAGCTTTCACTATTTTTTGTTTTGCTTTGTTTTCGTCAAGTGTCCATAATGATCGCAGTAAAACCGGAAGCCCTTCCCTACGTGCTTGTACGGAGCCATGGGGTAGGTTAACGTATGGCACAGAATGCTATTTTATGGTATTGTACGGTGCACTACGCTACGCTACGGTACGGTACGGTACGGTACAGTACGGTACTGTACGGTATGGTATGACATGGTACGGTGTTGCATGGTATGGTATGGTATTGTGTGGCATGACATGGCATGGAATGGCATGCCACGGCACGGCCTGGCATGGCATGGCGTGACACGGCGTGACATAGCATCACTACTACTGTTTAACGCTCCAACGCTGCACTTGGGCTGTGAGAGACGCCGTGGTGGGGTACTCTTGATTGATTTTGAAGAACGTGGAGTTATTATAGGCACCCTGGCATCGCACAACACAAAGCATCTCTTGAATTTCTTCTCCGTCTAACTGGGGGCGCTGCGACCGCCATTTGACTCCGTGATATAGGGTTGAATTGCAGACGCCTTGTCAGCTAAGCCATAGCTCTGGGTCAACAGGTAGCATCTCACCTCCAATGCGGTGATTTATGCACACCTGCTGATTGACCACCGGAAGTTATAAGTAGGGCCACTCAGTAGTGAGTTCTGCCGTTACTGAATCTGTGTTCGAAAGAATAACATACTACTGATCCACTACAGCCTGTAAATGGACTGAAGCAGTTTCTTGATGGCTGCCTATGTGAAGAGCTTTAAAATTACCCGCGAGTTAATTAATATGCGAAGCTTTAATTCAGGAATGCTTGTTTCTGCCAACAAAATGCCAATAAAAAGTATCCCCCCATTACGTGCTTTTTTTTCTTGCGCAAAAACTGTAATCCAGCCCAAGTGTTGTAGAACTTTATATCTGACAAAATAAAGAGCGATGCAACCATTGTGACAAAGAAGGGCTTAAAACAAGATTGCTTTGTTCTCCTCACTTAAAAAAAAGCGCCGTATAAACAGAAAGAAGCCAGCACAAAGAAAAAAAAAACAGCTATCGCTTCCATACAACAAGTACCTACTAAAAATTACCGCGTGAACACGAAGAAAATGAACACAATCGGTAACCAAACTGCATTTCGAAAGCACCACAGAGTAGCTGAGATTGGCAGAAGAGCGAAGCCGGTGCTGGCATACGCAACATAATCAACAACAACAATAAAACGGTGATGAAAAAAGGCGAATTCTAACTACATGCAAACTTACTGCATGCAGCACCAGAGCAAACTGCTCAGCACCATAGAGATAAATGCAAATCGGGAACTCAGAGAGAAAAATTCCGCAAACATTCATGGCATTAGCTGCGACGTCTATGCTAATTTACGTCTTCTACGCACCCCCGAACACGGAAGCAGTCTGTCCAGCTTCTTACCTGATAGTCCTGTCTTCTTTGTTCGCAAAACGGTGAGATTGCTGCCATGAAGATAGGGAAATCGGATCCGCTATAACCGCCCTGTGCATGCGGTGCACGTGGTCGAGTACTCTGCAGAGGGCTTTGCGTTCAGGAAGCACATAAGCATTCCTAACGCACGGACTGGTGCTTCATAGCCGTGGTCTTTATTTATTTATTTTTTTGTTCCATGGCAGCCTCTTGGCAGCCATCTTTTAATAGACACTCCCGATAGACATAGAGACAATGCTCAGTATTTTAGGTCTCATATTACACGAAAGCCGCTCTTTATCCGTGCATCGCGAACCTCACGAAAAAGAAATGCCCCTGACAGGAATATGGCTGCTCCGGCCTGAGCTGCCTAAAGCACGCCTCTTTCAATACTGACATAATTGGGCTTTCGCGAAAAGCCTGTGCAGGCAAATCAATATGGTCGATCACGTGCCTTTAATGCGATAGCATAGGAGGGCTTAAAAAAATCTGTGTGTGAAGCTGCCACCTGCCAATCATGGCAGGTGGTGTTTAGAGGGATTTTACTCATTCCGCCTGCCACCTACCATGAGCTCGTTATGCCTTAGGCAATGCGGGCTGGGCAATATTGTTTTATTTATTTTATCTGCCCACAGTTCTTTATGACACCTGCCACGGTCTGAGTTCCGGCCTTTCGCACTCGTTCCTGCAACTTGAGATGAGAATTTCACTCTCTCCCCTTGCCACCTGCCAACCATGGCAAGTGGCAAAGAGAGAGAGTGAAATCCACCATGGCAGGTGGAGAGAAATATTCCTCTGTATTTGTAGAAATGAGGAGGGAAAGGCCGGACTAAGAATGACACAGCAAAAAACCAATAAAAGAGATGATTACGAATAGAAATAGAATAAGAATAGAATTAAAATTATGATAGAATCCGAATAGGAATAGATTGGCGAGTGAAAGCAAAAAGCTATGCATTTCCTTCGCGCCAATTCAATTAGTCACCCCTTAATTTTTTATCAAGATTAATCTCGAGGCAAGTATTTCGTTGCAGTGAAGATTCTGGCAACGAAGCGCTTACATTTCTACTGCTGCTATTTGTCAAGCCTTAAAATAAGCGGGGTGTTTGTACTAAAGTGTGCGCCAGCGTGATTTCCGGGAAGAGTTCTAAATGATGTAGGGAGAAAGAGTTGGCGAAGAACCAACGTTTCTTCAAGCTCTTGGCGTAGTCAGTTCTGTATTCTTTCGGAGAAAAGAAAGCTGATTCAAGATATGATTCAAGGAAATAACGGTGCACCGAATTGATTAGTACATGACCTGCCGAAGTCAGCTTAGCACACGAAGTCTTTATAACAGGCTAGAAATAAATGTTACTCTTCAAAACGTCGATGCACGCCCCGCGAAAGAAAGGAATGCGTGAAATTAATTAGCGAAGATAAAAATAACGTTACCTCTAGGAAGAGTGGCTTTATGCGAACGCTGCAAGTGAATGCAGCGTATATGAAAGCGGCCAGTTTCCGATCAATCAATCTCCTAGCTTTGACTTTTCCAATAAGGCTGATCGTTACCAAGGAGACGCAAGCCGGGTCACAGATTTTAGAGGGGGTGAACAGTTACGGTAAAAAAAGAAAAGTTAGCCAACGTGTTGAAAATCTTGTTTCCTCGCCACAAGCAATACGAATGCCCACACGTGTCACTGGAACCCGGAATAATATTGTGTAATGGCATGTTACGCTAGCTACAAGGCGAGAACTAATTTCCAAGCCTTTCAAAATTGATACGGCCGCAATCGTATAGAAAATAAGAAAGAAAATGAATAAAAGGAAGCTGTCAGAAACCTTTGCTTTTATAAACTGCACTTCATTTCTGTAAGGACAATGAATAAAGGTTACTTGTTTCCAGCCCTGTCTCAAAATATTGAGGTGGGTGCGTTTACTCGTTTGAGAGAAATTTTATGAAACATTAAATGCTGGTATTTATAATGTGGTTTTAATATTTTTACTTGGTTCTATGTGTAGCGTCAGTGTGGACTAGCCTGGCCTAAAGGTGAGGCAAATGAATGCTCTTGATGCGGCCTTGGTGGTGGTAAGGTGTTGTTTTTTGAAATTATGGTGAGGTAGACTGTAATGAGATGACGAACCATCAATACAGGTTAAAAATAAAACAATAACATCTTTGCCTTTCGGAATGCACACTGGGATCGCGATATATGTGCTCTTCATGGAAGCAAGCTTAAAACACAAAAACAAACTATTCCCACAAGCACTTGCGGATGAAATCATAACTATACACGTCTACCTCTGTACTATGCCTTGAAATAAGGGCGGGAGTTGCGACTAACATTTAGGAGCTGGATTCAACCTATGTGATTCACCCGCCTGTGTCGGAATTTCTTGAAGTCATCGTACTTCTCAAATGAATAGAAAACGCATAAAAAATAAGGCAGATTAGCAGCTAGCCAGCAGCTTTCTTCTGCATGGGGCCTTCAACTTTATACGACCGGCTGGGGAGTGCGAAGCCAGACAGCCGCTGCAGAAACCAAAGCAATACACTTCTGTCTAGAATTTAAGCCAGACTTTTAGTCGAAGCTATAAAACTGCGCAGCGACGCACTGAATAGTAGAACAGCTCTTCAGTGTCGTTCCGTGGAACCTCCGGCGCAAAACTTCACGGCGATCGTAGACCCAGAACGAACAGACGTGCGAACAGCAGCGCTGCCAGTGAGTTTCCATTTTCGGTTTGCTATCGAGCAGTGCAGCGGTAGTGCGCTTATTGGGCGATGAATGAAGCGCTTCAATGGCGGCCGTCAAACCCTCCTTTTGGGAATGGCGTAACTTGTCGGACCATGTATATGGGCTCAACATGCTCCCGAAAGTAACAGTTTGAGGGTAAGCGGGAATAATGGATTCGCCTACAGCGAGCGGCGTAAGTAGTCAGACCCCTAAAACATTTGACCAACGCTGTTCCCACTTCGAGTTATTGATCAATTCGCTTTCGCCATACCATAAGCCTGCCGTCTCGATTAACTCAGTTGGTAGAGCGACTGCTCCGGTGAAGTGGTGATCCCGGGCTCGAACCTCGGACCAGGACGAACTGCGAAGTTTCTGAGAAAGCTGTTTAGATTTCCTTTGTAGCCGTATGGCTGCGCCTGGGTGGATGCCAATGAGTGGGTGGATGCCCTTATTACTAGTCTTCACATGTGTTCTTTTTATAGCATAACAATTTCAAGAGCAGTCGTGAACTAAACTTTCAAGCACTTTTACTCAGTATAACCGCAGCGCTAAAGCGTCTTCAATAATCAGACCTATCGATATCACCCACTCGCTTTCCAATGGATTGTGTGCTGTCAAGGCAAAGAACGAAAGAAGCGGAAATGACGTTGGAACAAGGAATAGGAAAGGGAGAGGCAGGACGGATTAAGCGAGGTAAGTACGGGACTTTCCCTGAGGCGAAACTATCAGGCCACCATCATAGATGCGGCGGATATCAGTGCTAACCATATTTGGGGTTGGTGGCGGAGTTAGAAAGATTTATTTCCAGAAGGGATTCTTGCTTGTTTAGATCATCGATATATTGTTTGTGCCTGGCGATGCCCACATTCAGATCAGGCAGCAGAGCGATTCGACTTTGACTGCGACTGAACCGGGATCTAACAGCTGTTCGGGTTTCCTTGAGTGAATGTGTAACCCCTCGCCTGTATAAGGGTACCCGTGTACCATTGATTCATTTTATGCCTTCGAAACTTACGTCTGATGTCTGGAAGCGAGCAGTGCACACAGAGGCTACTAGGAGAACGTGGGCCATTGGAGAAGCCGTACTGTACGGCATTAAATATACTGTAAGTGATCTTGATCCCAGCTCATACTGAACCATTCAGTGCTCTTATGGTATATTCTGGAGTCAACTGTTCAGTCCCAGAAAGACTAAACGCTAACGTGTGGCGCAGTAAAGCTGTTTTTGGAACCTAGACTTTTTCGTTTGCATTTCCTTACACCATACCAAGCATACAATGCATTCTGGTGTGCATAATGATGGATGGCTTTAAGTTTCAATATTTAATTGAGAAGCGTGTAATGAACGCAAAGAAGAGGAAAGCGCCCGCGTTCTTACCTAACAGCACCGTGATTTCAAGAACAGAGCGACCTGCGCACTCAACAGTAGCTTCATCTTGAGGTTTCAGACTTGTACCAATTGTGACAAAGTGTATTCACTCAAAGAGCACGGCCACCCATCAGCGAACGCCAAGTAGTCATGGCGAAGGGCTGAATAACTTTGCTCATGCCTCGATCGACAGCAGGAACGCTCCCGTCTCTCTTTTCTTTGTGACACTCGTCCATCGTTCCTGTGTCATGCATCGTGAAGTAATCGTCGCATTGTGCGTCCATCACAGCTGAGTAATGCGAACCGAAAGACGTGTAGAGAAGATGAAGAGACAGTTAATGGATCAGAATGAAATTGATGAGAGTTAGTCGCCTGCAAACACAGTAAACATTTAATCGTGATTTTGTTTCATTCCCTTGCGCAGCATCCACCGCTGCTACAGGCGTTCCGAAAGGGTCGTGAATAATCAGGCAGTTCAAGGGACAACTGAAAAAATGGCGGAGGAGATGATTGCGTTTCGCTGATGCGTCCAACAGGATAAGGCGTGACGCCGGGATTGCGCCTTCACTAATGGCCCTCCTCGTTCGCTTTCCCTGCCTTCAGGTGTCCTCGCGCAACGCTTGCTGGTCGGTGCCCGTGAGTGAATCGTAGCACTAAAGAGGAAGTGCTTGACGGTTGGATATATCCCCGGGAGCCGTGCATATGGGAAGAGAGGTGGGGACAGAGTAATGCATTATTTATGACTGCAAGTCAGGGCTCGTTCATTCGCTCGCATGGCGCCGACTACGTCAAGGCGAGAGTGCTTGGGCCTTTGCTGCTCAGTAGTAGCTGCGCAAGAGATTGGGTTTCATTCGCAACAGCGGTATTAAAAAAAGAAAAGAATAGAAAGGCCTAAATTGTCTTTATCATGATAGTAGCATGCGACGGTTCTCAGCAGAAGCTCGGCTGAAGGTATCTCTTTAAGCAGCTCCATCAAAAGCAGCGCCTTCATTCAGAGAGACAGAGAGGAAAGGAAAGGCGGGGAGAGTTAACCAATCATAACTCCCGCTTGGGTAGCCTAAACTGCAGAAATGGGATGGAAGAGAAGAGCGAGAGAAAGGAAGTTTAGTCAGTTGTGTCCATGAAATTTCACCACAATCATGAAATTGTAGTGACCAATAAAAAAATTAGAAAATTCTCCGCGCTGCTCCTCATCAGTGATGAGCAGCGGAGTGAAGGGCAGAGCGAAGTTTATTAGCAGAAAAGCAGAATGGTCTGTTATCCAGAGCTGGGATTCTTCTATCCTGCTGCTGTACGCTGTGAGAAGGGAAGATGGTCATGATTGGTGGGCGACGCGGGCCGAAGAGAGGTCTGAATATATATACAAAACGGATCACCAGTTAGCCTAGTCACAGTCGGCAATCGCGATCCGCGCTGTTTACGAATCCAGCGAAGGAATGCCCTAACAGGATGACAGCATTTCAAGCAGGGTATTAAATACCTTAAGTAGCTCTTCGCTGCTTTCGTAGCGATGGAAGTTTGAGGCCACGACCCAAAAATATTGGCGTCCATGAGAGGACGCCAGTCCAATGGGGCCCGTGAAGGGACGGCCTAGTATTGGCTTAGAAAGGAGTATATACCTTTAGCAAAGTTAGCACGTTGCACATGTGCCACGTTACTTTCTTCTCTGCTTGCTGCTCGCTGCTCGTTGCTCGGCCCCACTCGCCGCTCTATAGCAGAAGCGAGAGTGAACGTCATGTCACACGTGAGAGCATACTGTGACGTCCACTGGAGGGCGCTACAGAGCGCGCGCCACTGAGGTGGGATGTTTGAAAGGCGCCTGCGAAGGCAAAAATGTGTAGTAGGCAATCGCGTCTCAGAAATTCTAAAACGATATAAACATGATATGCCTATTACTAACGGCCGTCTACAAATCTATCTTTTCGACCTGGCGTCTGACTGTTACAGTTAAAAGTGAACTATTCGAAATTATTCAACCAGTTTACTGTTCTTTTATATCCACCAATACTGGCATAACAACACAGCAGACTCCATGTCTATGCCTAAAATTTCCTAGTATTAAAAATGATGGTTCACATTCTCTGAAACAGCCTATACAGTATCGCTCTCCATATGTCCTCCTTTCCATTTTTCCGCAGACATGTTCGCAAGTTGCAAAAATCTCACGCACACAGAGACACCGCAGAGAAAGGACGCACTTATTGTTCCCAGGGGTACAGTGTCTCAGCGGTGGCTCAGTGGTTATGGCGCTCGGCTGCTGACCCGAAAGACATGGGTTCGATCCCGGCGGTGGCGGTAGAATTTTGATGGAGGCGAAATTATAGAGGCCCGTGTACTGTGCTATGTGA
Source organism: Amblyomma americanum (assembly GCF_052857255.1). NCBI lineage: Eukaryota > Metazoa > Arthropoda > Arachnida > Ixodida > Ixodidae > Amblyomma > Amblyomma americanum. The sequence continues at coordinate 34,967,258 of NC_135502.1, forward strand.
GTGGAGGTTAAAGAGCCCCAGATGGTCGAAACTTCCGGTGACCGTCACTACGGCGTCCCTCATAGCCTGAGTCGCTTTGGGACGTTAAACCCTCATAAATAAAATCAAATAAAATCAAACAGTGTAATAGTAGACGGAGGAACGTTCCCCATGACGCGTTTGCCGTAAGTTATCCTTGTGCTTCGAATACAAAAAATGAAATACAAAGGAATCGTCTTGTTATGATCTTCTTCCCATCCCATTTCAGACCTTCCAAGCCTGCCTCTTGTTATCTGATTCTCGCTTAAAAGTCAGTATCGCAGCATATAGATAGAAATTTTCCATGAGGCGAGCGAACTTACTCGTACAGTGACGCAACAACCTGAGCCTGCGCGGACATCGCGCCTTATTTCTCTCGTCAAATTGCAGAACGAAAACATAAAGTGATCAGGATAGTTTCTTCGCGATCGGTGCTTGTGTAGAAGATGCGCCGGAAAAGTTCAATTGTTTTACGATCTCTTATAGAGTAAAATCAAAACATGCAACATGAGCCTGGAACTAATAGCGCGAGCCAGATTATAATTGGGTTTTGAATGTCAGAGGCACAAATCAGATTTTGCTGGCACGTGCTTAGCTTATTCGCTTGTTTGCTGCTTCGTTTTCCACTAACTCTGGGCCCTATTCGCTCAGTAAAAATTGATTCGCATATAATCGTTTGATTCTATGAAAAGCCACTTTAAATTTGATTCCAGACGCCGCTTCCATGCAGGCTACTGTACTTTGCACAACGATGTGGAGTTAGCACTACGGAAGAAAGAGGCCAGTAAATAACTAATCTCAGGCAATACGTAAGCGCTGCCGTGGACAGCATGCGCGAAGTATACCTATAATATGTATAATCATCTGTGTGAGCTTCGTGCATTTGCAAGTCTGAAAGGAAGCAGGACTGAAATATCTTAATCGAAGTTTTTATTCGAACACAACCGTGCGGTGTTAACCAAAAAGTTGTGGGCGGATACAAAAAAAAATATTCATGGGTTCTATCGGCGCAATTTTTTTCTCCGGGTACGCTGAACGCATTATGAGGTAATACGGGAACAAAAGAAAAATTTGGCCACGACCGCACATTTTAACAAGTAGAAACACGATTTGCTTTCATAATCGGCGGGCGTATCCTGTGGATTTGCAGAAGAGCTCACGCCAAACCCAAAGAACACTACAAAATGAGGTCCGGAAATAAAAGAAATAGGTGCAGTAGTTGCGGAGGCTACTCATTTTTAGGAGGCTACTATACCATGCAGTAGCAAGCTGCAAGGTAAGTTTGGTGATCCCACTCAACATTTTACCTGTGTTTAAGCGAGGCTGTAGTCGCGGTGTGTGTTATTAGAAAAAAACAACCAGAAACGTGCTCATGGTAGCAGACTGCTAGGGATACAATGCTGCGCACACGAATGGAAGATAATAGCAGGCAATTAGAAATCACCAGAATTAATTATATGTGCTAATAGTGCGTCCCGTAGTGTCGAAGTAGCAGTGCAATCGTCGTAGGCAACTAATTAGTCATCATGAGGATACTGGTGAAAAGTGCACTTGACGGTATGAACCACGAAGGAGGACCGGAGCTCATATTCAGAGTGCTTTCTTTTCAAGATATGCAATGGGTACGCTGTGCATGGAGTATGAAAATCTTAGGGCCTCAGTGCTAGAACATTGATTAAATCAAAAGTGGAGAAATATTTGCCACGCCATGTAGCTTTTAAAATATATCGCCGCAATTTGACAACACAGCAGTGAGAAGATAAGTCTTTGCTAACCTGCGTTATTGTGCTCACTTTAATAGTCTATTGCTAGAGGCAGGTATATAAACAATGCGGACACTTTCTAATTTTTCATTACCAATGCTCAAGAGGCAGGCCATAGAGACGCTGCTTTTGTAAGGGGTTTTAAAGCTGACTTATTTATCCCCAAAAGTACTGAATCAAAGCTGTAATTACCGCGCGAAAAGAAATAAATGCGTATTTTATTTTCTGCCATTGTATTTTCCTGCCGTAACGATGTCTGGCGTACATACATATATACACCCTAAAGAAACGTATTATTCGTTTCGCCATGAACCCACACGTTTCTCCTACTGCATCGTTTCCCTGAATCTCAAGAAAAACGGCGCTTGCTTCAGCGGGCGCGTTATGCATGCGCCAAATTCAATGTGCAGGCCGGGTGCGCCATTCATCCATCAATGCAGGCGCTGCCTACATTCATTGCAGTCGTTTCCTGTCGCCCCCTCTTCGTTAAAGCACGCCCCCTAACGGGTTCCTTCCGCCCATTCGCTTCATCCCTTCCCTCTCTCCACCTCTTTCACTCTTTAGCCCAGCACCGTGAGAGAGAACGAGCCGAGATTAAACAGCGCCCGCGGAGGAAACGTTAAAATCCCCGGCGCTTTCCTTCAGTCCAGCAGCGCTAGCGCTTGCAACTCCTGTGCGTACCGCACCCGCTGCTTTGTGAGCGTAGAGTATGCGCTAGATGGCGCTCGCTCTTCTGTCTCTCCTTCTCTCTATCCCCCCCGGGCTGTTCGCGCGCCACTTCTTTCATTTGCCAGGCCGTCTTTCTTCCCCGCACTCCCTGTCTCCCAGTGCTCAAAAATTAATCGCGCGGCTTTGTGCGGAAAGCGTCCGTCGGCCAGATCGCTGCGCGCGGAGCTCTCTTTGCGTGTCGACGGCACGCCATTTGTCTCACGAGGCCCCCATCACTTTCCAGGCAGATCAAATCGCCCCCCCCCCCCCCCCCGCCGCTCCCTCCTTTCTCAACTTTCGAAAGACGCGGAAAAAAAGGAGGAAAAAGAAAGGAGGAAAAAAAGAAGAAGAAAAAATTAAGGCGCATTTTGGCTCAGATTTATTTTTTTCTTTTAAATTATCGGCTATCGAACTTTCTCACTCCCGCGAGCCCGTGAAGGCGCTCTGGAGTTCGCGCATTTACTTCGCTTTCGTAACGCAAAGCACACGGAAGGCCAAGATACAGGCGGCAGAGTAAAGGCTGTTAATAACTAGTTAGTGATAAATAGTAGTCAGCATAGTATAGACAATAGGAATAGAAGAAAATGCTCTGGGCCTGTTTTTCCTCAAGGTGGCAATACCGCGACATCTTAAGGACTGATATTTAGTCTCGCTGTTACCAAACATGGCGTTCTAAACTAAGTTTTCAATGTTTTCAACAGTAGTGCACAGTCGCTCTTTGCCTTTTTAAATATTAGTTCCTTTGAACAAGGTTATTCTGGTAAAGAAACACAGAGACACAAGGAGACTACCATAAAAGAACCCCACCACTTCTAAACCGCCAAAACGCACGCGTTCAGTGAACTCGCTGAAACATGTCCTGGCATGGCCATCTTGCGCGCTATGCTTCTACAAGCCTGATGAAAAAAAAAAAAAAACACTCGTACTGACGTCATGCACGCAAACACCGCGCGGGAAGGCATATGTCGTCGCAGCGATCGAACAGGTGTACGCTCTACCTTCTAGCTCAGGGGAAAAAATTATCAGGGAAAGACACCACTAACTACGAAGCGAAGCCGCAGACACCACTGTCGTTTATTAAAAACTCCCCCCTCCCCCACCTCTACCCCACTGGATCGATTGTCGCACGTGCAGGGGGCGATCAATTTGCGTGAACGGCTTGATCAGCGCGAGCGAGAATCCGGCGTAATTACGCTTGCCCGAGCAGCTCGTGTAGACGCGCTGCGCTTGCTCGTGGGAAGCGAACTGTCAGATCTGAGCGAGGTTCGCGATGCTACACAGTGTACGCGTGAAAGCTCGCCGCTTTATCGGTGACCCATGTGCGGACGCCGCTACCGGAATAGAGTCGCAGCGCCAGTAATCCAGGGCCCGCTGGCTCGTTTTTGTTCCAGGTTGTTATATAATGAACAGCGCTAACATTTTTTAAAAGAAAGAGGCAACGAACGACCAAAGTTCTTTGCCACGTGCAACTCCGTCTAATGCTTTGTAGTGGCGGTACCTAGGTAACTGCGGAGTTAAGCTCCATCATTTGCTCCATATTACGGTTACTTTTGTTTCCAAATTCTGTCGGAGTACCAGTAGCAGTATCAGTTAGCGAAGCCATCATTGTAACAGCTACAGCTTCCATTTAAAAGAAGGGGAGCAACTGTAAAAAGTGAAAAAAATGTCGGTCGATTTGCTTAGTTAAGCCGAATGCGAATTAGGTTCGCTAGCACTTCGATTTTCACTTAAGCTCCCGTGTCCGGATCCATTGTTCACCGATGAATGTTTTCCAAACAGCGAGAATGGTTAATGCCCATATATGTGGATTTTGTCATGCTGTAGTTTACATTCATAGATCCCTGTAGTCCTCGTACTACTACTGGTATAGTGGGTGCTGCAGTTAACTATGCGCCACTGCACTGAGATAATAGGTGCTGCTATCGGTGAGGATGCTGCCCATCTGCCCCACGGTAGGTGGGTAGCGTGCTACGAAGCAGGCTTCAAACAAACAAACAAACAAACAAACAAACAAACAAACAAACAAGACAAACAAACAAACAAACAAACACACAGCTAAACGCCAGAAATACCCACTTGACGCAGGTAACTTCCTGTTTTTCACCGAAATATGGCAAAACACAATTATCAGTACACGCGTGCATTCACAAATAGGACTCACAAAGATAGTTTAAATATTAAGTATACTATTCATTTGTATCCAATAGCCGCGTACAAATGAAATTAATGCCGAGCAAGTCACGCCGTTACTAGGCTTAGAGATGAAATATCGCACACAACGACAAAACATTACGTACAAGTGGATATTTCACAATGTAAATTTTATAATAACACGCACGTGCTTACGAAATTCTGTACTTACGAAACTTACTCTGTATTGAGCACAGTGCCCGGAGCAGCACTTGGCAGTAAAATTTTAAACGTTCGACAAGCCATTTCTTACGCACACTGCTGACCGTCAGCGGATCGAGCGCCCAACGACGTATACCCACCGGCTGTCCTCATTAAGGAGGTAGTTGGAGGAGTATACATTATTAACGGCGTTGCGCGCCTCATCGTGGGAGCATATCAATGCTGAGCTTTCAAGCAGTGCTGTTTAGTGGAGCATTCATAGTCAATTAAAGGAAAAAAAGAGGGAAAGACTGACAGCTTAGAGATTCTCGCTCAAGGACTTAGGCGTAGCAGCTTGCCTCTATGGGCATCTGCATACATATTAGCGACGAGCTAATAAAAGGCAATGCCAGAAACACTAGAATGAATCAAGCCAGAAGACATCGCGCATGGGAAAGTGATTACCTAATGATCAACACGTCGCGGGTGTATTTAAAAAGTCGTTAAGAGCATTAGCCGAGTTACCTGCCGACACCAGGCTTAGGGCAACGAAAAAAAAAGGCGTGCAAAAAACTACTTTCTAAGCGACATCACTGGGCCTCTCTGGGTTCCCAGTGGCTGTAACTTAGCCAGAATAGAGTGCTCAGAGTTTGCGGCCTCCCTCTCGCTCGGAGTGTTTTTGACAAAAGGCTTGTAATTTACCCCCTCCCCCCTCCCAATAGGAGAAAAAAAAAAACGAAACTGCCTGAACCATTGTACGAAAGAGCGGGCGTAGATCGTCGCCATCGCCATACCTGTTGATAATAGACATGCGATCACACAACTTGAAAAAATCGTGAAATACGAGGTTATGGAAGTTGGAGTACAGAGACGGTGGCGCATGCTAGCGGCTATGATGTCATTGGCAGCAACAACACAAGTGTTCCCCAGAGATCCGAAGAAAACCTTGAAGCAAACCAACTTTTAAAAAACTGCGTTCTGTCAACGACAGAAATCTACGTTGCTGAGATCAGGAGCACTATTCCGTAAGGATCTATTTGAAATAGATATCTGCTTTCTATTTCAGTTAGATTTTCTTAAATGTGACAGCAACAAGTGGCCCAGTCACAAATCAGAAGGCAGCGACTCTCTCCACGTCGACGATAGCCTCCGCCACTCGTCGCACGCACTGACCAACCATTGGCTGTGATATACACCTAGTGGCGAGGTGTGGTCCCCAGTGAGCCAAAACCACTTGAAATCCGCAGCTACGTTACCGAATAAAAAGTTAATAAAGCCAGAGGAACAAATGGACCCGAAATGAAAAAATGGAGAAATTAATCCTTATAGAATACAGCCCTGGTCATATCTTTCGTGGATACATAACGATACATTTTGTTTACGGGAAGGACTTGCAACGCTTAGATGACCAAATTTGACATAAAGACAGCCGGATTGAATCTATTTCAGAATTAAATAGGCCTGAATTTTTCTCTATGCCCCATGATCTGTTAATCATGAGGCAAAATTAATCCTAAGGGCAAGATAAAATGCCCAATAATCTTAAACTAACCAGTTTTAACGCTGACTTGCTGAGACATGGGGGGGACATGAAACGCATCGCCTACGTGAAAACTCTGCTAATGAAGGCCGCTAATTTTGGCTGCACCCCTGCTTACAGGAAGCAGCGCGTAATTTTTTGCCCAGAAAATACGTAACCCGCAAACAGCGACAGTGTCGTCGTTTTTTAAAGCAAAAGTTCACCCTCAGCAGAACGCCGCAAATACATCGCTGTCAGTATGCCACAGACGGAGTTTCTGCAAGGACTCAGACGCACGCTTGATATGATCAGACAATATGAACATGCACTGGACAAATAAATGGGAAACCAGACAAGTTCAGATCAAAAGCATTCAAATCGCCCCTAAGTTCTCAGTTTAGTCATTGTGTGCTCAGATGTGCCGTATTTGTGAAGACTAGCGCTGAGATATCTTACTAATCTCTACGCAGGGCGTGGGATGCTGGACGCTCCCTCATCCACTAATTGGGATTATTTCTTGCCTCAACAGAGTTCGCAATTATTTCCTCATTTTCTTATTGGATGATTATACCGAGAGGTGAGGCGACAAACTCTGTTACGAGGGCCGCTATTTGTGGTACGAAAAAAAGACAACGAAGGGGAATAAGTGGTTGGATATATTTCTCACAAACAAGGTTAGATTAGAAAGACGGGAAGCAAAACGGCTGCAGAATGCCTGCTCATCCAGCACGCAACTGTGCATGGGCACATACATGCACACACACGAGTACGGAGGCACGCAGGAACTCGCGGATGCACGCACATCAGAGCACGAATGCTCTTGACAGCGCTAATCACGCCCGTATGCGGAGCATCTCGCCGTTATCTCGAGGCATGGGGGGCTAATTCCGTGCCTCATTTTGTCAAACCCCTCCGGGGCCAGCAGAACCAGCGGCCTGTCGTGAACAGGCAGCTACCTCACGATAAAAAAATAAGGGAATGCCCGTCGCGTAAAAAATATGATAATAAAATTGTTCCAAATAGCTACTGCACCAGAGGATGCCTGGTCAATGGCAGCAACATCAGCCGATCGTCGGGCAGCCCAGCTAAAAAAGGAGGCCCCGAGCAGCGAAGCTGCGCAGAGGTGCTGCTGCTCCTACTCCATGTCCGTCCTGTATACCAGTAGAGAATGCGCCGTTAAAGAGCCGCATCCGCGAGCAGGCACTCGCAACTCAGGCACCACGCGCGGCCTCTTCAGAAGCCCAGTCGCCGTGCATTTGGAAACGGCCTCAGGCGAATGACGGCCGGGGAGAAAAGGGCGGTCGATGTGGATGTTGTAACGCACCCTGCAGTATGGCAACCAGACACACGAAGAAGCAAGGAGAAGAGAAATCGAGTATGAAGAGGAGGAGGAGGATTGCATGACCCGTGAGGGTGCGGCTTCACGAGCGTGCCAGGACGGTCAGTATGGTGCAGGCGCATGGTGGTCGCTACTTTAGAGGGACCGTATCCGACCAGGCTGCTCCACTTGGAATTACCTGCGAGCGCCCTCTCGATGTAATTGCACCAACGGTGAGGGTGCCCCAGAGCCGTACGCCTGCACGTGTGCGCCTTGTCTGAAGGCCCAAGCTGCTATGAACTAGACATTATGTGGAGCGGGCGTGTTCTTGCTGTCGTAGAAGAACTTAGTAGTTCCTGATAAGCACATTCGCCCATTGAGCTGTCCGGATCTGATAATTAACCTATGAGAAAAGAAGTTGCAGTTCCAGCGTCCAGTGCGCAATAGTAATAGCAGATGAATTAAGGGAGGAAGGGCGGACAATTTTGCCTCAGGTAGGCTGACGTGCAGTATTCTCTCAAGCACTGGGTATAATGTTACCTTTGCAGTCGAAACGCCTGGTCTGTAGTTGCATATCAATACTTTATGGCCGTGTTCACCAATATAGCGAGGGTCAGAGATGAGCGAATATGACTGCAGTCATGAGAGATCGCTGTAAACCGTGACCAGAACACTAAGGTTGTGTTGTGCCTCGAAAAGCGTCGAAGGAACCGAGATAATAAATCGTTGCGAATGAAGTACTTCATGAGAAACTGCACATGCTTTCGAGCACTAATTGCTACTGATGTGACTAAGCCAATGCGTAACTCCCACTGAGGCACAATGACAGCCGTGTATCCTTAATTCCATTGTTTACTTGTTGCCTCTCACTTTTACTGCAAATGCACCATTTTGGTAAGCAAGAGATTCTTCCACCTAACCTCCGCATTACAGCTTGAACTTGTGACTGTAACGCTCAAAGCTAGGCACATCCCACCAGATGCAAAACCTCAAGTTTGCACTGGAGGAATTGCAAAAAAAAAATAGTGCGCTTATAGATAAAACCAAATCAGCGCGACGACTTCCGTGGTAAGCGCTAGGTAAGGGCAACGCCCTGCGTTCTTTATAACGCCGCACTTTGGCTGATTTTCTCTTATCAACAGAGCCCACATATAGCTTCAGATTGCAAAGGCACCGTCCTCTCTATAAGGTCCCAACTCATCGGGTTTCCTTTTGCGTCACGCAGTCTGGCTGCGTAGCATTCCCAGGATTCCAAAACTTTGCTGGAATGTGGGAGGTTATAGAGAAAGAAAGAGGCCTGGCAATAGTCAAGCTGATGGTGAAAAACTTAACGACAGCGAGAGGCTATAGGTACGGAGGGAGTAAAAAAAAGGGCAGATGTATAGTATATCATTATGGAAACAATGAATAACTGCGCAAAAAAAGGACGTGGACAAGAGAGAAGAACCACACGGGAGGAGCGCAGCGCTGTCCCGTGCGGTTCTTCTCTCTTGTCGCATCTTTTTGCGCACTTATTCATTGTTTCCGTACTGTTGTACGACCTAGCCTCTCGCCGCACTCTTGTAAAGTGTAGAAAGGGTGAGGAGAATTCTTGCTACTCACTTCGAACTTCGCTAATGTAAACAGGCTTCGCTACACGCTGGAAGCAACAATGGGGGAAATTTTAAACGGGTGGCAGGCAACATACTGCATACGATGTTTGATCATACAGTTCACATGATTTAAGGAACATTCTTTATTTATTCTTTACATTATTCTTGTTTTCGTTATATATTTTTGCTTTTCCTGAACAAGATTCAACGTCTCATTGCGTGCGAAACAATTTTTTACACGTCAAAACTGACGTTTTAGCAACTCATTTTTCCTAGGCTTAGAGGATTATTAGTGGTCATCTGTGAACAGCGGAAAGCTTCCTAGTTTTTTGTTCTGATTTAGCTCTAGACGCTATGCGACTTGCCCGAAGAGCGTTGCTTAATGTTGTGCCAGACTTCAGTGAATTTTACGAGCAATAGCAATTTGTTATAGCGCTGAGCCTCGAATTTGACAGTTAATGTAATAACTAACGTTGAAAATGTCTGGACACAGTGTTTCTGCACTAATCAGCCTATGTTGACCATCACGCTGTTGAATTCTAGCAACGCCGCCAGATGCAGGGCACTGTGTCTACAGCGTTGTTTGCATGAACCCGACAGCGGCGGTCAAGTCAGGAGAATCGAATTGAGCAATGTAAACCCAACTCGAAGACTGCCTGTTTACATGAACTCGATACTGGCGAGTCAACTCTCGCGGCGCGCCCTGCGAGGCGTGACCACAGGAGTAGTAAACCGGCTCCCGCTTCTGTTTTCTCCGGCAGAAAATGCTTTTCCCCAAGCGTAAAAGAGAAGCGTAATTTACAGAGGGGGCTCCGAAGTCAACGCACCATTTGCGGCGGTGTTGAGGGGGTAGAGTCAAGTCGACTCTGAGACGTTTACATGAATCCAGTAATCGGTTTTTTCACTCAACTACTCAACTCAACCCCGTCATGTAAACGCGGCTTGTATGGTGGCTAGCTCCTACCGCAGTAATTATTTCTCAGTACTCTCCTGGTCGGCAGGGCACAAAGACTAGCTAATGTAACTTACTGATCGCAGCTATAGACTGGTTAAAGAAGAAAAAGAATGCGGAGGAAAAAAGAAATGCCAACGAGTCTTTAACAAATTTGTTTGGGCGCGTGTTAGAAAGTATGTGCTCGCTGGTATTTAGACGCTGAAAGCATCCAGCGCGAATGCTGTGGTTACTTTTAATGATGGCTGCATTATATCAAGCGGACATTGTCAAGACATTCTGTGTTTCGTCAGGATGACACACTCGGCAATGACTGTTGAGCCTGCGGCGATACCTTTACTTTAGGGGAAGGGCTACACAGGCCATCACAAAAGGGGTCCGGAAAACAAGTTAACAATTAAACAAGAAAATTAATCATCGTCGAGATGGCCTCCTGGCTAATGGCTATTGAAATAACATATCAGGTGAAATATTTATGGTAAAGTAAAGAAAAAACTATTTTGCTCTTCAAAGCCAGTTATCTCAAAACATCACTTTTGCAAACGTGTGACCCTTTGCCTCAAGAACCGCGACCGCTAGAAACATTGCTTTTGCCAGTATCTAACAAATACAAGGGTAAATATTCTGACCTAGAATTGTAGAAATTAATGCAGGGATTATCGTTTAAGTGACGTTTATCGCCCATTCCGACTTGAAAAATTGGGAGGGTCCAGTGGAGAAACGAACGAAAAAGAAGAAATGTCTATTAAACAATAATTATGTTTGGGCAAAGACATCACGGAAAGCTGATTGCAATGTACCATTGTAAAAGAATAACAAAGTAGGCGCACCGATTTTCTAGAAAAATTGTCTGGAAGGCCGGCTAAATTACATGCAAGGTATAGAACCCATCCTTTCCAGTTAAATATACGCTGCTTCCTTGGCCCTGGAGGATAGTAAACGGAATGACCAGGAAAGGGGTGCACACTTGCCGACATTAGAGAGTCTTATAATATTGGAAGCCATCACAAGTGCGCATGCTCATAACAATAATGACCCCTCGGATTATTGTTCGGCGCAAGCGCGTTAACGCTCAGTTATTGCTTATTCCCCTAACCGATAGGGTCTCTCTCTATTTCTCTATTCGGCCCAATGGTCGGCGGCATTGGTAGCGTTGCCGTAGGTTGAAAAAAGAACTCTTAGACATTGAAGAGGACAGAGGGAGGAACAGAACCACTAGAAGGAGCCACCAGCAAAAACTTTTCACAGCCAAAAGCTTGAATTTTCGCCAGTGAGATGCGCTGTGGCTGCTAGGAAACAACGACGACAATAAAGTTCTCCTTTTCGACGACTCCTCTACTGAAAAAAAAAAGAAAATGCAACACACAGTTCTTAGTTCATCTCCATCATCTTCACTCTTCATGTCCGCTTTCTTGTCGCTCCTGTGTCCCATACCTATGAGGGCAACTAAATGCAACAGAGACGCTTATTCGGGGCCCAAATAGCCTCTTTTCCTCCACAAAGATCTCCATCTCTCTCTTAAAAAGCCATAATCATCTTAGAGCAATCTCGCAAAGGGAACAAATGTTGAGGTCTTACGTTGTGCCATAGCTTATCAGATTGAGCTTCCATCCAGCACCACATACTTTATCAAGGTTTGCCCAGTGCTGCTTTTTGGGCTGGGCCTTGCTCTGGCGAGTTCTACGCCAGAAGTGTTTGGCGTATGTCAACAGGCTAATGAGTCGTGTAGATGGTGGAGGGGCGTGCATGCGCCATTACCGTGCAGAGCCTACGCACGCTTGCAGCCGCCCTGCCTATTTCGGGAGAGAGCGATCTCTAAATTGGAGTTTGCCGCATCCAGGACCTTTATCCGTCGGAAGACCTCACACAGGGTGCAAGCCTGAGGAGACTACGCTCTCGCAAGTCTATGAGCATCGCTTAGAGCCGAACCTTGGAAGTATCTATATGTACGCAACGGACATTTACATGAAACTCACATGTTTTACTACGCTTGTATTAAGAAAGCGCATTACCTATTATGCTGAAGCTGAGGATTTATCCGGTAGACGACACTCGGGAATTGCGCTTAGCGCTGATAATAACTATTCAGAGCAGCGAAATTTTACAACGAGCAGTCATGAGCCTTGTACGTCCGAAACTTACGAACGCTATCCACAGGAGAGATATCATGGTGATTTTATTTAATTCCCATCGTCGTCGTAGTTGAGTCCGCTGCACGCAAATACGCCTCCGATTGATCTCAAACTGCACCTAACTGAAGCAAGCGGCGGGCGCCATGAGTCCAGAATAATTTACTTACCTCGTCATTTCATCCGACTTTCCTGCCAAACATGATTGCCAAACTCTTCATTTTGATTATTTTGACTTTTGTTATTGGTTAATGCACAGCCACGCAAGCACTGTTACGAAAATAGTGAAGCGGACGATGGAAGCGGAATTAACTAATGGAGAAAAGTAATATCAATGCGATAGCATAAATTCCCCCATCAGAGAAAAATGCCAGCGGCGTCCGGCGCCATTGTTATTAAACTTGCTCATGGGTCAACGGGGTGCGTGACGTCGTGGGACCTCGTGACATTGCCGAGTTGGCAGGTGCGTGGTTCACGTGACATGGCCGAGCGCGGTGGTGGACTCGGCGTCAGTTGGAAGCTGCGCTTGGGTTGCGTGCAGACTAGTCATGACTAGTCATGACTCTGACTCAGCTTATGCGGCGAGCAGCCATGTGACGTAGGAGGAGAAGCAGGCTGAGCGGATTTCAGACTTTAATTCTATCACATTAAAAAATCGCAATATAATTAAGCGTTTCCTATATTTTTGACATAAGTTCCCCTTAATAAGTCAGAGATAAAAAGTAAGAGATACCGCAATTATTGAAAACTTTATCAGGTTGAAGAAATTTTTAGCACCGAAAACACCTGGAATGAAATGCACATCGAAACTTCTGTTTCCTTTATTCCTGCTCTACAGGAAAGCGGCTGTGATAATAACGTGTATTAAACCGCAAGTGCTTTTTATACCTGCCCCCTTTTGCCTCTAAGAGAGCCAGGTGGAACACTTTACATTCCAGTTTTCGCAACGCAGGGTCCATGATAAACCATAAACCGCAATTACCCCACAAACTATTTACAATTATTCATATTTATACTTCCGCTTGGAATTTTTAGATGAACAACGTAAAATACTCACAAATTACTGAAAACGTTTGTACTTCCGGCTGCACTTCATATAGAATGCGGGTGCTCCAGAGTTAGTGTCTTATTCTTTTGCCGAAATCATGTCTCGATGACCCCGTTACCACGTCGTACGCTATCCGTTGGGCGGCCAGCACTAACGCTTGGGGCCGGAAGGCAAGGGCGGGGCGTGAACCCGCCCCAGTAACTTAAAGTAGCTCAAGATCGAGGATCCCTAACGATCCGACGCACGCACGTACTCCAGCCCAGCGCTCCTTGCAAGCGCCGCAGCCCCTGCGGCAAGATCGCAAAGGCCACGTACGCCTTGGCTGAGCGCAGAGGTCGACAAGGTGGGCGTCATTCCTGGCGAATGGTTTAATCAATAGTTTAAGCGTGTGCAAGCGCGAATGTGTGCCTTCACGCTCATACAATTCGGACAAGGACCAGAGATTAATGAGATTTCCGCGTCTTTGGTTAGACGCCACTGGCGTATTATGTGACCTCTCGTAGTAAACTCTCCGACAGAGAGTCGCTAGTTAAAACTACTTAAAGGTGTGGAGCATTTAATGCGTTGTTGCGTTTGTGCTAAAGGCGTTGGCCGGCGACCAGCCTGTTTTCGAGGAATCTGTCACGCACTCGCGTGTTGCGCGAGCAGAAAAACGACAATATATCCTCAGTGCGTCTCATAGTTCGCGCTCGCCCGTCTCGCGTTCTAACGGGCTCAGTCCTGAAAGGATGCGGAAATAAACCACCTGCATTCTTTCACTGTGCGCTTCTTCGCGTTACATTAAGTCCAGAATCCTAGGTCAGAGCTTGAGCTTAAGCTACAAGGCCAGCTGCTTCTGGCAAAGATATAACCTAAATGGCGGATGGATTTCGTTTGCTTTGACGATGACGCACAAGCAGCCAGCGTGCATGTGCTCCAAAGATGTTTCAAGCTGATAGAACTTCAGCAGGAATGATGTCGAGCAGCAATGAAGGCAACGTGAAAATTGGTAAAAAAGATGTCCCCTTCAAATGTTGCTGATGATGACGACTCGAAAATATTTTATTTCGAATGAAATGGCTGCGACCACGTCACAATTCGGTAGGGCATGGCAGTATCCCATTAGATTCGGTGCTAGTGATGAGTCTTCATTCCAGCTGGAAGATAACATAAAGTAAACTTTGAGCGGCGATGCTCCTAGGCACAAACCTCTTCTTATATGTGCGATGCGAAATAACAACTAAAGACCCAAGAAAGATCAGTGGCGAAACTCTCGAGCCGTCGACAACAGTGCCACTGGTGGGTACACACAAGCGGACAATCTCTTAAATTGTGAGGCACAGCCGGATTGAAGAGTCGGCTTCCTGTTTGTATTTATTCTAGGGATATAATCTCAGTGAAGTAAGGCTGATAGTGTAAAAGGCGGCGTGACATTCTAGAGTTCAGACAGCCGCTTAAAGCTTCCATGGGGCATTCTTGAACAGCCTCGTACTTTTACAAAGTAATATCACGAGGGCATCACTCGAAAACCAGTGCAGCCGTAAGCGTTTACTACGCTACAGTCGTCAGTGCAGAGAGGCAGCTGTGACAGCTTGCACCAGCGTTTCGTAGGCAGTAACCGCGAGAGGAAGGCAAGTAGACATTTCATAGGGCGGGGCACATTGCTCAAGGCAACTCCGACATTGAACAGGAGACAGGCAATAGCGTGCGTTTCACGGTCGAGCGAACTCGTAGCGCAGTCGTGGTACACCTTCCCACAATGTGTTTTTGACAGGAACGCCAACCATAGCTCGCATCGGCCTCTTACCTAAAAGCAAGCAGGAGTTGGGAGGGAGGAAGGCGGAAGATGCCTTGTACCTGCGAAGATAGGAACGCTTCCGAGGAGCTTTAAAACTTAGCACAGAATCGCGTCACGCTCACGTTAAAATCGAATATGGGCGCTTTAGGCTAGATGAGCGCCATTGTAGTGTACGAATGCCCTCATTCAAAAAATAAAATAGGACACATAAATGCACCTGCACCAGAAGGTGGCGGGAGTTGAAAGCCAGGCAAATGATTTTGTATCAGCCACATGTCTGCGTACTGTACTTTCCTTTTTTGAGGTTTATTCTAGGGTGTCCATCCCGACTTACATCAATGCTGTTGTTACTGCCATTGTGCCGGATTGAAGGCTTTAGCCAAGATGTTGCTGCTTCGCGGTGAACGCGGGATGTCGACGAGGTCGATTAACGGTAAGGTTGGAGTATCATATGTTTGTTGACCTAAAGCACATAACACCAGTATTGGTGTTATTCAGAGTCATGGTTCATTTAAACAAAAATGAAGCGTAATCGAGAAAATAGCCTCCTTACGTTCCTAAACGAGATAGTACCACCGCGGTGGCTCAGTGGTTCTGGCGTTCGGCTGCAGATGCTCAGGTTGCGGATTCGAATCTCGACCATGGCGGCCACATTTAGATGCAGGCGAAATGTAAAAACGTCTTTGCGTTGTGCGATGTCAGTGAACGTTAAAGAACACCAGATGGTATAAATTAGACCGAAGCCATCCCCTACGGCGTCCATGGCCCAATCTTTTGAGTTTTGAATAAAACGGCCTGAAGAATGACAGTGCAGTAGAAGACAAATTATATGCGATATGCAGTAATTCTTCTAATAAGAAAAGCTACTCCTAAACGTATCGTATATTCGAAAGGCGAACCGCCGCGGCAACCCAGTCTTTATGGCGCTCGGCTGCTGACCCGAAAGACGCGGGTTCGATCCCGGCCGCAGCGATCGAATTTCTGTGGAGGCGAAATTCTAGAGATCCATGTACTGTGCGATGTCAGCGCATGTCAAAGAACCCCAGGTGGTCGAAATTTCCGGAGCCCTTCACTACGGTGTCCCTCAAAGCCTGAGTCTCTTTGGGACGTTAAACCCCAATAAACCAATCTTTGCGAGGCATACATGTGATGCCAAGAGTAGTAATGACCCCCCCCCCCCCCCCCCCCCCCCCCCTCCGCTTCGATAATACCACCGCGGTCAAGTGAGCACATTGAGACCATCCTTGATTGAAAGCTTCCCGTCTTTTTGAAGAGCATACACATTTGCTCACTGGTGCGTTCTGTTCGCACATACTGCAATGACAATGATGTTTCCATCCGACAGAATCCCTTGTAAATCTATCTCTTCAACACGCTGTGGACAAAGCACAGCACTGGTGCATAACGCGGCTTTATCAGCTATCAGGCAGCAAATACGTCCGAAAATCCGCTGCAATGGCATCGCACCTCGTAACAACAAAAAGAAACAAAAATGGGAAAAGTATAAAGGCAAAAATTTCAGTCTGTAATGATTTATTTTCAGGAACATAAAGGAACCTTGCTTACACAGGAAAGATCGCTAGGCAAGTGCTTGTCATTCTGCTCTTTTTTTTTTCGCGACCGTTCGAGTGCCCACACACTTTCAAAACCGCTTCTTGTGGTATGCTTCTTGTGAACGCCCGAATTAGCAGGCTATTTGCATACACAGGGACACATAAGTAGCGCAAAATTACATTGTTTGTATGCGTCAGTTATAGGAGAGAGATTTCAGAGCCTTCGCCAGTGTGCCAACTTTGTAGAAAAAAAAAGAAGTATAAAGGAAGTATAAAGAGATATTCCAAACAATTTCCGCTCAGGAATTCATCCCATGGAACGACAACACTTTTCCTGGACGAGCCCTCCTCAGCTCGATGCCGGCTCTCCGCTCACTCTCCGCACTGACTGCGGGAGCTGACCAAAATGCAAAGGGCGCACTATGCTCAAACGACGGTGGCAGAGAGGAGTGGTAGAGGACAACACGCTTCATCAAGTTTGGCAAGCATATCGCGTTCAGCCTGTTTTTCGAAAACAAAAATGGAGCAGCTGACCAAATGAGGCTCGGAAGCACCGTTAGTGCGAAGAGTACGATCATCTGTGGTGCCGCTGCATCATTTCTTGCTAAGAATGTGCCGTGCAGAGCAAAGAGGCTTTAATGGACATAACAAATCATGTGCGAGCTCCTGCTGTACATCGGTAAAGGTTTTGTCGTTTTATGTAACTTATTTGTTTGTGACAAGTGAAACAGAAATTTATTCCTCAGTAGCAAACAACTGGCAATGTAGTCGCTTTTGTTAAGGGTAATTAACTTGGCAGGTATTTTCTTTGTTGGTAAACGCTATGTCGGAAAATGATTCCTTGGTCCAGGAAAGAAAGCAAGCGAGCACTCCTTGAGGCATTCCCCATCTTCTGCCCACACTAAGCTTCAGCCCCATTTTTCCTAACACAAATGATGCAAGTCTAGAACATGCATTAGCAGTCAACATATAAATTCGTTCTGTATGACAGGTCTCCGAAATTTCTTAAACTAAAATCAGCGACCAATCTCGTGAGAGACCCGATAAACACGAAATGTCTCCGCTGCATGACACCTGTATGCCTGCAGTGCAAAGAACAACTAAAAAAATAAATAAAAAATGCTCGTTACAGCCTTACCGAGACAAGCTGCTGTTATTTCTACAAGTTCGATTAAAAGGTTTGCAATGATAACAAGCTCGCACTGCAGCTTCAGCCACTCACTGTCATTTGGCTCATTCGTCTTGATCTGCCCGCATTTTAGGCATTAGTTCGCGTGCGTGTTAAAATACACTCAACAGATTCGTTGCGATTACTGAAAAATTGTCCCTGAAAAAAGAACAAAAAAAAATTCCTGGCAGATCCTGCTGGTGCCGGCGGAACTGACATTTCTTTCATGTGACGCAGAAACAGAAATTGCTCCGAAGCCCACTTAAGGTAGTTTTGCGCAACCGGATATTCCGCTGAAAACTTCGACGCAAGTTCAAAGCCAGGTTTGGTACAAATGCCATGCGAAGCTATAAGGGCAACGCATGGCACTGAAAGCTAAAAGCTTTCCAAGGGACACTGCGCCCATCACGCCTTTGGGGTGTTCATGGTGATACGATTTCCAAGCTTTCCAAGGGCAGTTAAGTCAAATCGACTGCCACACTTTAATTCAGTTCGAAGCACAAGGAGATGTAAATAGGAGCAGAAGTGTGACATGGTCTAGCAAAAGTACATACGTTTAAAAAGAACAAAAGTCAATACAGTGCGCTTCTAGTGCAGAATTATTTAAACATGGATCGCCTAAACGAGTTAGAATTCAACCATACGCATGGGGCTGAGGCTACGCAGGATCGACAGCACTGAGGGCAGCAAGCTAGCTTGTGCGACCTCAAGTGGAGTGTCTTCGAAGGCTGTCAATCATAAGGGAAAAAAGGTGACCGTTAACTGCCGTTCGATCACATGTTTAGTGCGTGCAGAGGGCAGCAGAATCATTGCAAGTGAGTGAAAATAAAAATGTACAACAGAAAAGCGCAACGCTTTTCAGAGTGTAACCTTGGACTGGCAATTATTTAAGAGCATTTTTGAGACGGTTGAATCGATATCATTGCTTGCTTTCAAAGAATTCATAGCCGTTTTGGTGGCCGTTTTGGTGGCTGATAGTGCCACTATGCCTTCCACTGAGCTTCCGCGCTAACATTGAATGTAGTAGAGGACCACATGACTCGGGCATCCCTGAGTGAAGCGAGAGGAGACTTCGGCGATCGTGGAGAATCTCAGCGTTGCATGGACCTACGGCAACTCAGTGGAGTGAGGATGCAAGATGAGTAAATAGGGCTGCGAAACGGAGACGAACGAAAAAAGTAAAAAGTCCCTCGTGCAAAATACAAACAATAAAAAGAAAAATAGGCAGGAGGAGGAGAGCAATTAATAAGCGCAAAAAAGCGGCCAATACGACTCAACGCTGCAGTGAAATGCACAAGGGTAGGAATACAAGTCGCAACAAAAAAGCGGAAATATTTTGAGAGAACACTCAAGCTCCGCATTAAGGGTATGACGCGATAGCGTTAATGGGTAATGGACATATATGCAGAACTGGCCATTCTCTACTTAACATTCACAGATCCCTGGAACTCCTAGTACCAATCCTGCCACACTTGTGAGCGGTTGAGCGATGTGCCACTGCCCTGTGATGGCAGGTGCTGCCACCGGTGGGTCTTGTGATACCCGGGTTGTTCTTCCTCTCTCGCGACCAGTCATGAATTTAACTGCCACCTGCCACGGTGCGCAGTTTGCCTACGATCCAGTGAACAGGTTGTAATGACGCCGCAAGGTCACGTGACCTAAGTGACCCATCTTGGCCTCCCAGGTTGCCTTTCTGGAGATTTTTCGTTCAGGATCACGACGCTGACATTTACGACGGCGCTGGGTTTTCTGCGACACGAGCTACTTAACGCTATCGCATTAATATCAAAGTGGATCGCGTTTTAATGCTGACAGGGACAGACATATTCGAACAACGCCATTTACCCGAAAAGAAGAAGAAAGAAGAAAGCAGGGATCGCTTGAAATGGAGACAGTGTAAATGGCATACAAGCATACACTTCCCGGAAGTGCTTTCCTTTCAGGGGTCGTTGAAGAACAGTGAAACCGTTTTTGTGACACTAGCAGCGCCATCTCTACGACAAACTTGTCCTGTGCGTTATATTAATCGAACGCATTTGTGCCCTGAAGGAGCAACTTAATTCTTTTTAGCAACAATTTGCAAAGATTTGGCAGAGAACAAATCATAGCAACATTCACATGGGCATGCAACTGATCATGCATGGCTTAGGGAACACAAACTTTATTGCTATCCTGTGCGACACTCGTCAACAAGCCACAGGCATGTCGAATTTGTCCGCATTAAAATTTCTCAAGTAAAAAAGATTCAACTACTGTTCAAAGTGACAGTGTTTCGCAGGTATTTAAGTTTACGAAACTAATTGTTTCATTTGCGACTGTACTAGAACAGAAATATTGCCCCCTATATGTAAAACTGCTCCACTTGAGCAGCTGGGCTTGCTGCCCTTTGATCGTCGCTAGCGCCTCGCGCAGTGGCTGGTCCCATCGTTACCTGAAACTTCGTGATAAGTTTCGAGATCAGCAAAACAAGCTATAAAATACAGTGAAGCGTCCACTGCGAGAGCTCACCGCTCGCCGCGGCGGTGAGAAAATATGAAGACCTCAGAGAGAGGTGCGTTTGAGTTGGCACTACGCCGGTGCCCGCCGACGCGTTTAACTCTTGCAGGCGCAACGATCTCGCGTCTGCCGAGGCCGGTCACGCTAACCCTAACACGCACCGGGCGTTTTTCATTCCACCAGCGTAACGCGTACGCGATGCGCTAAAGTAATAAACAAGGTGAGCAAATGCATCGGAACGGTAACAAAAAAAAAGCTAAAAGCGGAATCGGGGTCCCAACGAGACCGCCGCTGTAAAGAGCACGGTGAGGGGGGGGGGCGCAGCGTTGTCAGGGCCGGCGTGAATAATGGATGGCGCTGGTTTTCCGCTACCTTTTTTTTTATTACGACTCTAGCCGGAAAGTGATGCAAGGTAAACAAGGAAGAAACAAAGGGGAAAAATCAGGGCCGTGGCCGTCCACGCTCGTTGCGCTGAACGCCACGCTTTCGTGGTGCCCAACAGAGCGAGACGCAAACAAGCACTGATCGCTGAAGTTCGAGCGAAAGCCACGTGTCCACCACAGGTCAGGCGCGGACACGTGGCGTGAAGGGATTTCTTCACTGCGCCGTGTTCGGTACTGGACGTACCCTTGCGGTACTCGCTTCAAGGTTTCTTTTGAATCATGCCTAGGCAATCACAGCCCTTAATGAAAGTATTAGGGAAAAATAAATAAATAAATAATTGGTTTTGGAGGGAAAGGAAATGGCGCAGTATCTGTCTCATATATCGTTGGACACCTGAACCGCGCCGTAAGGAAAGGGTAAAGGAGGGAGTGAAAGAAGAAAGGAAGAGGGAGGTGCCGTAGTGGAGGGCTCCGGAATAATTTCGACCACCTGGGGATCTTTAACGTGCTCTGACATCGCACAGCACACGGGCGCCTAAGCGTCTTTCCTCCATGAAAACGCAGCCGCCGCGGTCGGGTTCGAACCCGGGAACTCCGGATCAGTAACGGTATTTATTTTACACTAAATTGTGTTATAGTTCTGGTGTAGTCATATGGCAGTGGATACTGTCGTGGAATTCACAGCGCCAGTCGTAAGACTTCAGTTACTTAGTGAAATAATTTATTATTATATTAAAGCAAATTCAATTAAATCGCTGCCATCTACAACCACGGCAGGAAGCGGCCACCTGCCACGTTGGTAGGTGGAGAAGTAGAGAAATGAAAGTCCGCTTGTCAAAATTTAGGGGAAAGGTAAAAGAGGGAAGAGAGAGTGTAAGAAGGGTGGGATTAACCGAAATGGCTAAACCAAACCTATAACATCTTTCGTTATTTCATGCTCTAAACCGGCAAGCTTAGCTCCCCAAGTTTTTTCCTTGATGGCCGCACCGACAGTTTCAGAATTAGTGGGTCCAAAAGAAACAAGAACGAATGCCAACGCTGTTACTACAAGTAAGAATGTTGCCACTTATTGCTAATTATTATTTAACAACCATGTGGCGACAGCGTGAAATACTGGCCGCGAATCAAATAGAACAAAGCTGTTTATACCTTGCGCGTTGAAACGGCAACTTCATGGGCAAGTTCTGATAGCAGAAAGCCTAATTTTCTTTCTGACACTGTGCGCCTAGAACAGTGTGCGAAATACGAATGTGTGGCCGACAGAGTGCAGAACTTTGAATTTTCAGGGACAAATCGGCCGTGCACGAGGCTGACTGAGGCAACACAGCAGATACAAATTCTCCTTTCATGAGCATAGGGCATAGACCCAAAGACTTGCGCACCTTGCTTCGTCGGTTTCATTTTACTTTTTAGTCACTGGAGCAAAAACCGTTAGTGATACATAGGATGCTAGAAACGCTTCAACAACAGCCCCAACTCTTACCCACGATACGGTAACAAAGCGCGAAAATAAAAAAAAGGAGAAATGCGTTGCAAATTTTCTCACAGGTCGAGGCGGAAAACAGAAGCTGTATGGGAAGCGCATTCATTACAGGGCACTTCGGGCGAACAGCTCTCCTGCCTAAAAACGAGTTACGCGACGAAAAACGATGCTGCTACGACATTTCCGCTCGAACATGCAAATGAAACTCCAGCGCCCGTTTCTTTGGGAACGCGTGGTTCCGACAGCAGGCGAGCTCACATACATGGAATACGGGACCTCTTTGTCTTGAGATTCGGGAATTTGAGAGATCCGGTTAAAAAAAAGAAAGAAAAGAATGGTCGCGCCTTGCCTTTCTTCCTCATCTTTCCTGATCATTTCCGCGAACATACTTCTTTCTGCGGCGCTCGTACAAACGTGAATGATTTTGCAGGAAGCGAAACTTCAGGGCAAACGAAATCGCGGGATTCCTGGGCGAAGACATTTTTTTGAAACGGCTTTCAAGCTCCGACGCGCTTCGCAGAGTTGCAACTCTCGAAACTGTCAGCTGGTCGCGGCACCTGGTAGACCGCGTCGAAACCGTCCAGCCCTGCCATAGGTTTTGGAAAAATAGGGGAACTAGAAAAAAAGCAAACGTCGCTCGCAGTGAGGTGGGGCCGAAAGCACCGCGACTGAAATGTTTGGGCACGGATGCAGTAAGGATGTGCAAACACCAGCTCGTGCCGTGGAGACCACGCGTCCGACGGACATGACGGGAGGAGTCGCTTTCAGAATGAACTAAGCAAATATTACCGCGAACCTCGAATCTAAAATTTTTCTACGGGCTCAAGATACGACAGCGAACAACGCAGTCCCCTTTCGAGAGCCGCATGTACCGGTCTGCAGGTAAGCAGCGACGGTGGAGTAATTTATTTCAAAGAAAGTATCACATGCAACTATTCACCTAAGATTAAAGGTACACTTTTTGGGAATAGAGAGAAGTCAAGAGAAAAAAAAACGAATGCAGAGAGGTCGTCTACTGGGGAGTTAAAATATGCAAAAATAAAAAAAAAACGCGACTATTCGGAGGCACTTTGTTTTAAGTGATGAGCTAGGAAAGAAAGTCGGAAGTTTTATGCGACGAATCGCAGCGGTCTTCGCGGTGAAAACGATGGACTGCTGCACAGAAAGGGTCCAGTTGTTATCACTGGCAGCAACGTAAGATGTCGGCTAGGTCGGAAACAGACGACTGTTGCGTCGGTGAGGAGAGAATGAGGCTTAAAATTCCCGATGATTAATTATAAACAATCGCATATTCAACGCTAATGCATGCCACGCTTAATTTGTGAGCTTTAGGTGGAACAGTTTGACCAAATAAATTCTCCTCACTTCGCTGTTGTGCAGCTATGCGCAGACGGGTTCGACATGCTATATAAGGGGAAAAAATAGAGAACACAGTACTATGCAGAACAATGGTGCTCCACAGGGGACCATCTCAAAGATGTTCATTCGTATTGGCCCTTCTATTTCAAAGCATGCAGACGCCATTGTGACATTCGTGATTACAGCCAAATTTGCAACTAACGCGGGTCCATCGAAGTGCCCGGCGTTGGTTTTCTGCGGGAGTTAGCCAAAAGACAGTCATCGCAGAAATAAACCATGAATCGCGCAGGTGGGCGAAGAAAGATAGCTTTCCCACGGCACCAAGATGCCATTCACAGGCCTCCAGGAGCCCATAAAAGCTCGGTCATTTTTCTTTTTTTTTTGTGAGCGGACCAAGTAGCCCTAAACGTTTCCTGGTGGCTGACAAACCGCGGCAACAAAGGCTGCTCAAGCGAATATACCGACGACACGGCGTAGCATCCCTGCTGGAAACGCCCTCGATTCATCTCGGACAGAACGAGAGCATGCCTCGCACCGAACACGCACCCTGGCTTGCGCGGCACGCAATTGTACCTGTAAGGGTCGAGAAGGCCAGATGGCTCTTGCAACAGACCAGTCGCAGACACGACAAGGCTGTAGAAAAGAGCTTCGCCGGTCCGGCAGTCAAACTACGAAGTCGTCGACGGTCGCCGGCTCGCGATGCCTCTCGCATATATAGAGTGATGTTAGTATTGGATGAAGCCGAACAATGCTAGTGACCTACCTCCTGCACTGACCACTAGTGCGTTGCTGTAATATTTCTAGGAATACGGGAAAATAACTGATATGCTGGACCCTAAATACAAGTACGAACCTGAGCGCCCCCAACGTGATCACTAAACACATTTCGCGCTGAGAGTAGAGTTTTAGGTCAAAACGTGCACAAAGATCCACTAAGCTATCTGCCTCTGAACCTCATCGATTCCGTCCTATATTTCTAATTATGACGTCATCCTCTTAATTTTTACTTGCTGTGTGTATCCTCGTCGTCGTCTTCATTATATTGTACTCTGGAATTTGAGACGCCAAATAATCGGCAAAAATGAGGCTGCATAAAATAGTGGCACCCATTTATTTGGATCAGCTGCTTTTCTTTGATTGTAGTAAAAAAGCCGATATAATATTATATTCAATCAAATTTGAAAGCGTGGATGCTATTCTCGCAGCCGTACTGATTTAATAAAGTGCTTGTTCCGAGTAGCCTCACCGCTTTACAAACGGAAAAACGAAGCGGCGCATGTCGGAGGTACCCGCCGCGGTGACGCAGTGGTTAAGGCCCTCGGCTACCAATCGGGTGTACCCGGTTCGAAATCCGACCGCGGCGGCCGCGTTTCGATGGAGGCGAAACGCTAATGCGCCCGTGTGCTGTGCGATGTCAGTGCACGTTAAAGATCCCCAGGTGGTCGAAACTATTCCGGAGCCCTCCACTACGGCACATCTTTGCCTCTTTTATCTTTCACTCCCACTTTCCTCCCTCGCTTTCTTTTTTTTTCGAGAAGTGTGCCGTGAGGCATAAGTTCAGAAAGGGGAAACAGAAAGCTGTGACTAGAAGTTAGGAATGAAGACCAGCCTCTGTGAGGTAGTCGCAGAGGTTGCCTTACGGCGCGGTTCAGGTGTCCACCGTGATGTGAGACAGATACTGCGCCATTTCCTTTCCTCAAAAACCAAAACAATAAAAATTGGTAGGAATAGCAGGTAAAACCTGCCATGCCTACCACTGCCTTTTTCCAACTCGTGGTTTCTCTTCCTTCTTGCCGCGTTGGCTCAGTGGTTAGAGCGCTCGGCTACTGATCTGGAGTTCCCGGGTATCCGACCGCGGCAGCCGCAGCCAATTTCAAATTCTTTTAATTTCTTCTTTCTTGCTCATTACATGTAGAGGAATGAATACTTGCCAGCGTGACATGGAACACCGTGTTCTCAGTCCTGCTCCTGCGCGGCACTGCAACAAGGTAGCGCCGCGCGAGTACCGCATTTCTAGTGCTCCAGCGACATGTTACAAATAAGGTAACGTATTTCTTTTGTACTAATGTTGAACGCAAGCCGCGATGAAGCCTGCAGCATTTCGAAGTTTGTTAGCTTGGTCGCCTGACCACATACTATACCAAGTAGCTGCGCTCACATAAATGGTCAACGCCTTATATTCACGTGGTATTGAACCGCTCACATCTAGGGCATGATACCGAACACCTGCAACTCTTAAAAAGTGCTTAAGGCAAAACTTCGCCGGTCTCGTCTCTGGTGAGCGGGAATCGAGGGGTGTAGAACTGCTACCAGCCGCCTTTGCAATTCTTCGCTCACCTCCAAGCATCCGCAGGGATTTGCTATAGCCAATCTGTTCCTTCCCATCTCGTCATCGCCAACCACAGCCATTTTAAGCCCATCGCAGCACTAAGGTTCCTTTCTCCTTGTCACCAAACAGTCCAATACTGGTCCAGCTGTAGGCATGCATGTCGGAAAATTTTGTGATCTTATCTGCCAAGCTAGCTATCTGCTGCCCCTGGGTACGTTTATTACATGAAGTATACCTAAAGCAAAATATGAGCACCCATAGAGTAGTGTGGTAACAGGAAGGTAATGGTTTTAAATTCCGTCTCTTTGGTGCTTCGGTTAACGAAACCTGACTATGAAATGAAAAAGCATCCGTGACGACAGCGTGAGATGCTCCCACCATAAATATAACAAAGTTGTATATACCTTGTACTTCGAAATTTTAGGTAGAATTTCGAACGCAACTCCATGGCAAAGTGCAGGCAGCAGAACGTCTTCTTACCTGCAACATAAGCCCAAGGAAATAAAACTGAATAAGATAATGCTCCAGAACTCAACGCAATGAAGAGGCAAACCAAGCAGCAGATAACTTTTCGATACATCAATAATTTAAAAATACCGCTGCGGACAATTGCATATCAGAAAGCATGAAACTATCATTTTATGTATATTCTAAGGTAAAAGCAGGCAAGAGGCTTTGACATTAAAACTTCGAAGGAACCTCTCGTGTTGTTTTCTCGCAATCTTTGATCAAGAGAGAGATATATAATTTCAACTCCTATTTAATTTAATTTCAATTCAATTTAATTTATTTTCTTTCCATGGAAATGGGGGAGCTGAGGCAAAACGCTGACTTGCCTGACAAAGGTCTCAGCACCCATATACAGTTGGCAATGCAGTGGCAAAAAAAGAAACAAAAAATCTTATTTGTAGCATAAGTTCGGAAAAAAAAACAGCACGCATATGCAGGTTGTAACACACTAATGCACAAAAAACAATTTGCAACACACACTTTTATACATGAAGTTCACAGAGCAAGCAACACAACCAAGATTTACTCATCAGAATACATGATCATCAAACAAAGGATTCACAGGATGAACACAGTAACTGCACGAAAATCTCGAGTGAAATATTATGAAATATGAATATTAAGTGATGTTTAAGGTTCTATTAGACCACGAAGTTGTCGAATTGAAGTCAAGAGGTGGCGGTAGATTATTTATGGCTGTAAGAACTTGATAATGTAGTGTCTGTGTACCGTAATTAGATCAAATTTTAGGAACCAGCTTTCTTTGCGTTATGAAGTGGTATTTTGTGGAAGAATTGTCAGGAATGGAAACGTATAGTCGGTTTTTGTGAATATGTTGAAATAGTCGGAAGAAGTATATCTGATCTGCCTTCAGTATGCTGTGTTTGATGAACAGTGGCATTGATCGGAGGTTTTTTGGTCGGCCGTGATATCCTTCAATTACTCTCAGTGCTTTCTTTTGCATCGTAATTAATTTTTCGTAATTGCCGGAAGTTGTAGTTCCCCAGACGAGAATGCAGTAACAGATTTTGGAGTGAAACAGTGCATAATACATTGATATCTTTAGCCACGCAGGTATGATGCCAGCCAGTCAGTAAAGGCAGCCAACTGTTCTGCTCAGACTGGAAGCAAGTTTCAAAATATGTGTATTCCAAGACAGTGTCTCACTAAACCAAACGCCGAGAAATTTGTGACTGGAAACCTTTTGAATCGTAGTGTTAGCATAATAAATATTAAGCAGATGTAGATCTATAGTGTTAACAGGCCTGAAAATTATGTAGTGCGTCTTCGAAAGATTTAATGACAGTCTGTTTGCCTGCAGCCAGGAGTGAAGGTTACTTAAATAAGCATTTGCCTTGCCTTCAAGTGTGCACAGAGCTCTATCACTGAAAAATTATAAATATATCTATTTAAATATATCTGTTGTAACCACATTGAATACAGAATTAAACGGAAATAAGATCATTTTTGACTCTTCGTATCGAATATATAAATCCAGGGAGCAGTCATTATCGATTTCAATTTTGCAACAAAGCAGCAAAATGTAATGGCTCTGAGACACGCACTAACTTCGTTCCGATAGGTAGCGGTAAAATTCTTGACTACTCCAATCCATACAGATTGAGTGAAATCTTTTTTTTTATTCGAGATGTTTGCCATTAGGCATAATGAGAAAGGGAGAGTGGATATGGAAGAAAGTTAGAAGAAGCAGTGAAGACAAGCTTCGCTTAAAAAGTGGCAAAAGTTCTCGATAAAGCGATTATCAAGCGCCCACTTGCGACAGCCGCCTTCAACGTGCTGTCGCAGGCCTACCTTTCTTGTTGATAGCAGGTCCAGGATATTTGAACTGTGCTGTGTCGCACTCCTTTATGCCGTGGTAACCATATAAATTCCCACTACAGCAGGCGGTGACAAAAAACTCAACAGCACTACGATAAAAGACCCAAAAGGCAACAAGCAAAGCCTAAACATCGAGGCAAAAATTTCTGCTCCTATTTTGTCGAATACAGGCGGCAGCATCGCACCAGTTCGCAATTTTTATAGACGGTGACTCGCGCTAAGGCAAAAAAAAAAACAATCATAGTAATCTGCCGCCAGGTATCTACAACGGCACTGAACTTTCAAATAAATTTAGAAATAATCCTCGAATAGTTTTTGCCAGTCGTATAGAGCCTATAATCTAGATTTTTTATTCTCCTTCATGATGCTCATTTATTGCTAACGCTAGTTATATTGTTAGTTGTATATTCGTGCAAACAGCTTCTTTTTCACGTAACTTCAAAATAGCAGTTCTGTTGCCTCACTGCAACACGCAAGCCCACCTGTCCTTGCAAGAATATTTTAGTCAACGCTACTAAGTGGAAAAAATTTAAACTTCAAGACGGTAAGGAGCCATATATCTCTCAATAATCCAATCCGAAGTCGGCGCAGTGTTACAGTCAGCGTTACGGACGTGTGAAAAAAGCCAGAGCGCATTCTTTGTAGGGCTGCACGCAGCCACAACGGCCCCTCTTAAGTGTGGTACCTCACTACGTAAATTTCCGGCGGAGCTTCTTCCTAAGCAGCGCAGATCTCGAATGAAGGCTGTAAGTAGTCGCAATTGTAACATGCGTTTATTATTCGTTTCTCTTTTCTATCCGCACCATCGCCATAAATCGCCTCTTTTTTTTATCCCCTCCTCCTCTCCAGTGTAGAGTAGCAAGCCAAAAATAATAGCCCGGGCTACCCTCCCTGCCTTACTTTGTAAATAAACCTCTCTGGCGTCATGGTGCGTTCACCTGGTGTCGTGGTGTCACGGTAGACACGGCGGTGTCATGGTAAATTCACCGTGACACCATACCAACTTGCCCAAATTTCTATCCCTCTCTCTCTCTCTCTTTATATATATATATATATATATATATATATATATATATATATATATATATATATATATATATATATATATATATATATATATATATATATATATATATATATATATATATATATATATATATATATATATAGATGGCTGGAGAGGAGCGGGAGCTGCAGTACAGTGCATGTCAATCAAACCGAATGGGTCTTATCATTGTTAAAAAAAAAACTACCAAGCTGAAGCATCTTGAAACGCATTGTACTCGAAGGCAATATGCATTGCTCCATGATCCAAAAGAAGAAAAAGAAGCTTTTTTACTGCCATGAACATAAACGGAAATGTTGTGCGTAACAGCGGCGCCGACTGCACCTTTGCTCGTAAGGGAAGAAACCACACTATAAGTGGCGATATTACAGCCACATACGGCGAAGTCCGGGGAAGGATATTTCTGTCGAGAAATCGGCGGCTCACGCGGATACCGCCTGTCTCGTTCTCTGTCGCAAGGCCAACCATTCGTGGCCGCGCGGTTTTACACGCTCCGTTCCCGGTGTGATGACCCCATCACTCGGCGCCTGTGCCTCCGGAGAAAAAGAGGTACGAATAAAAACAAATGTCGTCGCCGGTCGCAGATGAACGCTTGAGCAAAACTGGAATCGTGCTGCCCAATTAGGCAGGCTCCGCTACGACTCACATCGCCCGCGCTTCGTGTTGCATTGAACTGCAGGATGGTTTCCCCTCTCGAGCCACAGGCGTGAAATTGAAGAGCCTGGTTTTTCAAAACGCTGGAAGTACGCGAATCTTCATTCGTGGTCTCTTGAAGCCTAACGCCTCCACTTACGCCGTCGCCATTACGATGCCCGACCAGAGAAAACTAGGGCGTCGACTGGTGATACATTTTGAACGCTTTAGAAATGGGCGATAGGGTGGCTCTTTTCTGATTCTCGCGAGCAAGACATGCGATTCTGCTTGCAGAGGGAACAAATCAGCGTGAGTGCTTTGTTTGCAGTATGAGGTCGTCCGCGTAGCGTCCAGACTGCCTTTCTATACCGCCGCTGTTGTTTAAGGTGGGGAATTTCAATATAACAATCACCAGCTAGCCGAGTTCACTGTAATATTGCCGGTTGTACTTTCTGCGTGGTATTTTCATCAATGCATGAATATTTTCGAGCGCTTGTATTTTGTTGTTCTATTTGCTCATATCCGCTGTGGAAGTCCTTCTATTTTGCATGGGCAGGAACACAGCGTTCAGGAGTAATCTTCTAGTTTTCCTTCACATATAGGACAAGTAACGGCCAACGGACATGTGCAAAAGTGATCACCTATCTTTGTTCTCTCCCCTTTCTATCTCTCCCTCCATTCCCCTTCCTACGTGTAGGGTAGCATACTGGGCGCTGCCTAGTTAACCTCCCTGCCTTTCCGTTTTTCTCTCTCTCTCTCTAGAACCTGACGTGTTAATCCTGGCGTAATAGTTGGCAGCGTACGAGGCTGAGCCCAAAAATGTTGTAGACTTCAGGGAACAAAGATTCACGCAGCGGGAGACAAATAATATATATTCTGGAGAAGCTTTGTCTGGAGTACTAGAGCGGCGCTCTGAGGAGCAAAGTAGACAATATTTCGAAGCCGATACTGGGTTTCAAGATAATTCTAGTGCTTTATAGCCTCGTCGTTTTGACATGCAACCCACAAAGACACCGCTAACACAGCCTGTGCGCTGAGATTTCGCTTTATTTGGTCAGTAGCACTGAACTTCAACGCTATAGACATGCCTGCAGGCAGCCCTGTTCGAACCGGACCTTTACAAGGACTTCAAAGGAACAGACCGACAGGGAACGCTTGGTTATGAAAAGTTCGACAAGCCAACATAAAAACTCTCAGTCTTTTCTAGTTTTACGCGCAGAGATCACCGTGACTACAAACCTGCGATACGAAATTGAGACAGCAGTTCGTATTAGGCGCATTCGACACGCAAAGCAAGAGTGAATAGGAGACGTGAAAAGGCTTTCAGTCATGGCTCTCAGCCACGTTTGAAGTTGAAAATGACTTCCAGTGTGAGTGGCGATCAAAAGGCGCCGCGAAACTGGCTGCGCACTCCGACGCCGAAGGCAATGCTGCGCTGCATCTCCATTGCTACAAAGGAGGTGCATGCCACCTGGAATTCCTCCGGTTTGTCAGGAAGGCCTTCGGGGTAACGAAACACGTTTTCTGCTTTGCTTGCCTTTTCTTATCCATTTGCAGAGGCCTGAAGGTTTGAAACTTTTAAAGCGGCAGAAAAGTTCTCACTGACATGGGATGGGACGAAAAACAAAATGCATAGAAATCAACGGTGCATAGAGGGAAAGAACCTTGAATTTGAAACTTCCCTTGCGGCTATGTTACCCGCTTATGTTACTTGGAGGGTAAGTAAGAAGAAAGGTTTGGTTTTAGTGGATTTAACGTCCCAAATCAACTCAGGCTATGAGAGACGCCGTAGTGGAGACCTCGGATATATTCGACCACACGGGGTTCTTTAACGTGCGCTGACATCGCACAGTACATGGGCCTCTAGCATTTCGCCTCCATAGAAATGTGACCGCCACCGCCGGGATTGAACCCGCGTCTTTAGGGTTAGCAGCCGAGCCCCATAACCACTGCGGCGGCTAAGAAGAAAGGAGGGACTGCACAAAGCTGGTATTAAATAAAAAGCGCAGTGGAATGCGTGTGCGCATGAGCAAAGAAATAAAACCGCATTACAATTTTTTTTTGTGGAAATGCTAGCAGAGGGCATGATTGCATCAAAAAGGGAAGAAAACTAGAAATTTTTTTACATGACTCAGCAGGACGGTGTGCCCTTTTTAGACGTATTTAGAAATAGGAGGACGGTCAGTCTGTACTCCTTCCGTTCACCCGCGTTTGCTCAAGGAACAGCCGCTAAAAACTCCGCAGCTTTACACACATCTATACCTCCAGATTTGCATTTGAGTCGGCGTTTCCAAGTACGCACGGGCGTACCCATGGCAATGATGAGCTTGACGTAAAACATTTAGAGGCTCCGCTATATTACCTAATGTCGCCTACCTCGTATTGTCTTAAAAACCTATCAAGGTCAAGAACTGAAGCCGTTTGTAGCTCACTGAGGGTAGGCATTGCAAATTAATAAATAAATGATATGCATTGTCGTTCTTTGTCTCCTGCTTAGAGAGAGTGGTTTCACGGTAACTTGTCTTCAGATGCAATAAGGTGACGTAACTGACAACCAGCGAGCATTGAATCGACATCTCATGCTCTTAGAATTGGTATTTTTAAGCCTAAAGTGCACTTCCAGGTTGTTTAATTTTATCACGCTGCGACTATACTTACTTCACACCAAGGAGGGATAACTTGAGCCCTTCCCTGCAGAGCTGTATGAATGTATTGTTTATGGCACCTGCCCTTCCGTGAAGCTGTATTTTCTATACAAACGCAGGTTATTGACATCCTAGTCGAAATAAAGAAGAAGAAATGGGCTTGGGCAGGGCATGTAATGCGAAGGCAAGATAACCGCACGTCCTTAAGGGTAACGGAGTGGATTACGAGAGAAGTCAAGTGTAGCAGGGGGCGGCAGGAAGCTAGGTGTGCGAATGAAATTAAGAAATTTTCGGGGATAGGTGGGCCGCAGCTGGCGCAGGACCGGGTTCGACAGGCCTTTGCCCTGGAGTGGGCATATATGATGCCGATGATTTCTCGCGGTAAAGCATAGAAAGGGCAATTAGGCCTGGTGCAAACAACTGAAATGAACCATGTTTAGTATAAGAGGCCGAATATCAAGCCAACACGATAGTTGTTCTTAACATATTATAAGAGAAGGCACGAGACCTGGGCCAGAAGGCTCTTACGGTCAAATTAATGATCCGTAGTTTTTAAAACAATATCGCGCTGTGCTGTTTTTTTTTAAGTTTTGTGACTTCGCTAATTTTCTAAAGTCTTCCAAGAGCACCGATACTGAAGGCAGAGGAGGCAAGGCTTTTTAAGAAACGCGAGGTGGTTAATGCGCGTACTGCAGGCTTTAAGCGTGACTGATTGCAGGCGTGGTGACAATTACTGGCGTGAATGATGCGCCCTTTGTTAACGCGACAAAAAAACTCTCTCTCAATTTCTTAAAAGAACACAGATCTCACGACACACTCTACGAGAACACAGCACTGAGACGGCGTATGCAATAAAGAACAAGGAAACGTCGTGCAGGGGTAAGGTATTGTACAACTGGCTCTCTGTGTCTCTTCCTGTAGAAATACAAGAACGCAAGTCAAGTGGTGCTCTGGAGCCAGCAGCTTAACGACAGGGCCGAATAATGTACGTCTGAGTGAAAAGTCCACGTGTTCGTGACCTCCTTATCTTGAGCATTCAGGGAGCATTTCCTCCTGACTCCGCCGACACTTCTGCAGAACCAGGTGCCAACAACGAAAGGCACGTTGTTTGCGTCTGGGCCAGCTCCTTGGGTTCATTCGCTGCTGAATGCACACGAAACCAATTCTTTGCACCTTAAAAAAGAAGCCGAACCGAAAGCGGGAAAAGATGTGCTGCAGAAAATAGTAACGATCAGGAAAAGCTGCGGAGCCGGTGGGTAATCTGGCTTCGCGAAAAAGGTAACGAGTGGGCGCCCGCTCACTGGCCCGACGTAATCATCTTTGCGGCTAATGTGCAACCACGACGATGCGAGGACGCGTGAAGGGTTCGTCTCTTCTACTGTTACTTTATTTTTATTTCGGTTTTCGAACAACAAAAAAGCTCTAAGGAAGGAAAATGAGTTGGACCCAAGACAAGTGTCTTGAATTGATAAGAAAAAAATTGGTGGTGGTTTAGCTCTGGTTAAACCTGGAGTGACGCGATAGCTACAACTGAGTGAGTGGAACTTGGTCACGTGACCAACCACGTGACAAACCACGTGATCAGCCACGGCGTCGCGCCGCCGGCAGCTGCTCCGCACCACGTGACCAACCACGTGACAGCTTGGCGGCGCAGCCACAAGGTAACGGCGCCTCCACGTTGAAGGCTCGAAATGCTACTGTAATGTAGCTATCGCTACAGAAAAAAAAAGAAAAAAAAACTCGATGCGGTGGTAACAATATTGCTGAAGGGAGACGTACCGGGGAAGTAGTCGGTTCCGTCATGTCGTGGCGTCAAAAGAGTGCCGGTATGCTCGTTAAGAACACAAGATGGAGTCTTTGCTGGTGCCTTAAAAAAATTTCTTTATACAGTCTATAGCATGTTCATAGACTTTGTCTATCAAGTCTACAGATTGTTTATAGACAAATCCTAGAGGGTAGTGTATAGGCAATACAAATCCAATAGACAGTCTGTAGACAATCAATAGATTAATGGCCATACAATTTTGGTATACTTATGTCTACAGATAGTCTATAGACTGTGAATAGAGAAAAATAAATCTAAAGAAAGGCAATTCAGTTGATATGAAGTCTATAGACTCTCTATAGACCATTTTTATAAATGGTAAGACTTCAAACCCCTATGTGAATCCAGGTTCTCTTGTCGAAGGGCACGCAGACCGCCATTTACTATGCTGGAGCTAAATTTATTAATGAACCATTGCTTCGTGAAATAAGCACGAAATAATCGGCATATCGCACTAAGGGCCAAATTTGAGAACGCCACTTAGCTTACACTGTTTCATTACCTGAAATGAGGAGGCCTTCATGCTTCCTTAACCCAAGGAAGCGTTGAAGGAAGGCATTTAATTTTCAGATTGTCCTCAGCCGTTCTTTGGATAAAGAGGCACTGAGAGCGACGAGGAGTCGCTTGTACGCGTCTGAAGTCGAGAGCATGCGCCCAATAATAGAAATTTATTTCTCTAAGCTGAATAAAAAGTACACATATCTAATCTTGCGTTTGTTTGGAGGTACGCGTGCCTATATGCGTTCGTTTTGAATTTTACGCCTATTGTTTCAGCGCTCTAGGTGGCTTAGCAGAAAAAAAAAAACGTAGTTTGTCTGGCAACGTCTAACTGTCTGGCAGCGTCTCAGCGGCAGTGCGGCAACAGCAGCGAATGTTCGCACTGCCTTTGTGAATTCGGCGTCGCCGCAGCCTCCGGATACCGGCTGTTGCGCAAGCGCAGGGCGAGTTGTGCTATGAAGTTTGCGGACTCGTCAAAGAGCGAGGTAAGGGAGCATGAAGGTAGTGTTGTGCCTACCTCAAGAAAAGGACACTCCAAGGTGGATGTCAGAAAGGGCTCGTTAGTAAGGCTTATTAAAAAAAAAAACAACCGCCATAAGGCGAGCCGGGATTTGGGCATTCTCACTCAAGTAAGGAGCATTCTAAGGTTAGGTCGTAAGGGTTACAATTTCCTACTTAAGCGTACAATTGAAAATTTTGAACGCAACTAAGCTTCTCATAATGGGTGATGACCGCTTGCCACATGGAGGCCAAATAAAGGCTCATATGACGAGCTAAATGCAAAATTCAGCAAAGGCAGCCTTGTGACGTTTGCTGCCGTTATAAGTCTTCTTGGTAAGTAGTGTATACTGACCGAAGCAGCTCAGTAAATTAAACTGCTTTCACAGAAAAGGTGTCACATCAGTGCAATGACGGAAAACAAGGTGACATTGTATTTGAGGAGCCGCTTTCTTAAGCGGTCGAGGCAGACCAATACTGGCAATTTATCTTCGATGCAGGTGTAAAATTGACACCCTCTAAAGTCCCGGCATGACAGTGGTGTGTCTCAGCAAGACCAAAGTGCAGATAGTTTTTTTTTTTGCCGCCTATTTAAGCTTATGCTGTCAAGCATAACTCTAGTCTTCAAGCCTGCGCCGTCTACGCCCATACAAAAATAGAGCATGCTAGCTATTTTAAGACTAAGCTTTTCTTTGTGCGGCAAGTTTGCACATTCATACAGCAGGGGTGGCGCTGCAGAGTGGTTTGAGCATTCACCTCGCATGCGGAAATTTAGGGGGTCGATCCCCAGCGCCGCCGGGTATTCACTGGTGTTGACACGGGCGCAAACTTTCCCCTGGCTTGGTGCTCGGCTTCAATACGGCGAAACGCGTGGGAAAAGGATTTTTGGCCCCATCTTGGGTAGTCGAAAACACGTTGTGTCATGGCGCACTTTGGCCACAGAAGCCCTTGTGCCATAAAAAAAAAATCATCATCAGGTTTGCACGTGCGGCACGCACTTGCACATGATGTGTATTCACGCACAGAATATTAATTTCTATGTTGTGCAGTGTCATAGCTGTGCATTTCACGGTGCAGGCAGCTCTGCAAAGAAAACTGGCGCTGACGTACGATTGGCAGCAATTATATTAAGTTATAGCTTCGTTGTGTGATGAGCGTTCTTCGCATAAAGTGATCGCACTCTCTCAGTAATTTTACACACAATGTAATGTAAATGCTGAAAGAAAGCAAATCTTAAAAAAAAACCTGGACACTTCAAAGGATATTTAGCAGTGTTATAAAATGCGGTGTTCGATTGTTGCAAGATGATAACACGGACTCGTCCGATGTTACCCCTAATGGAACTCACAACAACGGGATCGGGCGCACGTGTGCAAAATGGTGTAACATCTTTTATGCGTTCTAATTTAAGGCATCAGGTATAGGTTTAGGTTTATGGGGATTTAACGTCCAAAAGCAACTTAGACTATGAGGAACGCCGTAGTGAAGGGCTCCGGAAATTTGGCCACCTGAGGTTCTGTAATGGGCACTGACATCGCACAGTACACAGGCCTCCAGAATTTCGCCTTCATCGAAATTCGACCGCCGCGGCCGGGATCGAACCCGCGTCTTTCGGGACAGCAGCCGAGCGCCTTAACCACTGAGCCACCGCGGCGGCAATTTAAGGCATCAATCACAGTATTATACTAGCGCTGTAGCTGGTTCAGCTTTCAAGAAATTTTTTTATTCTTCTTAGGAGATGCACTAGGAATGTCTAGGCTCACGTTCTGTTGGTTGGAAGACTTGGATCTGTTAACAGTTTTTTTTAGCGCTTAGTACTACTTATGTATAGTTGAGAACTGTCCTTTCAGCGAGCCCCTGGCATCTAGGACTCTCTTTATGGCGAGAAAATTAACTAGGTGATATTCTCGTCACACACCACTGCTTTTCTTGACAAGGCGTTGAGATTTAGTTTTGAAATACTCGGTTCCATCCAATGCGGTTAAAGCTGAAGGCACCAGACCTTGCCGACCAACTTGCTTCAGCCGACAATAAGCAATGACACCGCACTCGAATGAACAAAGAATACTTGCGCAAACATATTCAGTATTTACCGAGAAACGGCTACAACAAAGCAGCGCTTGAATACTCCGCAGACACGTAGGGCGCTAGAAACTGGAAAACTGAAAACTTCTTCAAGACAGTTGGCGATAGTAAGTCCCAGAGAACAAACAGGAGCGCTGTACTTGCATGCCGAAACGATTTTTATCGCTCAAAGCTGTGAAAGAAAAGAAAGACAGGCATTCACGCTCTTTCATAACTCCTATTTCTTCACGTAAATGAAGAAAGGGGGGGGGGGCGGGGGGTAGAGAAGGACGTGGGTTTATCTACGCCCTGCAATCGAGGAGGTTCGCGACGCCCTGCCCCGGCGGCTGGAAGCCTACAACAATGGCTTCAATTCCGCTCACGTTCTCTAACTGTAAAGAAGAAAAAAAAAAGAACCTACTTCGAAATATGTGACTCCGGCCGTACAAAAGATATTGTCTTTCCGCTACGGTACGGTGACGACTCTAGAGAAAGCATTACGGACGAAAGCTCACCACCTTGCTACTTTCTTCCCGGATGGCGGAGCAAAACGCCTCTAATACTGGCCACACCTTGATCCGGGTTACAACGCTGAAAATGCGACGTGACGCTGCATCCTACGTCTTTCGGGATGGGAGAGGCCACCACACAAGCAAAGAGAAAAATAGAGGCAAGCGGCGGACTCATTGCGCGGTCGAGCCAGGCCCCTGGAGATGCTTCTATTTCTAGGCGCGACTATCCCGGGGCTGTAGGACGGTACTGCGTTTTCCCTGAGGTCGAGATGGATCACGTCTGAAGTAAGCATTTCAGCTTTTCCGGGAGAAGATGAGTTGTTGCGTGCGCGTATGTGGCGCTGAGGTTATTATTCAATTTGCTGAGCAAGCCTAATCTGTAAGGCCGCTCCAACCACGAGGCATGCAGAGAGTTGTTGACCTTACTTGTTGCCGTGCTTTCAGTTCGCCTGTTTTGAAAAGGGCGTGCCGGAAAGACAAACGACTACTAAGATGAATGGCGAAAAGCGCTGACAACAGGTGTGCCTTCTCACTGTAAGAGGGCGCTTCTAGGCAATGAAGTTCAGCAACGGTCGTGAGCGATGCGTAGCTAGGTTCGCAACATGCATGGTTTCGACTGAAATACGACCCCGCCTGTCCTTCGCTACGCAAAAATGAATGCAATATTGTCCCCTGAAACTATGGTGGAAGAACTATGACCTAGATTACCTTAACTACGCATGCGTAAATCGCTAATCACAAGCAAACGACGAAGATATTGTTCATCACGAGGTTGGCAACGTAGAGTAATAAAAAAATAGTTTGAGTCTTAGCAGAGAGCAACTCCAAAGACTAAACTCACAGTTGTCAAACCGTGCATGCCTCTAAGTAAATGCATATAAAAAGCATAATGTGCCTGATTCAGCTAATTGCTATCCCAGCTCATTTAAAGGCCATGCTTGTTTCAAGCGATTTTGAGCCCCACTTTGATGCTTGCGCAGTGCATTTTTTTTTCTCAGGCGCATATAGCACGGCAAAGAGCACAATTCTCTGTTTACTGAACAAAATGACTTAATATGGCCCTGGGACCAAAGCCTCGTATATGCTGAAGGCCGACAACTACGAAACAGCTGTTTGTGTTTGTGCGTGCAAAAGAAAAAAGTGGTAACATCAGTGTGGTCACTTGCAGGCATATTTAGAGGTGCAAAGCTATCAAGCCGGAGTGGTTTGTGCGTGTTGAAGGGTTCGACACTGCTGTAAATTCTTTGTAAAATATGAGTTCTGGCGTAGACCCGAAGACCTTGTCGGTAGTGATGCCTGAAGCGCTGCTCACGCAAAGCCAGAAGGCAAGCCTTGAAGCGGTTAAGAATTGGTGACCTGCTGCTAGCGAGTATAGGAGTGCATTCAGAAGCGAATTATTTTTCCACTGTGATGTCTAAATCGCGCAGACAGGCAGATGTATAAATGTACGCCTTAAAGATCACGAGAACAAAGTTCGCGGTAGCGTAGATGGGCATTTGGCGATACAGTGAAAAGCATATATATATATATATATATATATATATATATATATATATATATATATATATATATATATATATATATATATATATATATATATATATATATATATATATATATATATATATATATATATATATATATATATATATATATATATATATATGCTCCTGATCACATGCAATAACTCCTTAGTTGAAAGTTAGATTTTGCCCGTGTCTTGTCATTTGTCCTGTATTTTGTACGCTGTCATTTCTTTTTAAGTAGATATTTATTCGTAGCACCATTAAAAAAAATTAATTCTGAGCGCATTTTCCTTCTTTCCTTAGATCCTGCCAGCAGCACTAGGAGTTCGATCAAACCTCGACCTGTTCTCCAAATCATTTTCGGCGATAATGCCACCGGGCTTTTCTTGCGTGTTCAAAACGAAGCATCTAATCAGATGAAGACTCACCAGGGCAGATCGATAGAACAAAGGAAACGGTCAAGGCACATCCGGAGCAGTCGAACAAAACCAAGCTATAAAAAGGGCGAGAATATCCGCGGTCGTCAGCGC
The DNA here is from genome assembly GCF_052857255.1 of Amblyomma americanum. Taxonomy (NCBI): domain Eukaryota; kingdom Metazoa; phylum Arthropoda; class Arachnida; order Ixodida; family Ixodidae; genus Amblyomma; species Amblyomma americanum. The sequence continues at coordinate 35,007,330 of NC_135502.1, forward strand.
AGATGAAGGCACGTGGCAAAACGAGAGACAGGACCCTGCAATCACTGCCTGCGGGGACAAGAAGGACGGGAATAAAAGAACAATGGCCTCCTCTCCTCGCGAGCTGGCGATCGAACGAGCAGCCCGTAATCTTCCTTTCGCGTTCAAGGTTGGCCGCTGTGAGCGATGCGCCGCTATTAAGAGCCCCGCAGTGGACACCCCTGCTCTGCACAATCCGCAGAGCTACCTTCCCCCCACGCCCTCCCCCTCCTCTTTCTCCTCCTCCATCACCCCGCTGTTGGTGCTCGCGTAAAGCAGCAGAGCTGGGAAGGAGGAGGGAACAGCATACAAAGGTCAGGTCGGAGATGTTAAGGAGACATTAAACGATAAAAAGGCCAGCAGACATACGAAGATAGAAGAGTCGATCGATCGTCAACGAGACAATACGCTGCTCGAAATTAAACCAGGTCCGCATTAGCGACACCCTGCGCCTCTAAAATATTCGAGCAACGGTGAAGGGCCAACACACTAAAGCCTTCAGAGAGACTAGTGAAGGCTTGCGCGATCCACGATCATTGTATATTTAGTTTTTGTTCGAATCTTTTTGTGTTATATAGTGTTGCTTTTGTAATACTGCACTGTCAAGGTCGCCCGCTTCACTTGGCGTGACTCGCAGTGTTTCACACCTTTGATAATAGGAGCCCTTAAAGAATTGCTTCCTGATTCGTTAAGACTAGCTCTTATATTTCGGTCCTGTAACATTTCCATTACGGTGAACCGGCGACAAGTCCAGTGTTTGTCGCGCGGTTTTGTGCTCTTTTGAACAACGATTTCATTTCGGCTAAGCGTATAAATGCTGGTGCCAATTACAGTACCCGCTTGTTAGATAACAAATGATAATTTTTTATTCTTCAATATGATGTTGATAGAGAGCGTGAAAATTGGAGCTGCAAAGCACATGCTAACTAGGAGGCGTAAGCAATTAGAAAACTCGGGTTCGTGCCTTTCAGTGGGAATTCAATGTTCAACTTTCTATTCTGCTACAGATGGCGCTTTATCAGTTGCTGCACTTTGTAGCTTATAATATCTGCGTCTGAGAGCTACAACTTTTAAAATAGTTTGACCGTTAAACAGCCATGTTTCGCATGCTCTCGTTAGCTATTCTATAACAACAAATGCTGTCGTCAGCTATTGAATTGCAACTACTACAGCCGAACTTTGCTTAACGCTAGATATACCGGACGTTTCAGCGAAAACTTTCAAAATATTTCAAAAAAAAGGCTTTTTTGGGCAAAAATATGGCTTTGTGGAATAGCATTACCAGTGCTGGCGGACACCAGAAAACCGGTGAATCGTCTTTAGGTCGTCGTTTAGTCCGGTCGTTAGGCTGGCCGTTAGTGACAGCCCTATCAGTTTTTAGAATACCGAAAATGCGATTACTGTTGGCTCCGTGCCCGGACAAAATTTTGATTTTTCGACTAGTTACGTGCACAGGAGGGGTTGCGCTGCCTGAGCGCATGTATTTTCCCACGATGCAGCCAGATTTTGTCGAGCTACAGTGGCGAGGGCACTCGCGTTTTCGAAATTCTAAAAAACTGATATGGCTATTATTAGCGATCAGTTACAAATCTCTAATTTCAAGTAGATGCCTAACTCTAGCAATTAAAAAGTTAATTATTAAAAATTAATTACTCAGCTTACTAATGAAGACGATTCACCGGTTTCCTGGCGTCCGCCAACACTAGTAATACTATGCCACAAAATCTATATTCGTTACCCCAAAAAAGCCTATTTTTGAACATTTTTGAGTGTCCGTTGAAACACCCGACATATTGGGCTCCGTTTCACTTAATGACTTTCATCCGGCCGTACACTTGTTAAGGTGCAATGTGCAAAGGTGGATTTAATGCAAGCAAAAGCGGTGTTTCAACACGATGCGGTGAAAACTTACGGAGGCTTTGCTAAGTGCATTCCAAAATGCAGCTTTAACCGATGCAAAAAAAAAAATGGTGATTAAGGTGAACGGTTGAGAAAAGCATAGATACCCGTCTGTGGCAGAATTTCGGCGAATGTAAAGTCCCTGGTTGTTCCTATCATCCGACTGCTATGCGTAAACGTGGCCCTCACGGCCTGAAATCATTCGCTTTGTATACGACAACCGCAGTAACGTAGAAAACTTTTAGTCCTACTTTGGGTGAGGGTTTCTTTATCGTGGGGACGATTTCTCGTAAAAGATCAGGGGTATTGATTGAAGAATTGTGAATGGGGAGCAAACGTCGAGCAAAAAGAAATGCTCTGAACTTGCCGTTGTTGCACACCTCAAGGAAATATAAAAAAAAGGAATGGAAAGAATAAAAACAAAACGTCACGTTTCCCTCGTACGGTGAACTGTGAACACCGAAACAATCAAATGTCAATGTTAACAAGAAAAAATAACACCAAAGGTGTGACGGAAGCCTGTCCGGCGATCTCTGCGGGAAGCTCAACAGCCATGATCGTTTCGAGCGCGCTCGCAGGAAATGGCCCCCGGCAATTTCTTGACGCGTTGGCTCCAGGCCACGCCCCCTCTTCGCGCAGTGCTCATGAAAGCCTTGGCCTGCTCAGTCCGCTCTGGAAGGAGGGCCGTTTGCTGTTTCACGTTTTCTGCGCACACTGCGTTTCTTTAGATTTGGCGTGCTATTTTGCTTTTTACTGTGATTTTTCAAAGAATAAAAATGGGGTTATCTCTCAGATGAGAACGATTGCCTGCGATGCTGCACCATGGGAAACGTTCTTTAACTACATCGGGGACAGTGCGAAGACGCACGAAAAATAATTTTGGCAAAACGAAAGTGGCAGAAAACTGGCACCAATGAAAAAAGGCACGCATTCGCTTTGAGATGAATTGAGCAGTAGTGCTGAGGAGGAGGAGGAGGAGGAGGAGGAGGAGGAGGAGGAGGAGGAGGAGGAGGAGGAGGAGGAGGAGGTTAACCGTAAGAATGACTGGTTTGCTACTCTGCACGAGAGGAAAGGGGAAAGGATATAAAAATATGAAGGAGAAAGGAGAGTAGCAGGAAATTGGAGCCACTATGCAAAGTCAGCAAGCGTTCGCTAAAGTCACAGCCTATCGCTCAGAGGTGCGTGGGAAGGAAACGAGCAAAAGCAAAAAGATGAATTGCCCAGTTGTTGTGCATGCTAGCATTTTTGGAGCACTCTGATGAGTAATTAATGATGAGGACACGCACTGAATGTAAGTATGTAAATTTGTGTCCCAAAAAACAACCATGTACAGTACCAAACAAAAGCGCGAGTTTGGAAGCAAAATGAGGGACGCAGAGTAGACCCGGCGGCAATAATAAAGGCCTAGGCAAAGGTTTCAATAAGGAGTCGGACGATTTCACCAGCAGCCCCCGCAGCACAGCACTGCCCCTATGAGAATTTTACTGCGAAAGCAGTACCAGTGTCACAGTGCCAAAATGTCGGCCTCTGTCTGTCTGTAGACTGGAGCAGTGAAGCCTCTACCCTTTAGAAGCACCAGACATCGCGCCACCCTCGACCCACCTTCGCCCATCTTCCCCGCCCAGAAAAATTCTGTCGCCTGCGTGAAACCACGGCTTAGAGTAAAAGCATCAGCTTCGTCATCAAGGCTCATTCCGACTGCTTTCCCATCGTCGCGTGAGATGTCTGATCGTCCCGCTAAAATTTTTAAACAATGTTTCAGTATTGTTCTTCGTTCCAGGTAAACAAGTTTCAGGGGGCACCTATTTAGAGGTTTGATTTCGGTTTGAATTTCCCCAGAAATATCAGATTATCAGACCGCCAGGGTAATTAAGACCGAAACCGACCAAGTAAAAAATGTCTCTTCTTGAAATCTTGGCATATGCAGAGTTTACGCGTGAAATAATCAGCAGATCGCCGAGGCCACTGCCGACCACGTACATCCGCGGCCAATCATTCTGCCGATCGTTCGAGACTCTTTCGCAGAAAACACCTGACCGGTCTCGAAACGTCGGAAGCTCTTTTCTTGAAGATTTTGGTTAAAGGCGCTCAGATTGATACAGGTATATTGGTACACGTTTAGACACTTGTGTTTGTTTCAAGCATATTTTAATTCCAACAGATGTGCAGCTTTGAAACATTTCTACCTGCGAACCCGCAAAAATAACAAATTTCAAATAGCAACGAATACCCAGCATCGCGAACTCAAAGAAGCAGAGGCGATCTGCAAAACTATGTGGAGGCGGAGGTTAATGATGCCTGTGGAGGCTCAAGGGAGGGGTGCAAAGCTGCCAATATGATGCACAGGAATGCAAGGATGCATACCAAGAACAATGAAGTGCCGAGGGATGGACGTCTCAGTTTACACGAAGCACCGTCGTATACCGCACCTCTCAGGAGAATGCCTGAACGTCGGCAAATGCCCGTGCTTCGTTTCGCTTGTACTCCCTCGACGCTCTAGAGCGACGCTCTAGATATGGTGCACGGCCCGATTTACTTTGAAAAGGAGAAACCTAGGGAGCTTTCAAGCTCAATACGCAGCTGAAGAATGAGTTTAGGAACACCAACAAGGACAAACAAGTAAGTCGACTGCGAATAGGGAAAGCGCGCCAAAATTGACAACGGACGCCTCGAGCACATCGCCGACACCGGCACAATAATGAAAGTTCTGTGAAAGGGCCTAATACAGAGCGATATCGAAAGGGGAAAAGAATTCCGTGTTGTTCACAGAAAGGATAAAGAAACTACGAAAACGAGATTGAGTGGCGAGAAACGAGACAAGCTGAGAATGCGCGCGGATGTCCCGGGAGAAATTTTCGTCTCGCTTTTGCGTCGCAGGCACTGATTACATCGCAGATGGAGTGTTGCACGGAGATTGCAGAAACCATCATTGCTTGAGAACTTCCGAAGGCACACATTTTGACTGAGCCTCCAAGGAATCCTTTACTTTAAATTAAGGGCGCCAATGAAGATATTCTCAATCAACTCTTTTTTGAAATGTTCGTCGCATGCATAATGGTGTTAGAGAGGAGTGAGAGTTCTCTTAGAATTAGTAATAACGTCAAGGTAGGCGTTTCAGATTATGGACAGCAGCAAGTATTAAATGCCATACATATTATTGCAGCCCAGCTACGATTCGTGTTTGCTAAAGAAACAAATTGTTAAGGTTGCTTTAGGTAAAACAAAACGAAATGACGACACGAATATAAGCAACACTTTTTGTGAACAGGAAACAGCCGATAGCCTCTTGATGCAGAAATACATTACATTGTAAAATAAGCTTGAGATGTACCGTGCTTGGTGAGACTACTTGTCCGCAATAGTACCTCGTAATCCTTGCTGCTGATACGAGAACTCCCGCTGTCTTCGGTGTATTGTCCGTTATATATACCGTGTATACGAGGGTATAACGTGCTCCTGCATGTAAGATTAACCGCTAGTTTCAAAATTCACGACTGAAGAAAAAAAAATAGCCGCCTATAGCCCGCAGACTTGCCTGAAGGTAAATACGACTAGGCACTAGTTGAGCTGCGCAGGCAGTGATCATTTAGTTCTCGAAATAAATTTACGTCGAAAGCTCGATGCAACGCTCGATTCACTACATTCAGTCATCGCTATCACAACCGGCTTCCAAGGCATCATAGCTGCTGTGAAAGATGTGTTCTGATCTATACAAGGTGCTGCTAACTGCGCACTTCGTGAAACTTGTGCTCAGCATGTAAGCCTAGTTTGACTTTCACGCATAGATGGCAACACAGTTCGATGTCTAGCGTTCGGATGCGTCCCATTGGTGTGGGGACGTAAAGTCCGTCAACCATCCATTTAGAATACAGACCTCTGTTGGTCGCTGGTCGGCTTTATATGCGTCGATGCCGACTGAGACTGCGGATGATGCAGATTGCTGGTCACTGGCCAAAGTCTATTGTGAATTATCTATAGTGAACAAGGGAGCCGTAGGCTCCCGAAACGTCTTTTTCATCTTTTGACTTTGGCCAGTGACCAGCAATCTGCCTATAGTGAACAAGGGAGCCGTAGTGCTCCCGAAACGTCTTTTTCATCTTTTGACTTTGGCCAGTGACCAGAAATCTGCGTCACCATGATTCCTGACCAGACGGTATGCCGTCAAACTCTCGAGACTGCGGATGTTGTATGGGTCGCCGCGCATCGCCGTGAAGCCGAGCCCGTCCAACTTGAAGTCCGCAATAAAGCACCCCCCCCCCCCCCCCTTTCCCCCGCCTCTTCCGCCCGCCTTTCTGATCGTATTTTCTCCATTTTTGATGCGAGCAATACGCGAGAAATTTTGGGATGCACTGCAGGAAACAGAATGCTCATTAGTGCTCGCTTACTCCAATTAAAACATCCGCCGCAACACGATGGCAGCTGCACTTCAGAGAAAAGCCATTCACTGCAGGCACGGAACCTAAGCTCTTATCAGAATTAACACGCCTAGAACTATGTATGTTAGAAATAACAGTTGTACAGCAAGAGTAAAAAAAAGTTAAAAAGAGCAAGGCTTATTCAGAAATTCACGCTAGTCCTCATAGCAAAAATATTAGCAAATTAATCTATCGTATATAAGCTCGCAGCACGTGTACTGGTGGAAAGCAATAATGCGTGGTGCAACCTTTGCTCATAAAACGACGAGGCTTGCGCTGAAATTAACCAAACACGCTGTCTAGCATTGAGAAAAAATATTAAATAAAAAGACTGGAGAAAGATCAGGGAATAGCAAATACAAACAGGTAAGAATACAAAGAGGGAATCGGCCGTTTCTAAAGCTCAATTTAATAAAGCGATGATTAATCACTTTAGCGATGCCATGGTCAACATAACGGTGGGAGCACGCACGCTACCGAGCTATAACCTGCCGGACAGGACCCGCCATAGCAGCGGTCGACCGAAACGACCCTGCGTGTCCAGGCTTTGCCACCAGAACCCCCCCTCCCTTGCGAATGAGCTACCCGCGAGGCCGCTCAGCCATAACACCGGCGGTCACGACCGCTTTGCACAATATACGTACATACGAAGACTGCACACGAAAGAAGAAAGACAATGGAGACAGTAGAAGCAGAGTGTGGCGAAGCAGAAACGCAGTGAACGTCTAACTATACCTTCTTCTCCTGCCTTTTTATTGGCATGTACACCGTCAATCCTGTTGCAGTCGATCGAAACAGGTATGTTATTGTCGTGGGTAGGAGTCTACGACATGTCCTTGTTCGCAAAGGAAGGGGGCAATGGAAACGCGGACAACGCTCCCCGTGCTACGCTCTGCAAGGCAGACTGTCAAATCCTAACAAACACGAAAGTGGTGGCGTAAATGCGGGTAAAATTCCGCGAAAAATGAATTATTTTACCGAATTTCACGAACCTTTTACAGCTGCTACTCTACGAAGGACATTCGTCAAGCGGTGTCGACCGTCTGGAATCTTGTCCCCGAGAAGTCTCGCGTTTTCCTTGGGTTCATACAGAAAATGTGCGAGCTTTTGGCAGCGTGCTACGTATAATCGTTTAAGAATTTGAGAAGAGGGTGCTTTTATGAAGGAGAGGTGAGAAACAGGAGGATGCGGGGTTGGTAGCCTTGTCGCTGTCACCTATTTTCTCCAAGGAAGTGCTCAATGCATGTACGCTTTGCGATGAGGCACCATGCTGTGTCATATCGCGCAGCCTGTTGTGCCTTTGGCGGTGCGTGGCTATAGAGATTTCCTATTAACATCCAAACCCAATACGGCCAAAGTACCTCGTAGATCATAGATGGATCGAAACAGGAAGTAATGTCACTTCCGGCAAAGGCATCAACAGCTGCTAACGCTATCGCACTGCCAACACATAATAGAATTACGTGTCCGTGTGACTTTTTTTTTAGTTTTTTGTTGGCAGCCTACTTTAATCTAAGTCATATTGTGCACGTATGCTCCGTGTCATAAACTCTTTTGACCGTGATAAATATTTCTGGGTATAGAGGCACCATGCATTCTTTAAGAGAGAGAAATTACGGGGTAGCTGAAACCAGTGCTGTAATCAAGAAGCACTGGAACCCTTTCGGGGGCCGGCCTTTTCTGGGCCGAAAAACGCAGCTAGCAAGAAACAAGCTCCTGAGGGAGGTCTTGCACGAGCACAAATTAGGTGGCGTCAAAATAAATTATTCCTCCAAGCGCAGTTATGAAGGAAAAACATGTAATGTAGAGATTCAAAGGACTTACTATGTGCTCAGAGCATGTCATGGTTCTATAGATCATAGAGTAGATATAGATAAGATTATGCGGGGCGTGAGCAGTTCTCGGTAATGAACAATTTCGGACCTTGTTGATTTTCACAAACATCATCAGGATTCTTCGAGGTGAACCTAGCCATGTCTGACGGGCCTACAAAGGATTACTCTCCCTGTGCGCTGAACATAAATGAAAAGAGAACGTTACAGTGGTTATAAATGATAAGCAATGCTCACAGGTAAACATAATTATAGAAATGTGCGAAAATGCTGTAAATTTTAAAGCTGTGGACTAATGTCCGGTTTGTGAAATGGAAGGAAACGTGAGACTAGGTGGTAATAAGAAAAATCAGGGCGATGGCTAACCGAGTCTCGGTTTGATAGAAAAATACGTTGTCATCGCTTCCTGACTCACAGCCCTGCTCTAGGATTGAATGGTGAAGCAGTCAGCATAATAATCTGCTCTTGAGATACGAGCGCTTCATTCTTACACGTAGATACATTTAGCGACTTATCGCAGGCTACGTCAAGTGGTTTACTTCATCCATAGCTCCGATTGAACTCAAAACATGCGGGGTTATGACTTTAAAGGCTTCAAGAATAGACACAAAACTCGCAAGCAGCCCGGAGCTGACTTGCCGCAGCAAAACCTCCAACCGTTAATTTGGTTAGCCGAAATGCCTGGACCAGCGTAGCATGCATACAATGTCCACAGCAAAAAATAACAAAAAAATGTCACGAAAACGACGCCGCCTGCTAGTCTAAAGAAAAAAAAACTAAAGAAAAACAATGTTAATTTAATTTTCCCAACCGCTATGAAAACGAAAAGCTCGCTCGCCGAGCTCATTTCACGGCTTACTGAAGAAAGAGACCCTAGATTAAAATAGAGGTTTCCCAAGAGAGATTTGGTTGGTTTCCCCAGAGATTTTGTTGCATTTTCTAATTGTTGAACTGCCGGCTCTGTTTTTTTTCTTCTCTGTAGATAGTTGCGTATGAAGATAAAAGAAAAGGACCATAAACATGTGGAGGTTGTAGAAATTTTCAAATGTGACATATTCGAGCTAGACTGGAACCATGACTGAAGTAAAATAATTTAACTAACGTAACTCAGGTGCACGGGGCTAAAGCAGGCAGAGGTGCCGGTAATTGTTGACAGAAAAGTTGGACAGCGTATCGTCTCATTTATTGCGGTCACAGATCTACCTTCATTTCATTTTACTGTCTTTAAGGCCACACAAAGAGGCCCTAGGAATCAAAGAAACAAAAAGTACACAACCTTTAACAACTCATCACAGTGGCAAAGGGAGGAGGTTTCGTCCAGCTCAAACTTGGAAGACCAGCGACGCCTGGTTGACAGGGCGAGAGCTGCTGCCGTCCCCGTAGTGGCCCTGGACTAGGGCCCCATCCAATTGCCAGAGAAAGCTTCGCCCGACTCAATAAACGTCTTAAAGCGACATCTTTAAGGGTCCAGTTCTACAGAAAATTCGGCGCTGTCCGCTGTGGCTGTGAGCGAAAAATCCGGATTGGTCGAACAGTTGGCAACATCAAAAGCGAAGCGTCGGATTTAAAGAGTAATTAATACTTTAAAGAACTGGTGATAAGAAGGTAGTAACATGACTAAAACGTCATTAAGACATGCAAGTTTATAACCTAAATTAATTACGCTGAAAAGTAATTTGACATAATTAGTCGGGAATCGAACACTTGATCCTAAGATTGCGAGTCAGGCTCACCACCCATTGGCCACGCAGGACATGCATATAAAGAGCATATGTCGTGTTGTCTTTCACGTAATACGGAAACAATGTCCGTGCCTACGTGGGCAAGAGGAAAAGCTGCCGGGACAAATTAAAGGCATCGCGTCATACCCTTAAAGGCAAAGCTTAATTGCCATATAAATTTTTTTTCAATCATTCATTTAACATTTCGGGTTTATTTTAAAGAATAAAACATCGTGAGCTTTATTATTCTGAAACGACACATAGGAGATGAGGGCGTCATACTGGGGGGCTCCGGTTTGATTTAGTCCACCTGAAATTCTTTAATGAACGCTGACATCGCACACCGCAGGGCATTTATGCATTGATGAGCAATCCAGCGCGAAAACCACTGGGCCAGCGTGGAATTTGAAAGAGCGGCTGATGACAATATTGCTACCTTTACCAAAGTTATCTAATCCATGGGCCTTGTGCGGTGATTCAGCTTTACAAAATCTGGAAAACTGCCAGCATAAGGCTCCTTGATCAAGACTTTGCGTAAAAAGACATTGTAAAAGTCCCGTACGGAACTTAACCATAACCACAAATTCTGGACAACGACATTTTTCCAAAAGGGTGTTGCTTATGAATGCAATTTTTTCGCACTTAAGAGTTCATCATAAAAGTAAATATTCCGTAGCCCCCCCCCCCCCCCCCCCCCCCCCAGGACCACTTTAAGTTTTCTTCCATTATTTAATCTCAAAACGGACCACACTGGTTTTCTGTGGCAGTCTTTAACTACTCGGTTCGAGCGCAGGACAAACTTTAAAAGAAAGATTTTCTACGCATAGGAAGGTTAGACGAATTCCATCAATATCTTCAAACAGTATATTACAATATTCCTGAGTTAACACACAATTAAAAGGTATCTCCAGGAAAGCAGGACTTGCACTATTTGTATTCTTCACGGGACGGCGCACGGCAACATTTTAGAATTACGGGGCGCTTAAATTAGAGTTAATGCAGTGAGACCTGCGTTTTGAACATTCTCTGTTTCAGCACAAAAACAAACGCATAGTTCTCATTGGTACTAATAACAGGTAGAGTTCGAACAGAGTTGCTGATGACACAAAGAAAATGGCTGTTCTTCTTTTCTCAGAGTACCTGGTCTTAAGGCTGCAAGGAAACATGCATTAGGCGTTAAACAAAGAAAAAAGTACGAGTGTGCTTATGAGTCTTTCAGGAACCTTGTCTCGTACTTTCGGCAAAGTCGAATAACTACCGAACGCGCTGGAAGAGAACTAAAATAACTGCGATGATCGTGTCAGTATCAGTAGAGGGCACAGTCGAATAAGTATGTCACTTTTAGCTGCTCTGATGCGATAGGAGGAGCCTTCGCTAGTTTTGTGCAGGGCGACAAGATTAAAGGTATGTGTGGTTCTGCCGCATTATTGCTCAATAACTATGGTCGCGCTTTTATCAAAATGAGCAAGCCTTTTCGAAATGTTCTAAACACTGTGTTATTCTCAAGCCGTGACCTGGCCTCTACCTGCTGGATATTTGAATCGCATAAAACAATGCCTGCATGTTGCGCGCCAGCGGGGTGTTTCAGACATGCCTTAAACAACAAAAAACAACTTTTGAACGTGGCTGCGTAGGTAGCTTGAGTGTTCATGTTCTTGTGTGCGTTATATAATGAATAACTTTTTATTTGGAACAACGTATGCAACGTTTGTGGCTAAGGTAACATTTTCAACTTTCCGCAGGACTTCACGCCTCCCTCAAATCTTCCCTTATTCGGAAACACGCAGTTGCCGACTTCCTCTTGTGTTGCTACAGAGATAGCAAAAAAAGAGAAATTCATTAAGCGTTGATAAAACTCGACGTCTAAAAGAGCCTGAATCTCAATTTGAAGACAAGAACAGCAAAAGAAACGTGCGAAGAAATGCAGAATTTCTTTCGCGCGCGTGCAAGCGACCTGGATCCCGGCTTATAATGGCCTTAACAGCGGCTTAGAGTCGCTTTATGTTGAACGCTTTTCGTACGGTGAGAAAATTTAGAAAATAAAACGGGAAATCCTAAATTAACCCCGAGAACTGCGTATTCGTCGTTGGAGTGTGAACAGACGGCTGGGAGAGGGAAACAAAGAAAATGAAGGGAGATAAGAAAGGTGGGGAAATTGGTAAGATCGATGGTGGAGTTAACAGGCTTACCGCGTGACGGCCGACACCATTATTATTGCATGAGACTCGTCGTCATGGAGACGATCCTGCAGCTCGATTCCCAACCCTCGGTGCCGCCGAGATCGGGCGTCTCAGAGGACGCGCGGGCGAAGATAAGACCCCCCGGGAAAACAAAACCCCAAAAATAAATGCGAAGTACCGAGGGAATGGAGAGGAGGTTTGGCCAGTGCGCTTCATGTATTAAGTATTTACGCTATGCTCGTTTATTGGATTGCGCGCTAAGCCTGAAGATTGCGAATGTTTTTTTTTTTTTACGCATAAACTAGGAGCACAGCTTTTTGTTTCGAGGAAAACTTATTGTATATTACTCTCGTGTGGACAATTGCTTCAAAATTCTAGATCGACGTACTTAAAAATATTTAAAGCATAACTTCTTAACGCGGCACTTGTGCTTAACGAGTGCACAGTTAATTTGAATCAGTTTTCATAGCAAGGAATAAACAGTTGCACACGCTTTGAACAGGGTCAAACTTAAGAAACAAGTTTGAAGCAAAGCTGGAAAGAGCTAACCATCACAGAAAAGAATTGTTCAGGCCGCATCACACATGCTTAGGCCAAATATATGAGCGTGAGCGCCGTTCCACACACAACGCCTTGAAGCGCCCCCGCTTGGAGTCCTTCGCATCTAACCTTCACAGCAGTTGTGGTTTAGATTATTGGCAAAACAGAAAAAAATACTAATTAGTACTGTAATGCTTTCCGCCATTTTTGTGAAGAGAGAAGTAATCGGTATAGACCAGCTTTAAATAAAATAAAGAACTAATCGCATAGATGCCAAATTTTGGTCGCGTGTTTTCTACTTTTTCATGATGCGTAAGACGTTAGTGTACGTAAATGTTCACGTAGTATTCGCCTACGATCAATAAATAACTATTAATTGAATTTCTTCGCTCATGCTGTTTAGGTTACAGTTCCAACAACAGAACAATGGCTGTAACAGAGATGTTCAGTTTAGGACACGTTAGGCACAAAAAACTGCGGTATAATCACTGATCTTTCTTTCGTTGGGATTCAGGCTCTTGAGGAATGCTGGCTTTAAGGCTGTAGGGAATGGAAACCGCGAAGCAGCATTTATAATAGACTTTTTTTCATGTCTCACGTGACCCATAGTGAAGTTTGACGGCTGTTGAAAGTGAGAGAGAAACAAAAGGAGAGAAGAAATTTGATTATAAATTATTTAGCGGTTTTGGTTAATACCACTTGGTGACTGATATACACTTATAGAGGCCACGTGATATAAGTTTTCTATTCAACACGGCCCTAGAGTGGAGAACGACCAAAGCGCCACCGCGAGTTTAGTTCAAGCCATCTGAAAGGACTAGGAAACAATAAATAACAACGACCCACTTAACAATGTAAATAAATAAAATTATTACATGCTTTCTTGCAAACTTGGCTATTGTCAAATTTAAAAGAATAGAAGTCTCAGCGAAAAAGCTCAATACAAAACCGAGGATGGCAACGACTACGTATCAGGTACACCCATTACTTTACATCGCTAAGAACCAAAAGCAGCATGGAAAGTGAACCCGCCGCGGTGGCTCAGTGGTTAGGGCGCTCGACTACTGATCCGGAGTTCCCGGGTTCGAACCCGACCGCGGCGGCTGCGTTTTTATGGAGGAAAAACGCTAAGGCGCCCGTGTGCTGTGCGATGTCAGTGCACGTTAAAGATCCCCAGGTGGTCGAAATTATTCCGGAGCCCTCCACTATGGCACCACCTTCTTCCGTTCTTCTTTCACTCCCTCCCTTGTCCCTTCCCTTACGGCGCGGTTCAGGTGTCCAACGATATGAGACAGATACTGCGCCATTTCCTTTCCCCCAAAACCAATTATTATTATTATTATTATTATTATTATTATTATTATTATTATTATGGAAAGTGATAACTAATGTTCCAGGTGGTCAGAACAAATTTGTGAGGCCCGAGAATTTAGTGCATATTAACCGCGAACCTATTCATTCAAGGGCTAGCTGAACACTTAAATAAAGTGCATGTTGATGTTGTTGCAGAAAACATCCGCCTTCCAAATAGCCTTCAGTTGATAGCCATACGGAAAGCATCGCTCTTAATTTATCACCTGAAGACGAAACTTGCACCACATTTATGAAGTAGATCAAAGCCTTGGATATACAAAACTTACTGATTAAGCCTATAACATACGAAATGCAGTATATTGTCCCTATAGTCGTATACTTACTCAACCTTGTAATAAAAAAGGTGCATTCCCTGCTGCCATGAAGCGGTCCAAGGTGTCTGTCGTATATAAATTTGGACACAAAAATGATGCGAGAGACTACAGGCTAATATTGGTAGTGCCTGATTTTTTCAAAAGGTTCGGAAAAAATATCTGCGAGCAACGAATTTTTTTGAACAAACTCCACTTGCTCTCTGATGCACAGTTTGGATTTCGGGTATTAGGGTCACTCGAATCTACGCTATTATCTTTTACTAAAAGAACTTGTACACACTTGGTCTTTTCATTGATTACAGTGGGGCTTTAGACTCCTTGATCATAATATTTAAATATTTAAGCTTTCGCATCATGACATTCGTGGTAGAGCTCTAGGTTACTTCGTTCATATTTAAATAATTATACTCAAACTGTTCACCTTGAAAAGCAGATATCTTCTCCTCTGTCTATATTAACTGGTGTGCCCCAAGGAAGCATCTTAGGCCCGTTAGCATATATTTTATATGTAAATTATATCACCAATATTTATATGGCGGCCAATTTATCAAGCATGCGGATGACGGCACTGTTTTTCTATCGGGGCAGGATGTAAGCAATTTCATATCAAAATGTGATTACATGCATGATAATTCCTTGTTTTCGTGTCAGTCAAACAGGCTGAAAATCAACCCCCCTTCCCCCCCTCCCCAAAAAATGTTTTTTTTAGTCAAAAAATTAATCTGTTAATTTTCAACAAGATATCCACTGTGCTGGCCAAATTATTTAGACTGTTGATGAACCTAAAATACTTGTAGTTACATTTACCTTTCATCTTACATGACACTCTCACTTAAGTAACCTCGGAAAAAATCTTTCGGCTATTACAGGGGCATTATCACGCTGTTGTTAATTTCTTCTAAAGAAAAACACACTACAAATATACTGATTGTTGTTTGCCTTGTACACTAACTATTGCATCTTAGTTTGACTCAGCAAGTCACAGAAAAGCATCCAGAAAGAAAGATCCGAAGACTTGCTGCAGGATAAAATCATTCGCCACGTCCCTAACTTTCATTTTGAACAACAGAATATTTTCTCTGCTATAATGTAATCAGCATAGAACGTGTTTACGAGTTCCGTGTCAAGAGATTATTTACTGATTATTGATTACTGATTATTTCCGGCGATTACTCAGAGCGTTAGCCTTTATAAACTATAAAACTAGCCTCTATAATAAAATTCGCACTCGCAACAAGGTAAATGGTTGATATCCCCTTTCCACACTAATTATAGAATGCAATCACTTCAGCCAACCTTCCAATCACCCTTATTAAATACAAGCACAAAGCCAAGCCTGCACTGAAACAATTACATGAGCTATTCTTATGGCAATGAACGACTTCTAATCTGTACAAGTGGGTTAATTAGCTATCATTATAGAATATAGGTTTCAATACTGACTGTAATTTATGTTGCCGTTTTATTTTAAATATCACCCTTACTTCTGATGCTCAAGAATTTATTCATGATGCCCATTGTGGTGCCTTTTTTTTCTTCATTCTCAATCACAAAAAATGTCTTGTGAAGCATTCGGCATAATTTTCCTTTCAAATATTATTCGAATATTTCTGGAATAAAACGTGTATTTTTTTTCTGTTTCTTTCTCGTTTTATATACGTTGTAACATTGTCACTAGCGTTGTTTTTCTGAGTCATCTTGATGTATGTAAACTACTTGATTTTGCTCTATTATTCTGCATGAATCACAGCCGACTGCCTTGTAGGCGGTTTTGCGGGCCCCGTCAAGTTGTAAGCAACAGCTTTTGCTTGTAAACTCGCCACCATGTTTCTGGGAAATAAATGAAAATGAAATGAATGCGTGTTGTGTGTAGTTTTCTGTACCTGTCGGCATGTTGCACTGACTAAAGGTCGCAGAATGGATAAAACCAAAGAAAGCAGTACCGTTTCATTTTACTGTAACAAACATTTCTCGTACTATTTGGCTTATTTCATGTAGTTTAGGGATATATACTGTTGTGTCTTACTAAAAAGCATGCGTTTGGAGTCTATAACGAGCACCGTGGCCCTATAAAAGCGCCTAGGATCATGTTTTGTTACGATTCTCTTCTCGTCTAATTGTTTTTATTTTTTGTTTATTGGGTGACCAGCTTTTCATATGAGAATTGTCGACCAACTTGTTTAGCTAATCATGAATACAACTCATATGTGGTATCTACCAACGACAAACAGAAAATCGATACAATGGTAAAAAAAAACCGTCGCAAAAGTGGCCTTTTATGGAAGGCCTTCAAAGACCTAAAGCTAGAGTCATCGATCAACCTGTGGTCCTTGAAACTGGTGAAGGCGCCAGTGAAAATGGAGGAAAGCAATAAAATAAAAAATGCACTGTACTATGTTTTGGCTACTAGAATATTTGGGAGCGACTAGGTTAAGGCTGAAAAACAGCAGAAAAGAAAACGGGACTAGTAAAACGAGGTTCTTTGTTACTTTGGTGTCCTTGCATTTGAGCTTTTACTTAGTGTTGAGCAGCTATGTCTCCCCATGCCCAACAGTATTCGATGTATACGACCGGTACTCAGATTTTCGTTACAACTAATCCCACATTCCCGCCATCGCTTCGATTATCTCGTCCCATGGATGCAATGAAACAGCGGAGGAGCCGAAACTCTTGCAGAGAGAAAAGTGCAGCGTTCTCCCATTTTTGTTCAGTTTTTGCAGCCTGCCAACAGACGTCCAGTCTTCTCGAGAAAACCGCGCTGTCATCCATCAGCCTGCACCTCCGGCGTATTGCCCCCTCAGACACGTCGATGCCGATAGCGCCGTAGTACAGGCGCCGGCCCGTCGATCGAATCACCAGAAGCGAGAACTTCGCGCCATTCCTGGAACCGTTTCATCTTTTGCTTTCCTCTTCTCGCCTCAGTAAAAGGAAAGTTGCTTTCGTGCTGCTTTCCCCGTAAGCTAGAGGGTCGATAGGTACTGAGAAATGAGTGAAGTATGGGCACAGATTTGTACTGTTTAGCAAAAATATAAAAGAAAGAGAGTGAAAAGAAAGTTTTGTTAAGAAAATGGTCTATTGACCTTCTGTAGATTTACAGACTATTTTCTTCGTATCAATAATTCTATTTGTCTATGCATAAGGCAAAAATCTGCGAGATATGTATGGCCAGAAATTTATAGATCGTCTATGGACTCTTTATGGGATTTGTGTTGTCTAGAGACCACTATATAGGGTTTGTCTATCATCTTTAGATTTTAATGAGCAAAGGCTATGCACAGCCTGTAGACCGCATAAGGAAATTTTTATAAAGGTTACAACTGTAAGTATAATTTGTTAAACACATTTTGGTGCCAATATGGCAGCAGACTGAGCTTGTGCCACGTACAGCCTTTGTCAAAAGTTTGAAGACCAGGGTGGTTTGCATCTGAGCCGTGTAATGGGACGCTTTATTGACAAAAGTCTGTGGAAGTTTATAGACTGTCTAAAAGCTTTTGTAAATGTTATAACTTTAGGTATAATTTGCTAAACACTTAGTGGTGCAGCTTTGGCTTCAGACCGATTTTGTGGCACGTACAGTTTTTGTCAAACAAATAACAAAGTGGGTACGTTATGCTGTGCTTAGATAGTTATTGAATTATGTGCACAGCGTCTTTCATCATGCAGGCATCTATAGAATTGCTTTAAAAATGTAAACAAAGCTGATTTGACTTTATGTACGACGTCACCGTAGGAAGAGCCAATTTACTTGTCAATCTAACTGCAGGCGATACGACTCCGCGTGGAGGCATGTATCACTACAGTATATCGATTATAGAAGTCGTAAGCGGCAAATTCTCATCTAATTGAACAACTCTCTAAAGTACGGCTATTTCATGGCTCAAATATATGCATTCATATTATAAGCTGATTGAAGGAAGCCTGATGGGAGAGGCGCGCACTGCATAGAACGCGCTGTCGTTATGTACTTCAGAAGCTTAAAGAAAAGAACTATGTCCAGTGTGTTTTCGGAAACAATACCCAATGTGGCGGAAAATATCACGTACTGCAGAACCACTATATCCCCATAAAATGTGGCAATCTTTCATCCACTCTTTCGTTAACCCCTGCCTGTGGAAAGTTTGATTAATAATCCTAGAGTATAGCTAACAACACTTCTGTGTGATCCTTGTTTATGGTACTTGCCTGAACAATTTATATCTTCTGCGCTGTTTGCTGTGTTCTTCTGCTGGCTTATTCACCACTGCTATCGTTCTGGCCATAAGGTGTATTTCATTGTTTCTTCTGCTCTCCTTGTTGGACTATGTTCACGGGCTGTATAACTTGGTCCAAGATATTCCTGCATCCTGGTTCATTAAATTCATGCTTTCTTGACCGCTTTTTCAGCGCATTTAAAAGCTTACCCCATTTTCCGAGGTTTTGCTCTTCGTGTGTACCGTACGATATAAAGTAAAGAAAAAAAGCAAGGTCTTAACTAGGCGGGATAAAGAGAGGCGTGGAGTAGGAGACGAGTTATTCTCCAATGATCATTGGAGACGGTTGCCCGGTAGTCTGCCTGACAGCTCGCTCCTAATGAAGGTGACGAAGATGAATCGAAAAACACTTACACAAAGCTCTCGAGCACACATTTAGACGCACAGCGTTTTTGTGCACACACCATGCGAATTTCCCAGGCATTTTTTTTTTGAAGCGATGTTTATTGCCTCAGGGTATAAAAACTATGAAGTGAGATGAGTAAGATGCTTAAATAAATGTAAAAAGGTGGGCTGATTTGATGAAATCAAGAAGTGAACGAAGATATGGACCCTGTGTCCAGGCAATATAGCAATCCGGATTGTCCGGTGATTGTCCCACTGCCGCCAGGTGCCTAATTCTCGTCGGCTTCAGCGCCGGGCAGTCCCACAACAGGTGGTGGATATCCGCCGCACAGTCTCTGTTCCTGCAGACTGGACACCCAGGGCGGGGATATAAATCTTTGAAATGCGGCCACTTCCGTGTCACAGCTGGAATTAGGGCAACCCCGACCCGTACCCTCCGAAGCGCAACCTCCTCTGCACGGGTAAGACCACGGGGGAGGGTTACCGCACACGGAGGGATTAGAGCACGTGTGCGGCGCCGGAGGTGTTCCTTTCTTGTTAAAAGGAGGGTGGTGTCATCCAGAGTGAGGACTCGAGGCAAAGACGAGGTTGGGGTCGAAAGGCGGGTCGCAGAATCTGCGCGGCTTTGTGCGCTCAGGAGGTCACGCGGGACCCACTCAATACGCGTTTCTTCAAAAGCGTGTCACCACTGTCCCTGCTCTCGACAACGAGATAGACAGCACCTTTAGCGTTCAGACTGCTAACGCGCTGGCACAGAAGCGTCGGTCATGCAGGTATTCCCGTAAAAAGTCTATACGGCCTCTATAAGGCCGGCCTCACAGCCCACCACGTTTTTTTTTTGGCCTGTGTACGTCCACAAGCACAAACACTTTGCAGTCCCCAGGAACTCAGGATTTACTGTTTCACTCTCGGGTAGCAATTCTCATCATCATGCACAAGAAGCCCCAAGCACAATGCGACCACACTGAGCACAGTTAATTGTCGCGGTGTCGCCTTTCCAACAGCGAGATAGCGAGAGAAAGAAGGTTTGCGGCCTTACACTTTGTATATTAAGGGGAAAATGGAATATAAAAGAGAAAGAGAAAATAGATTTCAGTTAAAAATGAAGAGTGCCAATTAAAAAAGTAAGGGCTTCGCGCATAGAAAACTCCCAGCCTACGCCTAGCCACGACACCCTCAAGGAAAGGAACAGTGCCTCAAAGGCCTCCAGAGACGTTGACCGTTGCGGTCATCGTCCGAGAAGCTTTATCCTGGACAGCTGATGGGGGTCAAAACGACCCAGTTCATAGGAAATCGAAAGTCTCGGCGTTATGTATGTAAGTACACCGCAGTGGTCGCCAAGTGGTTAAGCATACGCATCGCATGCGGGAGGTGCGGGGTTCGATCCCAGTGCCGCCGGATACCCACCGGTGATCTGTAGTGCACATGTCGGAAATAAAGATTTGATTCATCCAGTACTCCAGCGGCCACACCCATCAGCGCAAAACGCTCAAAACCAATATGAACCCGGTACCTTGTCTTAACAGTGTGGCCAGAAATATCCGGAGTAGCACATACCTGAAGCACTTTGCCGCTCTGCTGTACGCATCAGGTGAAAAATGGGATACTATTATGTACTTTTTGTCCTTACAGAGGACGACATCTACCCGCTTCGCCACAGTGATACTTTGGCGCAAGCCTAGCTATGTGACAGTGGGAGAAGCTGAGACGTTTAAAATGAGTATTTCTTGAAACTACGCCGGACAAAGTGCCGGGGCAGAACACGTCTGAGACGTTCGGAACTTAGCCTTAGTTAACAAGGCAGGAAACTAGGGCACGCCTAATTACCCGCGCAGAAAACGGCGCACACTAACTCAGCGTATAGAGCACATAATTAGCACTGAAACGTGCCTTCATTACGAAATGCCTGGCTGTTTTCCCACCTCAAATCCTACGAAGTACTTGTAATCTAGGACATGACGCGTCGTTTATAAAAGGGAGGAGGTTATGTACGTACAAGTAATGAAGATAGATGTGGGTTTGAAGTGACTTGAAATCTCTTCCATTTCACAGAACTGACATCGGTTAATTCCAGAAATTAATTCCAACGCTAAGGAAACAAAGTGCTGAAGCTTTGTGCGCACCTGAAACGAACAAGACATTCCTGCACACTTCTAAAAACAAATGAGCATGAATTTTTTTGCTACGCAGTCTGTCATTAGATATTCATTGGGGCAGCTTTGCAAAGACATGCAAGCGACTTTTTCTTAATTTCAGTTACAGTGGGAGCGTGCATAGAGCGGGTAATTAAATTCAGAGCGCAAAGGTGTTATCCGCTCTCACCTGTGATAGAGTTCCGAAGATAAATATTAACCCCGGAATCGTTCACGAACAAAGAAAAAAAATTGACAGAAGCTATTCGAGTACAAAGAACCCAGGGCGGCAGTCAACGCACCTGTAATGACCGATCACATTGCACGCCATCTTCCGCAACTGCAGTGCAGAAGTGTTGAAGGTTGGAAGGCAATAACGGTGACCGTGAAAGAAAAAAAAAGAACGGACACGAGATGCAACAAGAAGACCATGCCTAATTGCTCTCTACCTCGGGGGAAGACAATAAAGATATCACAAAAGGCTATTTCCCATCCCGGTGTGATTCTTCGGTCGGGAAGTGCATACAGTATCAAATTAAAAAAAAAAGAGTGAATTGAACTACTGACAACAAATGTACACTTGGCATGATGTTACTTCTTTTCTGTGACTGCAATCCGATCAAAATTGACGCTTGGACCTGCTCGTTCTTACTGGATCGGACGTGTTTTTTTAAAGAAGGCAGAAAAAGTTGCAGGACAGACGATACAAGTTTACTGTTTCAGGCAGTTAATAATAAAGAGAGTGAACTTGACCGCCGAAATTATACCTTTCACACCTTTCGTACAAAGGGATTATCAATAATAACCAAATTTAAGTCCGCTTTCCTTGCATCGAGATTTCAATTCCGCTCCAATATACAGTACTTGACCTTATTAACCACGAAGTCAGAAGATTTAAGCGTCGCCAGTATATTTTGTGAAAACATCAGAGTAGGAATCACGATATTAACTTTATAGACATGATTTATAGGCTTTTGCAGAATTTATTCTTTCTTTTACTGTCTGTGTATTCATGTAGTGCTGAGATCAACGAATGCGCCTTTTGTTTTCATCGCAGAAGCAAGCGCCCAGCTGGAGTGCTTACAAGGATATGTCACGCCTGTTCACACACATCCACTTAACACCCGCTGTGAGGTAATATGGACGCACTAGCGCAACGTTTATGCGGTCTGTATACACAGAAGGCATAAAACATAGCCAAAACAAGGCAAAATATAAGTAGGTACGGAAAAGCTGCTGCAGAGCCCACGCGATACGTGCAAGAAAATGTGCCTCGCGTTCCACCACGCAACACACATCCCGCAGCGATGACCGCATGCAGAAACATCCGCAAACTCAAACGCCCAAAGTACGACAAAATGCGGCGCAAAAAAAAAAAATCCAACAGAAACCGCCAGTAACATCGCAACGTCCGCATGAACGCTTCAATGCTCTTAGTATATCGTTTGCTTGCTTTGCGTGTTCTGGGGCCCTTAGTTCAGCGGCAAGAAAAGCATCAGCAGCGATGCTGTACTGCTGCTTCCAGCAAGCAGCGCAAGAGGTCCCGAGCCAGTGGAAGCGCGTAATGAGTAAGCAGAACGGAAATATTCGTTCTGGGGAACTGCTAACGTCATCTTATCTCCAGCATGTAGACAAATAGGATCAATCGGTTTATACCGGGTTTTATAGCGTTTGTACTTCTGGAGGTGAATATCAGGCGTTATTTTTTTCCGCGTGTGTGAGCGCGTCGAGTAATTTTGTATGCGCACACAAGCACATGAAGACGCACACAAGCAAACTTATACTAGTCATTTTATTCTGTTGTGCTGCGATAAAAATGCCACATAAATATGTAAAGTTTTTGCAGAGTAAATTTCATTCACGTTATACATAAGGGCTATAGAATGAGTAGTAAAATTTCATTCATGTGGTATTCCGAGCGCCGATAGTTTAAGGAGAGCCGCTAGCCGGCCGGCACTTGTCCCCCGTCTAGACCTCCAGGGTCCGTAGTGCGGAAGTCGTACGAGCCTCTGTAGAGGGCGCCCGGCCCGACGTAACACAGCGCGATTACGTCTCCTTGCCAGTCCTCGAGAGAGAGATGGTGGCCCTTCTTCGTTAGCCCATGAAGCACGTCACTGTCGGTGGTCTTCTCGTACTTGACAACGTTCTCCGGAATGAGCTGGTTGTGTAGACGACCGGCGTCAATGGCCTGCTTGACTGTCTGCCCAATCCACAAGGACCGGATCAGGACCTGCGACAGGGAGGAAGCAGTGTTGGCGACGCCTGTCGCTGTTCCCAAAAATAGGACACCGCCGCTGCTTTCGACCATAATGATGGGCGAAAGCGAGGGCATGGGCCTCTTGCCTCCTTCGATGTAGTTCGTCTTTGCCGGCGGAAAACCGTGAACGTCTCGGGTAGTCGGCCACGAAAAGTCATTCATTTGGTTGTTGAGGATGATACCTGTAGACCATGATGCGACCATGACCCCGAACGCAGTGTTGGTGGAACTCACAACGACAATGGCGTCAACGCTAGGCCCCACTATGCAAACGTGTTCCGAGCCGTGGTCATCCACGCTGCTGGCCCGATAGCCATAGTCAGCGGTGTTCCGGCGTGGTTTTTCGGCAACATTCGCTGCTGCTACCTCCTGGGCCATATCGCGACTCGTCAGTTGGCGTAGCAGCGAATCGATATCGATCTTCAGGGAATCTCCGAGGAGTGGGCGTCGCGCGAATGCGTACTTAAGGGCCTCGACGACGCGGTGCGCTGTAGTCACGTCGTCAGGAACCGAAACTTGTCTACGATGGAGACCACGAAGGCGGTCACTACTCCGCTCGAAGGAGGAGGTGCCGTGAACAGCTGTTCCCCTTCGGACTATGGCACGGCCAGCGTACGTGTCACCCAGGGCTCGAACTTCTCCAGGTCAACCAGGGTGATGAACTTGGAGCCACCTTTGTTTATATCTTCCATGATGGCTTCTGCCAGAGGACCCGTGGAGAGAAAACTTCCCCTCAGCGGATTCTCAGAAACATTCTTGAGCGTCTGGGCCAGCCGCTTGTTCTGGAACAGATCTCCTTCCTCGTAGCTTTGCCGTGGCGGAGTTAACGAATATTTTCTTCAGTATCTTGCTATGGTCTTCAGTTATGGCCAAGGCCGCATGGTCCTTGATTGCTTTGGCCAACGGCTCGTTTACCTTGAAGCCGCTGTCGGCGTACCCGATGGCTTTGGAGAAAAGCTCCTTCCATGGAACTTTAGTGCTCGTCAAATTAAGCAGCGCCTCGTAGCCACGTAGCTCACCGAACACGGCCACCGCCTTGAAGTCGTGTAGCGATGCATTGGCACTCTCTTGATACATGTCTGGAAACGTGGTTGGCGGAGCTACCTCCCTAGAAACCACAGCTTTCGCTTGTTTGTTCCGCCTGTTGTAATATGTCGCGAAGAAGCCACCGCCAAGGCCGCACCGGTGGGGCATCACGACGCAGGCGCAGACATCGTGGCCACAGCTGCGTCGCCGACTGTTCCGTTCATGTCGAACATCCTCCTGGGCACAGGTTCGCAGAGCTGGGAGCCGGTGACCGACATCCATTCGGCGAACGAGGCCATCTTCGTAGGGGAGACGAAGCGGGGCCGTCGGACTACTTGACGCGAACGCATCAAGCAGTTGACGTAAAAGATAGTTCCGACGAACGCCGCATCCAGGAACGCTGCATCACTGAGAGCATCACGGCAATTTGCAAGACGTCCGTTTTGCGCCCTTCGGCAGTTAGCTGTCTGTGCGTGGACCCGCTTGTGGTGAACGACTTGTACTCGTCATGCATCCTGCTCAGCTTTCTGCTCATTTTGCGGTTCGCCTTCGGCGCCCCCTTTTCTTTGCTCTCGGAGGAATGAGGCGCAGCGCCATCCGGGCTCTGCTGCACCGGCTGCTCAGCTGTGGCTGCTGTTTTGTCGGTGGCCACTGCCGGCTCATCGTTTACCTTGTCCGCGTGCTTCCGCTCATTGCGGTCCTTCTTAGGGACGGACGACTTGCGCCGGTCACGGCTCATGCTGGCGTCTTTTGCTGTTCTCCAGGGATCTACTCGTCCGACGCCCACGACGCTACTGTTGCTCAGCATCTTCTTCTTTCGTCTCGAGACGTGGAACGTGCCAGTAGGCCGTGTCAGTGATCGAAGAAGGCTTACGGCGAAGCCAATGGGCTCCTGGAATGAGGGCCCACTCAACTAAACTTGATTTGTTTTGTGCATTAAAAGTTTTTCTCACAAACTCACTTACTCTGCAATACCGAACCAGATTGTTGCTGTCTGCGTATGTGTGCCCTGCCGATGGGGACGGACAACACGTATCGTTGGCCACGACATCGTCATCATCATCCTCGTCTAGATCTTCCTCTTCTTCATCTTCCTAATCTTAAAGCTCACCGGGGTGATTTGGATAACCTGTTCTCCAAACAACGCGGCCCTAAGCATTGTACACTAAGTGTGGCCACGAACATTGCATCAGTCCGTAAAAACCCGAATTCTAGCCCTCTCGGACCTCTTTGTTTTGATACATGAACCCTATGCAAGGTTTAATAAACAGCGCTGGTTGAAACCCTGGTGTAAGTACATTGCAATGGAAATCAGTGAAAAGTAATTCGAATGAAATTACTTTCGACAACAGAAACAGTAGGCCATTGGTGCAAGACCCGCCGCGAAGGGTCAGTGGTTAGGGTGCTAGGCTACTGAGCTGGAGGAGGCAGAGTTAATCCCGGCCGGCGATGTCAGCACACGTTAAAGAACCCCAGAGGGTTTAAACTGTTCCGCAGGCCTATACTACGGTGCCTCTTACTCTCTTCCTTCTTTCGCTCTCTCCTTCAGCCCTTGCTCTCGGTGCGGTTGAGCTCTCCACCAAGAAATGTATGAGACATATACTGAGCGTTTAGTTTCCTCAAAAGAATTATTGTTTCATGGAAGTGCAAGGAATAGCTTGGAAGGGCTGCCCATGATCGATGCCGGAGGGTGTTCGATGAAGAGCTCTTGCTCTTAAAAACATTGTGCAGGGTTACAAACTGTCAACCACAAGGACCAGCGAGGAAGGAGAGACGGAGGGGCCATAAGAAACCGAGCATTCATCCGGCTCGTTCGACCACAAATGTGCCATTTTGTAAAGCGAACTCAATTTTACAGCGTGGCAATATTATTTCGAAAGGCCGCATTTTCGGCTCCCGGCGCCACAGGGCCGTACTACACAGCAGCAAGGCACAGGAGACACAGGAGGCAGAGGAGCCATAACGCAGGTAAAAATTTACAAGCGTAGAATCCACACCCAAGGTTTATGCAGTCTTAGTGAAACAAAAAGGCTCCTCTCAACAGAACAAAAGTTGTCACCACTCTATGCAGAAATTATGGTATAGAGGCATGCTAGAGTAGCGCCTACAGTGCCGAGAAACACGGAAGGCTGTTAAGATAGAACACCCGCGCACTGTCATAATAGACGAATAAAGGAAAAAAATAAAGCCTGGCGGGAAGATAGAGCGTGCAGCAGAGAAAAGAAAGGCAGAAGGGACGCAGAAAACGAGAAAAGACGGTAAATAAACCGGAGAAGGGCGTAGACGGAAGAAAGGGAAACAGAGGTGGCCGTCGCCTTTCCGGGTCTCTCTGCCCGGCCGCTTGCTCGCGCGGGGGCCCCGTCATTTCTGCTGGCGTGGCACGCGCGGTCGTACATCGTGCTTAACAAGAGGCCCGTCACGCTCAATAAAGGAAGCGCCGGATGCCCCGCACCAACAGCGGCGAGCAGCTCCCGAAGACGGCCCGGAGCGTGGACAGCGACGGAGGAGACCCCGTGCGCTCAATCACGGCGGGCTCGACGCGGCCAGATTAATTGCCCGTCCTCGGAGAAAATAAAGGACACCGCTGCGGAGTATAAGGCGAACGCGCTAAAGACACGACGGGTAGAAAAGAAATGTTCGGTTCAGTCTGAACGGAGAGCGAGTTTCCAGCGAGTGGCCCCAGAGCCTCCTC
Organism: Amblyomma americanum; assembly: GCF_052857255.1. Taxonomy (NCBI): domain Eukaryota; kingdom Metazoa; phylum Arthropoda; class Arachnida; order Ixodida; family Ixodidae; genus Amblyomma; species Amblyomma americanum. Next base: position 35,034,325 of record NC_135502.1, read on the forward strand.
ATGAGATTCTGAGCGCAGAATTAAAGCGTTAATTTATGAAGCACAAATTAAAATTTGAGAGGGTCTGCCCGTAGAACAAGAGCAGTAACGGCTGAGCAGCAAAAACCAAGTTGAATTAGGCTTGTCTAGTAGTAGTAATAACCTTATTCATAGAAATATATGGGTGGGTCTCGGTGTAGAGGCACTCTTCACATCTTTTGATGTGGTCTGTGGTTCTTGTGGCAGGGTTGGAGCCCCTAGTCCAGGGCCCCACTGAGTCTTGCCGCCAGGTAGGCTTTCCGGACCAGTCCTGCCTGGACCGCCGGATCCTCGCTGGAAAGCATCCTCTCCCACTGCTCCGCACTCGGGATTCTGTTTATTGCAGCCGCATTTGTTCTCTTTTCACACCACGTTATGTGAATTAACGTGGCTTTGTCCTCGCACCACGGGCATCTGCTGCTATATAGCCCTGGATGGATCTTGCTTAGCATGTTTAGATTCGGGAAGGTGGGGGATATCTAATCCTGACCCCCTTATAGCCTCCTTAGGCTTGTCTATCCTGGTTTCGTTTTCTCAGTTCTGCAAGATGTTGATGTTTTCGCTCAAAATTACTCAGAGGCAACGTTAATAAATTGGGCATTAAACTGTGTTTTTTATGTGTCTTGCTTTGAATTTTTTGCTCGCTGATGTTTAGAATCTTACGTTTAAAATTACATGCATATGCTCAGTTAGGATTTGCCATGATCGCAAGGTGTTGCTCAAAAGGAAGAAATAATTATTTTAGGGAGACAGAAAATTCCGCACTTACCACATGACGACACAAGATACGACCAAGCACCGCAGCACAACATGCAATCGCGTCATACTGTACAGTGACAGTGACCTGCTTCGAGTAGTGTAGGAGAGGTCGACTCAGTTGCGGTGCGCAGCTTTGAAGGCTGCGAAAACTACCGACAAGTTGCTGCTGCACCTACAGCCCCCGTCCCTCCTAATTCCCCAACAGAGACTGAGAGCCATCCCTGCATATTTGGTCGGGATTCGAACGCTTGGTCCTTAGGCTGCGAGTCAGGCTCGCCACCCACTGGCCACGCATGACATCCATATAAAGCGAATATGTCGTGTTGTATTTCATGTAATACGGAAAGAGTATATGTGCCTGCGTGTGCAAGACGAACAGCTGCCGGGACCCATTAAAGTCATCGCGTCATACCCTTAAAGGCAGAGCTTAAGTGTCACATTCATTCATTCATTCATTCATTCATTCATTCATTCATTCATTCATTCATTTTAGCGTGAAAGCACTACTTCGCGAGGTTAAACCGGCTGACAGGTTCGTGTGAAGCTTGACCTTGAGGGTGATCTTGGGCAAATCATAAATAAATAAATCAATATTGCCGCGACAGGGATTCCAATGCGCTGCGGCGTGAACAGATAAGCTTCGCACGAGAGCATTAGGCTATCGCCGCAGTCGAAAACGCCGCCTCGTGTTAAACTGCAACACACTCTCACGCTCTGCATTGCACATCGTCATCTTCATCAACTAATATTACTGTAAAACTAATATTCGCGCTCTGAGCTATGTGGTGGTAGTGGCCGAGAGATGTGCGCTGCATGCGTTGGCATGGACAACGTTGTAGCAGAAAGAAAGCATTAGAGCAATACGCGTTGGCATTGACAACAGTGCTGCAGAAACGCGGCACTGGAGCAAAGGCTGCGGCGCACATTGGGTAAATTGGCAATGGCGATGAAAAAGTCGATGACGCGCATAACTGCCTGCCTGAGTAAGTGGACACCTGAATCGCTTTTCAGGCACGTGGCGGTGGTTTCCAAATGCAAAAGACCATGCTTTCGAACAGTATTTCTTGCTTAGCAATACCAAACCACCAGCAAGGAAGAAGGAAGATGGTGACCGCTGCAGGTATCCGAGGACATCATCGTCATCATCATCTGTTGTGCACGCCGTCGTCAGACTCGCCGGTTCGGTGGCCAGACGACGGCTATTGTTTAGCTTTGCTTTTCGATTTAGCGCACGTTTAGCCACTTGGCTTAGGCTCTGTGTTTTGGACTCGCTTGGCCACTAGGCTTCGGTGCGTTATGAGCCAGCACCAGCGCTAGCGGTGCAGTTTTGCACTTTAGGATTGTATATCAACACACTTTCGACTTTCCCGCCGGAATAGAGAATATTCTTTTCCGCCGGCATGGCCAATCTACGAGCACCCCACGGCGCGCAATTTTCGCGAACAGCCATTCGGGACTCCCCTTCTTCGCACCTCGTCAACGCGGCGTTGTGGTGTCTACCACGAAGTGAGACAGGTGTGGTTTGGTTTATGGTGGTTTAACGTCCCAAAGCGACTCAGACTATGTGGGACGCCGTAGCGAAGGTCTCCAGAAATAACTTCGACCACGTGGGGTTCTTTAACGCGCACTGACATCGCACAGTACACGGGCCTCCAGAATTTCGCCTCCATCGAAACTCGACCGCCGCGGCCGGGACCGAAACCGTGTCTTTCGGGTCAGCAGCCGAGCGCCGTAACCACTGCGCCACCGCGGCGGCGTCCGAAGCGAGATAGTTACTGCGCCGTTCTTTTCCTAAAAACTAACCGGCAGTTCATCCCAGACGTTCACTCTCTCCTTCCGGATGGAAAGAGTGAAATACCGCAACTAGAATACGCGTCGAGATTCTGGCACCCTCATCGAAAGATGCCTTATCGATAAAACTGACGGTATACAGAACCTGCATGCACTGAATAAGCTCTGTATACAGAGCGCCCTTTAAACGCTGGCTATAATCTCTGTTCTTCTTCAAAGAGCCTTCGTTCTTTCAGCGCAGCAACTTCTTACATGGTCACAAATAAAAATAAACGCAATGAGCATGGATGGCGGCGAAGAGGGAGAAATGAAGAACGACCAGAAATTGTTGGCTCGCAGCAAGCAATGGCACCTTGCGGAAGTTTTCACTGCGCATGCTTTTTGTTATGGTCGCCCTCTGCATAGCCGGTAATTGCTGTAAATGCGGCCGCAACGCCGACAACAGTGCTATCTTTGAACTTTCGCACAAAACGTTCAAAGTTTGTTGAAAGCTATCGAGAAGTCCCAGTGCTCAAAAGAGACCAAGCAGACCTGAAGGAGACCAAGAAAGAATGAGGAATAATGAGAAATAAAAAAAGGAAAGGCAATAAAGAAAGGTAAAGAAGGAAAAATGAACAAAAGAACTAAAGAATAAGAGGCTGTGACAAAACACAGGAATATAGAAAGAGCATCGAAAACGCCTCCGAAAGGTCGAAAGCGATAACTAATATTAGTACGTTACTTGTAATGAAAGGCGTTTCTTGAGAAAACTAAGATATTTTTTGAACCTTGACTTAAGTGGAAAAGAGCACTACGTGAAACAGACACAGTAGTTAAGTGAATAAGAAAAAGAGAGATCAGCAAAGGAAATTTAACGAAAGAGACCAAATTTTCCTTCAAAAAGAAAGCTTTAGAAAAATTATCATCGTCATCTTTATGCAATGCGCTGAAAAATAAACCTGGCGCAAATTTATTTTCACACCTGAATGAAACTCCAAATACTAGTAGAACAGTTAGGCCAGTATCGTAAAAGTACGCAGAACGTTAATGCCGCTTAAGACAAATTTAGTGGAAAGAGCACTGACATACAAATACTTTGGACCCACATAATCTCTGATCAACCCATTGCACACAGCGTTGAGGTTTCATACGCCAATTGAAGATGAAGCGGCGGTGCCATCCAGGATTTAGTGTTTAGGTGAACTCTTAAATCAGGGCATATAAAAAAATTATCATTAGAAGGCTTCTTTAAAGTGGGTAGTAGGTGTGCTTTGTTAATTTTTCTTCTCGAGTTCAGCAGAGGTTTTTAACAGTGTTTAATAAATGAGTACAGATCTGTATCTAGAAAAGAAAAATCTGAAAAATGCGCTGTTAAGTTTAACCAGATTTCTTTTAACTGATTTATTCATTACAGCTTTTTAAAATGTTCAGGCCCTACCTAAAAGAACACAACCATCTGACGTTTGAGTTGGAGCGAAGAAAATTGATTTCTTGTATAGAGACTAGCACTTATCAATGGGCAGCCTTTGCCACTTCAAGGCACGCCAGCGCTAAGAATCAAGATTAAGAGCTAGTCGCAAACTTTGATTACAGGGCATGGAGGGTGGTTTGCTGCGATGCACTTCGGTAAACACGAGCTCAAGTCGGCAGACCGCTAGTGCCGTTATTGTCACTCGACTGTTTGCTTGTTGAACGGCGCCCTCAGCGCGAGCTATTGTTTTGGGAATGATATTATGAAACCCCGCGGAAAGCTATTGCAAACGGGAAGGATTAAAAGAGACACAAAACTGGCCCGCAATTATTTACGACGCCTTACTTTTCACACAATAATTACACAGGAGACACCCGAATGATGAATGAATGCTCGAAAACGGAAGGAAAGCTTGTGACTTTATATACGTTCGTTTTCTTTGTTTTTTTGAGGCCCCTTTAATTTGTGAGCCGTAACGAAGAAAAAACTACGAGGAAGTCCGCGAGCTGGGCGTCACCTGGTGCCACACAGCGCAGCCTCTCTGACGTCTCTGTTTTCGCCCCCCCCCGTGTCCGTCCGAGCGGCCCGCGTGAGCAAAGCGTAAGGGACTATAGAAATTAATGAAAGCTCTGCCATCTCTTCGCCGTTGGGCGACTGCATCGGCGTAGCGTTTCGGCGGCTGCGTTTCGGAACTCAGAATCAAGCAAGAAAATCGCTGCCGGAAAGCGTCATAAATCAAAAGATACACAGAAGAGAAAAAAGAGAGAATGAAGTTAGGGCCGAAGAAGTAAAACAACCATTGTATGCTTAGGTGACTGGAAGTCTGCAATCTATAGGAGTTTCAAAAAAGAGCTTGCGTTAGTAAACGCTCTCCCCGGAGAAATTGGGCGAAGGCAGTAAACACATTGTTTGACATCGCCAAAACTCGCTATTTTTTGCCAGGAGCTAAAGACGGATTGGTACTTAGCGGGTAAAGAGTCACCGGCAATGGGGAAAATATTGCGTGCCTTTTAAGCATGGATATTACGGAAAGAGGGGCGTCCGGGTTAGTGGAGTGCATACAGGGGGTAGAAAACCAAGGTGACATGATCTCTGCAAAGAGTGCTCGTGAGGTAGCTTGGGTTGATCGAATTACGTGTCGCACATGCACAGTGTTTAGAATAAATGACGAGTGTCTCGTGATACCCATGGCGGTATTGCAAGTACGCTGTTGTCCCCCACTCGCGAGCTGACCACGCTATTCTAAAAAGGGCCGCCTCGCACTCGTAGCCTCTGCTGCGTAGTGAAAGATTGTTGTACGCCAAAGCCTACAACGTGAGATTTGGTGCGGGGTTCGCTTCCCAGTACCGCTGCTTACTGACCAGTTGCCCAATAGGTTAAAGCGTTTCTCTGGCTTGGCGTTCATCTCTTATGGAGAGAAATTTTTGAGAAAAAATGATATTTTCCTCCACTTGTGCAGGTAAACACATTGGTCGCGACGCTCTACGGCCAAGGTGCTTCTGCCCCAATAAGATCCAATCATCATTGACAATGAGACCTTTGTGAAGCACGCTTTTCCTCATTCACCCCTCCTATGTAGAAAAGACCGCAATCAAGCAGAAAGTTCCGACTGCGAAGTGATGTTTAAAATAGCCTCAAAAGCTCTGGTCACTGCGTTCGGGAATACACTGTCAGACACTTACGGAGCGCACTGTAGGTCGAGTACTTCCCTAGTATTTTGGCCCTTGAGGACACTTCGTACAGAATTTTTTACATAGCGAGCTCGCAGCTTTTTACCAGTGTGCTGTAGCTAGCAATTGTTTCTTCATTTAAGGCGAGTTTAGCAGCCTCTCCCTTTCAAATAAGGTGGTTTTTTATGCCATCTAGTGAACTGAGCTAAATACAGGGCGACTTTTGTTAACATTTACAGATTTTTACTTTAAAAACTGTTATAGATACTTCGGTGAAATCTGCTGAGCAAGATTGTACAGCCAGGCGTACATTATGTAACTCATATGGATCAATAATTACCAAACTAATTAGCAAATAATTAACTAATTAGGCTTTTATTATTGAATTTAGGGGCAAGGTTATACTGCGAAATTTATGACCACCAACATCAAAGGTGAACTCTGTTTTTAAATTTTCTTAATCGGCAACGTGGGTCGAAGTATTGAACGTCAAAAATACTCATTTGAAAGCTTGCTGAGTTGCCTTTCCAGCAAAAATGAGTTATAAATTTGGCTTTCCTGCGCATCAGATCATCGCCGAAATAAGTTTACCTTATCCTACGCCATGAAATACAAGAACTGCGCCTGTATTTGATGCATAACAAGTTCGAAAGACGCCATTTTATAAATAAAGGATTCAGGAAAGCCAACTAAACAGCTGGATCAAATGTGACAAATGATATCGTTTTCAGATCTGTAAGGTCAATGATCGGGTGAGAACTGGTGTATTCAGCACTGTGTAGCCGATGGTAAGGTTAAACACACACAAAAAAAATTCGTTTACTTCAACATTTTCTCAAAACTAACGTACTCTGTAACATCTGTTAAGTAGCCAGAAGCTATATGTTATAGCTATATAGTTGGCACCAGAGTCAGTTTAAAGCTCCTTTCCTTTTAACCTTGCTTATTTGGATTCTTTGGCGATTTCTTTTGCATCTCTCCAGTAAACGGCTTTCGATATTGGTCCAGCTCATGTACCCATGCCACATTTTAGCACTCCGGTGGTATCTTAAATGCCCTCTAGGCGTTAACCGCGGCCATGCTACCATTGGTGAATGAGAGAGCTGCGTCTAAGGTAGCAATGCAGTGAAGTGCATTCAAAGAAAGACTTTTCTTGGCACTAACCTGCAGGCGACGTGGTAATATGGACTAGTTGGTATTTAGAGTTCGCCCAAAGAGACACACCTTGAGAAGATCTGTCTGGGCTAGTTGTTCAAAAACAGACTTTGCGTGATGTACAGTTGTACCTTGGGCTAGTATTCATGCACAAAAGCCTCGCTCGTCATTTGGATCTTGCACGCACTCCAAATATCGGGTTGTTTTGAAAACAGTCTAGGACAGGGTTCTTATTTACCCTCTCCTCACCCACTTACACGGCTGTTTGACTCGAGAGTGTTTACATGTGCCTTGCCAAGCGTGTCGAGCTTAGTTCACCTGCCCCCAGCAGTCGGGCTGATGAAGCCCGACCCGCTAACAGATCAATTTCAGCCTAAACACTTTTGCGTAGCTGCCGAATGTAGATGCGCTCTCCGCGGTACTCTGACGTGAATGTGTAAAGCACTAAAATATATGTGGACCTTGCGCTCGCAGGCTAGTAATTATAATAATGTGCAGCTTCCTTTTAATTATTACTGTTTCACAAATTCATTTAGAACAATGCTCTGTAAGTCAGCACAAGCGGGCGGGCAAGTAGAGTTGTTTCCTTAGAGGTTCCACAAACTCGCCAGATGAAATACACACTCCCGAAATGTTACCATGTGCAACTGCACCTTTCATTTCATTTACATTTTCATTTCTTAATACCCTCAAGGCCATTTGGCATTACATAGGGGAGTGATTAAAATGATAACACTTTAAACAAAAGCAAGCAACGCAAAAAAAACAAAAAATACAAGTTGATTAGGCTCTTAATTATACAATGTTAGCTAGTGCATTTTTAAAGTGATGATGATCTTCAATGCCGGCGATAAGTCCGGGAAGGCGGTTCCAATCCTGTGATGTGCGGGAAATAAAACTGTGGGAACAGGCACTAGTACGGCAAGAAATAATACCAACTTTGTGAGAGTGCTCAACGCGGGCAGAATGAAAGGACGGATTAGAGATTAGTTCATTGCGCAGGTGGGTGTTATGGAAGTATATTTTGTGAAAAAGACAAAGACTAGAATTATTGCGGCGAGAGGCAAGTGACGGTAGACTTAAGGTTTGTTTCATAGTAGAGATACTGGCAGTCCGATTGTAGTTATGTAGAATGAATCGAGTAGAATCATTCTGAACAAGTTCGAGTGAGTTAGTTAGCTTAGCACAGCTCGGGTCCCATACAGAGGAGGCATACTCAAGTTTAGGGCGGACTAATGTTTTGTAAAGGAGCAATTTTGGTGATACTGGGGCAGAAGAAAAATTACGTCGCAGATATTCGAGCATTCGATTGGCTTTAGATATTACATGGTTAATATGAAGGGACCATGTTAGATCTGACGTAATATGTACGCCGAGGTAGCGGTAAGATGTTAATTACTCAAGGATAGTGTTATTAAGAAGGTAAGCAGCTGGACTTGGATCTCTATGGGATAAGCGCAAGACTTTACATTTATTGATATTAAGTGACATCTTGTTTAAGTGTCTGTCTTGTTCACTCATATCTCCTAAATTGAAGATTGATAACAGGTTTATATTCGTGCATAGTATAGTGTTGTGTTTCGAAGCGTTTTGAACGAGCACATTGTTCGAGAGCTGCGGATTGACAACTGACCGAAGCGACCAAGAATTTTCGTAATGAAAAATATTCACTGCACTAAAAATGTGTTAACTGAAAGTTTAGATGAACAAAGTTGGTTAATTTGAGTATTCTGCTCCCCTATTCTCCTAATTCTGACAGTAAGCACGACATGGCCCTGTTAATCACGAGCACTATGAGTGACGCAATTGCCTTCTCGTACGCAAAGACGGCCTTTTCTAATTCAATGTCATTGAAGTGCACAGACTACATATGCTAATATATAATATGTTTCTCTTTCATTCTCATTACAAAATACTGCAAAATCTTTTTATCTGATTCCGTTGTTCCATTTGCACCGGCTGCATACGATAGTCTGTAATTTTTTTTTAGTTTCTTTTCATTACAGGATATGGCCGAGGATTTTTTTATCTGATCCCCTTGTTCATGCCCGACTTTTTTTTCTATGCCGGCGTGGTGTATTTCTTCATTATTCGAGCTTGAAAGTCTGTTTTATACCGAATGAGTGTCAGGACAAAAAAGCAAAGGGGGAGGGGAGGGAGTAGGATTGGAGGTTCAAGCAAAGGAGCCGCCAGTGAAGATGGCCCAACTGCGAGTGCTGGGTCCGCCTTGCGCAAAAGACGAACGGGTCTTAGCAAAAGCCTTTTTCGAGATATAATAAGCTTTATGAGATGCGTGCTTCAATAGCCAGTGCCCGTCACGAAAAAAAAAGCAATCCGCCACTAATGTGGGTCCATTTTGAACCTCCTAATGCGTAACTTGCCCCGCTAATTGTGATTGAGAGGCCGATATTGCGTGATTCGACAGAAACAAGACGCTGAATCCCGAAAGCGTTTCTTCATCTTAAGAGGGCTCTTAAGATGAAGAAACAGCACGACATTATCGCATATGTGCATCAGTGTAGCAAATGGCCACATATCTAGAGCCGATACTTCTGGCGCAATATTGCCAGCAGTCGTTAATATACGAGTGGGTACGGAAAAAGGTAACAGCGGTTAAAGAGAACCAGAGGCAAAACCACGAAGTCGCATTTCATGTTTGCAGTGTACTAGTAGCGGTATGCATTAATGCAGCAGCTGTAGCATTAATAACGTTTGTAATGCGGTTAACAACAGTAATAGCAGTACGGAGTCGTGACATCCAATTTTGAGGAAGTTTCAATCACTATAGGTAAAAAATAAAACAGTAATAGGTGTTTTAACTATACCGTAACTGTTTCGGCTGCAGCAAGTCACCGCGTTCAATGTCGAACTCCTAACGCAAACTTCCATGATATGCATTTAAATGTACTCTTTGCGCGCACGAATGCTGCAAACAAGAAAAGTTCAGCAGTAGTCGCTGGATTGGTGCACTACATATTTATATATGCCGAGTATACTTTTTCCCGGCAGGTCAAGCACAGCAGGTCGAACGACGCTAGAAGCACGACGTTAGCACGACGGCGCTAACGTGATCGGTTCGGGCTCGATTCGGGATCTCCATTCGTGTTGCTCGGCATCTATCTCGGGAATATAACAGCGGTCCAAGAATGCGCATTAGGGGCTGTGGCAAGCGAAGGCCTCTAGTGGCACTCCACGAAGCGTGGAAAAGATGCAGCTGCTACGACAGGCCAAGAGAGGGGGAAAAAAGAAAAGAGTGGAGAAGAAGGCTGGGATTTCTTGGGAACTGAGGCCGACTCCCACTCGTCGAAACGCGGGTACGCAGCAACAGGCGGAGCGGGCAGTGGCGGAGACGCCTGGCTGGGAGAACAGGCGTTGCCATGGCAACAGCATCCGCGGCGAGACGAAGCTCCTTCGCCAATATGGCGCCGCATGGGAAGACCGCAGGAGAGAGTGAAGGGTGGCGGGAAGAAAGGCACCGACTTTAAGCACGGTGAGAGGGGGGTGAGGGGGAGGGGGAGATGAGGGGGAGGGGGCGTAGCTCGATGTGATCGCGCTCTAGCACTTAAGAGACAGGAGCCCAAGACCTAATATTTATTCATCGATAAGTGACGAAACTTTACCGCGAGTACTGTGGTGCTCTCGTGTATTTCATTGTATAGGCTTGCTTGATGCATACGCTCGGACTTGGTAGTCTAATCCCTGGCGCAAATGCGCGTGGGTGATGCACAACTGTGTTGTTAGCATTGACGTCATTCTAAGGAACTCGTAAAAAAGGCGCGTGGAAAACGTAGTCGAGAAAAAATAAAGGCATGTAAAATGAAAAACGACCCCGTGCAGTCTGGAAAAAGTTAATTACCACAGTTCAACTCCTTCGCATGATCACTAAAGAGAGCAGCTGCTCAGGAATTTGTAACACGACGGCTTTGTGCGGGAAAAAAAAAGTGTTCGCCGTGTTCAGAAAATATTCTACTCAACTTCTAACGACTCCATGCACAGTAAACATTTCAGATGTGAAATCAGAAACAACACCTAGCCATATACAACGCGCTAGAACAGAAGGCGGGAGAAATTGACGTGCAAATGTATAGAATTGTGGTGGCGCGTTAGCGCCGCACGCTGTGAGGGGAAGAAGTGAAGGAAGAGACGTGCAGAGGCTGGAAAAAGAAAACCAGTTTGCCTGCGGCTCTCGTGGATGTAACACATTTTCCTACAGAATAACCAGAGATGCATATGATTTCAGGCAAGTAAATGATTACAGCTATACAGGGTGTTTCACCTTAGACTTTACACCATTTTTAAAAGTAGGTTTTCTTCAATTAGAAGAGCGCTTATTTTGGCATAGCATTGCCAGCGGTATATTTGTCAGCGGTTTAGCTTGCGGAGGGCTATATGCCTCTAAATAATTAAGGAGCCTTAAATTAATAGTTAAAAAGTTAATAATTCAATATAGTTTAGAAGCCCGCTAGTTAGCACGTCTTAGCTGTATTCTTATGCACTAGGCGGGTGATATTGGTATGCCGAAAAAAGCGCTCTTCTGACTCAGCAAAAAAGTGTATCTTTAAAAATTGTGTAAAGTATTAGGTGAGTCCAGGTACATAAAGGGAAAGAAAGTGAACACGAAGGAATATTACAGAAAGGGCTATATACATGACTATACACAGTAATACACGGTGAACAATATAGCACATGTGTTTGTACAGAGGATGGATGAAAAGGACACAGTACTGAGGGCTTCAAAATAGCGCCCCCGAGTGCGGGCATCAGAACTAAATAACCAGAAAATATTTAAACATGCCATGAACGCCTAGTATCACATGAGCGCCATGAACACTCTAGAAGGGGCAAGAAAAATGACGAAAAATTCCCACTCTGCCGAAGAAAAAAAACGATTCCGGTTCGAAATATAAGCGCCGTCTAAAAATAGGTTTTTACTGATCAAACAAAATTTTGATTTCCGTTCTCGCTTTTAAGCGCACGTTTTAAAATAGTTCAAAGGCTCCGACATCCGAGCACAACTTGAAATTATAGCCGGAATGACGATGTCTTGATTTTGTTATGTTATCGGGTGTGTTATTGCCGCTTATACAAAATTTACTTTACTCGGCAGAAAGAATCGCACATCTGGACGAGGTGATGTGCCCCGACGCAGCGTCGCTGTAATCGATATACCCTGATATGCGACAGCAGGCGTACATAACCTGGATGTTTTTAAGTGCATTGTGTTTTGTCTTCCTTGAAAGGTCTCAATTTTTTAGCTCTTAGTCTTTCTTTTTTGCGTCTTCTGATGCAAAGAAAACTTATTTGAAAACTGCTGTTGCCAGTACTTCGAAAAACAGAATGGCAGAATATCGGGAACCCCCAAATAATTCACAGTGCTTGAGTTGGTTTAGTTTGGTTTAGTTTGTGGCGGTTTAACTTTCAAAGGCGACTCAGGCTATGAGGAACGCCCTACTGAAGGGCTCCACAAATTTTGATCCCCTGGGGTTCTTTAACGTGCACTGACATCGCACAGTACACGGGCCTCTAGATGATTTCGCCTCCTTCGAAATTCGACCGCCACGGCCGGGATCGAACCCGCGTCTTTTGGGTCAGCAGTTGAGCACCATAACCACAGAATCACGGCAGCGGAAGAGCGAATAGATGAGTTTTTACAGATGTATGCACAAAAATAGCTCACAAGCGTGTATGTCTCAACGTACAAGTAACGCAACTTTCTTGCAGTCGCGTGAGAAAATTACAGTTAGACTGTTACGTAAAAGAAAGATGGTTGTTTTTTTGTAGTGGATGTTTCACTCTTGCGTGCCGTCGCCTCACCGATCACTCTTCCCAGCGTCGGTATACCCACAGTCGAGCTTGTCGGTTGATCGAAAAATTCCTGTGAAAATATTTCACACCGTTTCAAACGCAGCCGTTGTGAGATTATAAGCCGAGCTTCTCGTCCCGCCAAAAATGTGGAACTCCTAAATATCAGTTGTCAGTCCCTTCAGGCCGTACAAGAGTCACAGTCAGCTATCGCAAACCCTGGTCGAGCGAGCACGATTGTGTAAAGCTGGAAGTTGCTTGGAGAGCAGCCAACTGACAAGTTAGTGCTTTGTTTTGTTGCTTTCCTTGTTATGCGCTTCTCCTGTGTATAACGCGGCCACATGTGCCCATCGAAGCTGCCGCTCATTTCATCATTGACAGTAATTTAATGCATGCGTGGTACGGGGTATATGAGGTTTAACATCCCAAAGCGACGCATGGCGCTATGACAGACGCTAGAGTGGGGATATTAGGATTGTTTAAACTATCTGGAGATCTTTTATCGGCGCTGACATCACACAGAACATGGACGCTTTGTAGCGATAGCTACAGTACGACAGCATTTCGAGCCTCCAGTGTGGCGGTGGCACGTGACCGTGGCGGCGGCACGTGGTTGGTCACGTGACCAGCCACGGGGTGCGGAGCAGCTGCTGCTGCCGGCGGCGCGGCGTGCCGGCGAAACCGAGCTGCAAAAGCTGTGCGCATGCGCCGTGTCAAGTTGGACGAAGATGAAGAAGAAACACCCAGCGCAACGGAGCGGCGAAAGGCTGACTTTGCAATTCAACTGAGCAAGTTCCACTCGGCCAGCTGTAGCTCTCGCGTCACTGCAGGTTTAACCAGAGCTAAACCACCGCCAACTTTTTGAATTTCGCCTCCATCGAAATGGGGCTGCCGCAAAAGAGATTCGATCTCGCGACCTTGGGGATCAGTAGCCGAAGCCCAAAGGCACTAAGCCACCGCAGGGGGTGTAGTCGCATGCAGCACATGCCTATGTCTTTTAAGAGGTATGAACATTTTTATTACATCGCTCTGGCCTAGTGGTCTGAGCATTTGCCTTGCATGCGGCAGGTGCGGGGTTCGATCCCCAGTGCTGCCAGGTACATCGGGAACAAGCTTTCCCTTACTGCGTACTAAGCTTCGCTGCAGTGAAAACGCCTAAAAAATAGTTCTTTTACCTTACCTTTTGTCAAGAAACAATGCCTGGGGCTGTGGTGCTCTTTGGCCAAAGCTGCCCTAGCGCTATTTAATTTCATCATAATATTATTATTATTACTGTTTTATTTGGCAAGTACACTTTACTGTTTTGCGCCCTCGGTACTAATGTGTTTTCGTATGCTTCTGCTTGTTTCTCTATGTTACCAACACAGTAGGTTCTGGCCGTGGTTGACAAAAAATCTTAAAAGTCGTTTCTTGATGCAATAAGCCTTGTACCTCTATTACCGCTTTGTAACGAAAGAAATGTATGAATGAAAAAAAAAGACGCTCAAAATAAAACTTTTCGATTTAAAGAGAAAACATGCACAACGACTGGCATGTAAGGGGCATGTGTCCCAAAACTTACACCCATGCTGAAAAATTTTTGCATGTTGATTAAGTACTGGTACGCACCACTGAAACGGTATTGCTGGTGGTCGACCAAAGCGCTAAGGTGCAGTCTTTTAAATCTTAATTATCTGCATGCTGTGTTGTGTTTTATGGTGCATAAGCAACTAAGACCATTATCCGCCAAACGCTATGTTGATGTGTCTGCATTGTACAAAATAACTAAAGAGTTTCAAAATAACACACCTTCTTAAGAATGCTTGCAGCGACTTTCAATTATCTTAGTTATCGGAATAACGGAATAACAATATTTTGACACACATTTAACCACCAGGAGTACATAAGACACGTCCATTATAAAATAGTAAACCGGGTCCAGAAACTGGAGCGGTGTCATTTATAGACAGGAATCTTTTTGGGGCGTGAAAAGGTGCTCTGACCAATTCAAGCGAAAAGGAAAATATCACCGGAATGAGCGCTAATGTGTGCTTAACGTATTAAAAAAAAGAAGAAGCTAAAAGTACGTAGGATCAGGTGAAAGATACTTTTCTTGTTGGCATTGTACGAGGAGGTGCAGTTCGACGCTGCGCCTTGCGTAAATGACGACAAACCATCATAGCTGTCTCTCAGCCTGCGTACGCATAAATTTCAACGGCCTGTAAACATTCTATCAACGCCGCTTAGTTTTTTTTCTTTGTTACGTTCATTACTGCGTACCATGTATTTCTTTGTATGTGCTCCTTTTTCACCCCGTCTCTTTCTGAACGGGGAGGCTCAGGTGTCCACTGGTATCGAGACAGTCACCGCACCTTTCTTCTCACAACACGTACTCCTATTTTGGTGTTAAGGCTAATTTGCATGATAATAATAAAATACACAGTTGCAGCGCTCACAGAACGACTGGCGTCGGAGCTGCGGCAAAGAAACGAAGCACGACGGAATGCTTTATTGAAAACAGTGGCTACCGAATATGCATGCAGAGTGGTCTCTCTGAAGACAGCACATCGATGGCACATGTAGCATTTTTTCATCCACGAAGGCGACGCGGCGCAGACGATAACACCCGCTGGCCTAGTTCTACTTCGGTCGATAGAGGCACCGCTGCGTCGTAAACACCATCTTTTACTCTCGTATACTTGCGGCCATTAGCACAAAAGCAACTCGCCGACGACTCGAATAGCGTGGTCTTTCTTCCGTGCGCCGAAAGGCGCGGGTTCATCAGCGCATAACAGGTCATCAATGGTGCCGCCGCGGGCAAAAAGTATACGAACGCTTCAGTTGCGATTTCGGCCCTAAGTCGCGTAGGGCCGCATAGCTGTTCTGCTGCTCGCGCGGTCTCGCTTGCATAGACATAAACGCTGCTTCTATTCCGACGCCAAACATGTGCCTGCAGTGATGATCGATGGTAAGCTGGAAGCGATAGATACGCCGGCTTTGGAGTCAACGACGACCTTTCCTTTGAACACGGTGGAACAGCTTTTTTTGGCGTTTAGGCTTTTGCACTAGGAGGTCAAAATAGAACCACCCCTTGCCATTGTGGCAGTAGATAAAGCGACTCTGACGCGTGCGTTTGTGTGTGCACGCGCGCGCGCGCGAGTGCGTGCGTGTGTGTGTGTGTGCATAGCCGTGAGACAGTGAGACAGTCACCGCGCGCGCACGTGTGTGTGTGTGTGCGTGTGCGTGTGTGCGCGCGTGCATGCGTGTTTGTGTGTGTGTGTGTTTGTGTGAAATTTATTGAAATGTTATATAGACTTAAAATTTCGCCCCGCCCGCAAGAAAAAAACTGTTTCAAAACACGTTCTGCTGGTGTTTGAATCGTTTTAAAAATTACGTTTGGGCCTCGCTTGCGGGGCCCTTTGCGGGGTCGAAACGCTATTCTTAAAACGATTGGTCGGCGCTCGAAGAATTTCCGCCATGAACATACCCAACCAGACTGGTTTTCGTGAAACCCTGGATTTCACGTCTTCACTATGAATGCTTCGGACACACATCCTACATGCTGTCTGCGTCACTTGGTGTTGTGGCCAGGTGAGCGTTTAAGAGCAAACTGACAGATGGTAGGACGTATCTGCTGGTAGAGCCTTGACTTCGAAAAAAATTGAACGAAGAGAACTGGATTACCGTTGTCTTTATTTGAAGCTTTCATACGCTTTCTTGTTACGAGGAAGACAGATAATCCAGATATACAATAGTGCAAAATGCTAGTGTGACATCAGGCCCAACCTTGTCCAGCGGAAAAGCTCAGCCGCGCACTTTTGACTCCAGTGCCTCGTGGTCAGTGGTTTGTGGCGCATGATGCCTTGGTAGAGTGGGCCCTCACTACCGTTGCGGAGAAAGACAAAGCTACTCCGAAACAATAGCCGGAAGACCAGCTTCTCGTCAAAGTTCATTGAACGCGAGCTCTAGCGATCATTACATGAAGGTTCGTGTAGTTGCGGGTCCGTGGAGTGGCGCAATAGTGCTATACGTAGCCACGTGTGCAGCGCATGTTTTACAGACCTGTGCTCAAGTACTGTTATCTTGGGGAGCTATGCAACGCGGTCGCAAAAAAATTGGAGGGGACACTTAAGCTCCGCCTTAAGCGTATGATGCGATAGCGTTGATGGGTTAATTCCCATATGTTCACAAGGTCATTATCTACTTTACATCCATAGATCCCTGGGAGTCCTGATACCACTCCTCGCTCAGTGGTGCAGCGGTTAAGCGATGTGCCACTGCCCTGCTATGGCAGGTGCTCTCCAGCGGTGTGCCTTGTGCTTCCCAGGTTGCTCTTTCCGAGAGAGCAATAATTAACTTCCACCTGCCACAGTGGGCAGTTTGCTCACTATCCGGTGGGTAGGTGGTGATGACGCCGCAAGGCCACGTGACCTAGGTGGCCCATCTAGGCCTCCTAGGTTGCTCTGTGGGGACCACATGCCACAGCCATGCCCGTGATTTTTCGCTCAAAACGCCGACGCAGACAAAGCGGACAGCCGATACTGTGGTTTTTTAACGTTATTGCGTTCAAGTTAGAATCGCGGCAGGAAAATGTCTGCATTTAAACAATAGAAATGTGACGTCGCATTCCAAGATTCAAGAGACGGTCAGTCCTGATTGCTGAAGGAACCGCGAGAACTCGGTGGGCGCTGCCGACGTGTTCTGACCAAGAACGATCCAAAGGAACAGATCGAGCTAGGAAGCCACAGAAGCCAGTGGCGGCTTGTGACCGCGGTCGATGCGGTTGTGGCGGGGACAAAAAGGGACCCAAGTCGCCGGGGTGCCAGCGGTGTCGGCCATTTATCAACACCCCCGAGGCCTGCTCGGAAAGAAGGACGTCTTCCACGCTGTTTCGCGGAAAGGACCAGCTATTTCGCCGGCTACAAAACGGCCCCAACGATCTGATAAGGCAGCATATCAGCGCAGTTTCTCTTTGCAGTTCGTTATTTCCGAACGAATCTCTTGCATTGCTATACCAAGGGAGCCTCAGTAATGTATATATTTTCATTTCCTCCAGGAAAAGGTTAGTTTTGCGGGATTCGCGTGATTTCTCGCACTCTGAGAGGCTCGTAAAACGATGTTTTGTCGCTATACAATTGGTCTGCTTTTTGTTTTATTTCCCAGTGATGTAGTGATGACAGATGTAGCAGAACAATTCAGTGGACGCTGCCGACAAGTCCTGACGAAGAACGATGCATACGGAAGGAACTCGCGAGCGAGGCGCAGAGGCCCCTAGCTGATAAGAAAAGCTGATAGCAAGGCATAGTGACTGCAACGCACCGAGAATGCACTCGGCAAGTAAGGGTCCTTCATGTACCAAAAAAGTCCACTTCCTTCAGACACATTCTGGACACCGCACACCTCCTTCTGACACCGCCTAACAATGTAATATGGTGTGCGCTCTATCTCCTTAAATGTGATACGGGGGTGTGATTATCACTAAGTTTCGATGATTTCTCAGATACATAGCTGAAATTAAGGCATAACTGTTTCAGCTGATTTGTGTACCTTACTTTCGTGCTCCAGGGAGCCCACGTTTTCTGCAACTGTTTAATATTCCTCTCTTGTTCTGCGAAATAAACAGCCACTTCATATCAACATGCCCAGAAAACGAAACGTATAGAGCAGAAAAAAAAATACTTTAGGCACACTTAAGTTCCGCCTTAAGGATAGCGTTAATGGGTCCTTTCAGCGGCCTGGGGGTCCTCTTTGCGCATCACTTAGTAAACACCGTCATTCTCTACTTTACATTCATAGATCACCGAAGAGTTCTCATACCACTCGTTGCGCAGTGGTGTAAAGGTTAAACAATGCGACACAGCCTTGGCAGGTGGCTATCTCAAACATAACCACCGGTGGGGCTTGTGACACATACGTTGCTCTACCCATATTTAACTGCCACCTGCCACGGTGGGCAGTTTGCACTAAATCCGACGGACAGGTTGTCACCTGCCGCATTGGGCAGGTTGTCATGACGTCACAAGGTCGCGTGACCTAGGTGGCAGGTAGGCGACCTGCTTTTTCGCTCACAACGCTCCCGACGCCGACGCCGGATTTTTTCCAGAACGGAAGTCTTAACGCTATAGCATTAAATGCAACCGCACTTCTGTAAATAGGCCGCTGCTCGGTAAACTGGGAACCACCGAGACAAAGCTAACTGCTCCCACGGGTGCGAAGGATAGCAATAGTGGAGAATATTCGATAGAGGTAACTTTCGTTTAGCTTTGCCTGCCCCGTCATGAAACGTATTGTGGAAAGGCCCAGGGAGCGCTTTGGCGTCAACGCGTGCCATCTGCACGGCACGTTGCGAAATCAAGGCAGAAAAAAGTGGGTTTGGCCAGTGCGTTACAACACTGCCGACGGCCCGGACTTTCTAACGGATTACGAATGGCGTAACGATGGAGACCCTATACCGAGAAGACAGCACGGGATGGACGCGTGGGTGCATTAAGCACAGTCCTGTGGAAGGGAAGCAGTGGTTCAAGCCGACGGGACGACTGTCCATTTGGCTGCCCCCCTCCCCTTCCTCATCTCCTACGTGCTTTGATCTTCTTGTTCGAACCAAGCGTGCTCAACAGCAACTATGGCGCATGCGTTCTGCTTAGCGGATGAGGGGGATCATTTAGAAAGCACTGCGCAGTGACGCAGTATGACGATGAAACATGGCTTTGTTGTTATGAAGGTTGGGTGAGGTAAGCTGATGCGAGTAGTAAAGATTCGTAAGAAATAAGGCCCAGATGAGCGCAAGCCTACACGGTAGCGGACTCAATTCTGCAGCACATATATTGTACCTGAATTTACTTGAAAGGTAATCTGTAAAACGCAGTCTGCCTTTACTTAAAAAAGTAATCCTGAGTGAGTGGCGAGAGCAATGCACGTGCCTGTGCGGCTAAGGGAGTCCGAGACGTGGCCTGTGGTGTTGTCATAGATGCGGCGAGTCCGAAACCACAGTGCGTTTTGCGACCGTCTAGGCATAGAAGGCATAGAAGTTTGGGCATTGAAGTGGCAGAATGATCACTCTAAATAACAAATGTTTTTTTTCGCTATGGCGTTTTTTTATAGGCGAGATGAAACGATGCGTAAGCCAGGCGCTCCATTTATGGTTAGTGAACGCTCTGAGAACGGCAGTAACTGCGACGAATAAAGTCCGAAGCAACGAGTCCTGCTTTGAAGGGGGCCGCCATTGTGGAAACGATATTTTAGCTTACGCAAAAGCCACAGACGCTAAAATTGGGAATAGCGTACGTAACGCGTGCGTACTGTAAGTCTAGATTTGAAACATCGTTTGGCAAATGTACTCTGCGAAGGACTGAGTGTTTTTTTTTTTTGCGTAAGCTATCACATATTTCCATTTTATACTGGAACTACACTTTGCAGCATCAGAATGTCGCCTCTGTGCTCATAGCAGATTTGGTACTGCTGCAAGGAAGTACTGAGATGGAGTACAGCCGTGTGTGCGTCTATAGTCGTCGATAACGACACTAGGGGTAGTCATGCAGACGAAGGCTATTCTGCAATAGCCGGATGCAAAGACCCCTCAAAAAAAAAAACCTCCCAGTTAATATCATTTAGCGATTGCCATGACGTAGCAGTTGACTCCATTTCACTGAGAACAGCCACCTGCGGTGTCACATTGGGGGGTTAACCGCCGCGTCATGACAATCAGTCGACGCTATTGGCTGGAGGACCATCTCTGAGGTGCCTTTGCCGCTCAGTTCTTGAGTTCTATCCGATTACAGTATGATTGATTGCCACCAACCAACTACAAATACCATTCACTATTGACTTCTTCACTGGCTATACTCCCGGTCTAATTTCGGCGGCTCTGCAGTCATAGCTAGGCAGAAAGGGGAAGAGAGACGCCTTTGTCCACGTGGCTGAGCCCTAGCGACCCCGGCCGTATCTCCAACTTCACCCTTCTCTTACCCTGCACTCCTAGACAGAGAAACGAACAATCCACTCCCCAAGCCACGGGCACGATGACCTCGCTCTTCCCCTGACCTGCCTCTAACTTTGGCTGCAGGGCCACAGAAATCAGACCGGGAGTATTTCATCTGCGAACACTTCTCTGGAACAACTATTGCTTCTTCAGCCCGAGCGGAAACTAAAATGTGCGCAGGTTTTTTTTATCAATCAACGGCGGTACATCTACCGACTGATGCATGGCCGAGAGTAAAATGGCGCCATGACGTGGGTGAAGCACGAAGCAAAAAAACTCAGACCACGCCCACTCAGAAGCACAAAGCCCGGCACCATCCTTCCTGGCCGAGCCCCATAATCCACCTCGCCGCCCCGTTAATGGCTTTTGCGACACGCCCGAGGGATGTGCGTCCCCTGTGGGAATCGAATAGCCACTACGGGCATCGTGAATTCCCGCCCGGCAGCTTAGCCACGTCGCTAATGGCCGATCGCCATTCTTGCAAATGGCGCCCACGGAAACGACAGAGCTGGGCGTGCGACGAGCCGTTATACGATCCTTTACACGAACAATCGTACTTTTTGGACTTACCTTTACGAAAATTTTCTTTTCCGAAATTAAGGACATCGTACGCAGTAACTTACATGGAGGGATGAAAAAAGTTAAAGCTCAAATGAAGAGAGCGAACGTGAGCATTCTTGTAAGGGGACACTCGGCCCACAGGTCTGCGTTTTCCTACGTGGAAGGTGGTCGTACCACACACATGTCAGAGACACCAATGTCGCTTGGGAGTTCCCTGGGCGTAACAGACAGTTTCTTTCTCGTTGAGTTATACGAGCGCTTAGCGAGTAACTTGAAGTTGAAGTGAACATAAGTCCATCGTGATGCAGCTCTTGCTCATATTATCAAAACCAACAGGAGAAGCAAAGGTAAAGTATTCAGCGCTCCACAATTTGCGCGTAGTTTGAGACATCCACCAAAATTTCTCATAAGAAGGATGCCGAAAACTAAAAGCCATTTGGAGTTCAAGGCAACTCGCAATTACAATCAATGTCACACACAGTTCATGCGTGCAAGCACAGACGCAAACGCTTTAGAGACGCACATATTCGCAGACCTGCGACTTTTATCTAAGTGCCTGTATTCTTGGCACCAGAGTTTCAGGTGCCAGTGAACCCACTGCCACATTGTAGAGTTCGCCTAAATAAGCGACCGACGAAGAGGACTTCTAATTCGCGCCTTTCTACGTATAGCAGCAGAGTCCTTTCGGCGAAAAGCATTTCAGATGGCCCAGCATTTTACCCCACATATGTTATACAGGAAAAAAAATATTACAGGTGACGTACTAAAATTTCATTCAGCAAAAAAGGTAACCTCCTTTTCGAGGTCATCTTGTCTGGACGTTCTTATTAGCAAGGCGTTGTAGCTTGCGTAGCGAGCGAGGCACATACGACTCCCAGCGGCAATTCTACGAGTCTCGCCATGGTGAAACACTCACTGCAAAAAAAACTGCAAATAGAAGCGTCTTCAAAACAATCCTCACATCGATGGCTCGCTAAACGAATGATGGGAATCAGCCGCCCAATTATGAAATTCCGCTCTGTAATCTCTCTCACCTGCATTTTGAGAATCCTGGCTTCTTCCGATCTACCACTGGGAATGGACGGTCCATGACGTGTAAAGGTGTAGTCGCAGAGAAAGAGCAACAGGTATGGTAATCAAGGCCGGACTCCGATTAATCTTTCGAAGCCACAAATATATTACAAACGTCTCTCGGCTAAAAGGAGTTTCAGCAGCTAGCCATAGCCGAGAAACACGAGTAGAATGCTGCAGCGTTTCATTCTGCACCTTGCAGATTCTCACTATAAGACAACGCTACTAAATTTTCTGCCATTCGATCAATGGAAAGGATGGTCTTTCTAAAGAGAGGGTACTGTACGGAGAATTTCGTGCTTTTATACCATCCTACATAACAAAGGCGATGACAGCACCCCTCCACTTGGGGTGAGCGACGGTAGAGAGATCCCATGGCAAAAAAAAAAAATCAAATGTAACGAAGACGTCACGACGGAGGCATGGCCATTACTAAAGAAAAGGTGCCCACTCTACAGAGAAACGCTGTCTCCCGTTCTGGCTTTTCTCAATCAGTAAGTACTTTCTTTTTCCTTTCACTGTCTTCATCTGCCACCGCTTCAGCGTGGAGCGGGTTAAGGTTGATTGCTACGATGTAAAGAACGAGGTCGCGGCCTATTGGGAAGCGCTCATTTCAGCGCAGGAGGTAATCGTTTCGAGGCAGCTAGGGAATAGCCAGCGATTCAGAACCACTGAAAAAAAGGGGAAAAAGGTATTTAGGGTTAGGAGGCGACTGGGAGCTAGCAATGTTGCTGAAGCGGCGTTAAACCTTTTCAGAAAGGAAGACAATTAGTAGCCGCACCAGTTCAAGTTGTTTTACATTTATTTTTCTTATATTGAGTGCTTGTTTGCACTTTTTTTAAGCATTAAAAAGACGATGCAAGTGCGGCGAGTTTGTTAATAGCGCACAGTCAAACGATATTTGCAGCTGTCGCTGTCATTTGTCGTAATGTCTAAAATATAAAGAAACGACGAAGCAGTCAATTGTATTAATGCGGAGGAAGTGAAATAGCATGTTTCTTTCCCTCGTCAATCTATTCAAATTCTGATTCTATTTCTAATTGTGGTTATATTGTGCTTCTGATTCTGTTCTTATCTCATTTGTACTCGTAATGCTTATTTTATTCATTTTTGCGGAGTAATTATAAGCCGAGTGTCTCCCTCCTCTTCCCTACATGTGGGGCGGGGGCCAGCTGGCAGGTGGCAGGTGGAGAGAGCGAAATACCCCTAAACACCACCTGCCACTGTTGGCAGCTGGAGGCTTCACATATAGGCGCCGACGCGGGATAGTTGTTGCCTCTATGGCACTCCTAGAGCTATCGCATTAAACAGGAATTTGTTCGGTGCACTCGAAGAATGTTTCTTTTGAGTGCGACGAGAACTGCAGACCTCAAGTTGGTTAGAGTGCTGCATTTGCCGAATGGAAAAGCTGCTGCTTGCAGTTGTGAAGCAGCCTGCCGCACCTAGCATATTTGAAATAGGGTACACATTTCACTTCCTTTTGTTGCTTCTTAGTGCGTTTAGAAAAATACCGATAGCGAAAAAGTAGCCTTACAAGGGCTATTAGGAGTTTGTTTTGCTATTGATGAATCACACAATGAATGCATGAGGGTTTCATTCATTCATTCATTCATTCATTCAATCGATCGATCGATCGATCAATCAATCAATCAATCAATCAATCAATCAATCAATCAATCAATCAATCAATCAATCAATCAATCAATCAATCAATCAATCAATCGATTTGATCAATAAATAAATAAATAAATAAATAAATAAATAAATAAATAAATAAATAAATCAATCAATCAATCAATGTAATAATTCGTGGTACAGAGCAAGTCTCGTTTCTTGCTAGTGCTTAGCGAATGGCGGACACAAATCGGTGGCTTGATGGGCCGCTCTTAGTAGACAGAAATAACAGGCACACCGCTTACAAAATAAGCACTAACAGCGAGAGACCGAATAAACGACTTACCGTCTTGGCATGAAACTTAATATAATGTCATCGCGCTGAAGCTAAGGTATGAGGTGAAGCAAAAATGAAGATGCAAAAATTGAATACAAAGCACGATTACGGGTTCAGATATTGTCGGTAATATTCAAGCAGTCACGGGTTTTAACCCAACCAGTGTCCGAGTTCATCCTGCGACGTGTAGTTCATATTTTTGTATTTTTTATTTTACCACCTTCCATCAGAGCGAAACTGTATAGTCATTTTTCTTGCTTCTTTTACTTTATCTCAGAATGGTGAAAGATAGAACTGGACGAATGCGTTGCGCCAAGCAGAAGAAGAACCGATCGACTTCGTCCTACTCTCAAGAGCCATCGCCACCAAGTCTGCAACGAAATCTCCCCAGATCCCCCAGCTCCCTTTAGAGCCCGGATTTCGCAGAATCCAAAGAGGCCTTTTAGTCGCTTGCGCAAGCACAGAAAACGCACCGACGGACAACAATAGAAGGACTAGACCAGCAACAACGCGCGTTTGCCGCCCCGGCATTCAAAGACACGCCCGAAAGACACTGGCCGCCGTCGCACTCACGGCGAGTGGCAGCAAATACGGCCGGGTGTGTCTTTCGGGGTACTTCCTTCCTACGGGGCTTCCACCGCTCGACTTCACGCGAGGAGCGGTGGACCGGACAGAACGAAAGGGGCAGGCGACGCACTGTATACTCCTCGCATGCGGGCCGCACTTTCGGCGGTCATAAACAGCGACAATGCACGCCCACTTCTCTCCAGTCCGCGAGAGGATAACAGTGTAAAGATACGGGAAAAATGGGAACAGCGGGACGCAGCGAAAGAGAGAGAGAGAGAAAAGAAGAGAGAACGCATGAGGTACTTGGTTTTATTACGTTTCCTCCCGCTTTTCCACCGCCCCACTTGGCCCGAGGGCAGCCAACCCGACGCAAGCTTCGCAGCACGGAATGTTTGTGATCCCTACGCGGACCAGTGCATGCAAGTTGGAGCGAAGAACGGAGGGAAACGCATGCAAGTCGGCATCCCCACGTTCCCCTGCGCTCCCTATTTGTCCCCAGAGGGGCAGCTCTGCAGTTAGGTTCGGGAAAGAGGCAGTGGATAGAACTGGCATCGGTGTGGGAAAGGAGGCCGCTATAACGATCCCTTCAACAAACAGCCGAACGAGCGAAGAATAAACCAGGCCCACTGCAAAGTATCTGTCGTGAGGCACTATGGAATTCTGCTGCTGCGGCGACGGCGGTTTTTCTGGCCACAGGTTTTCTTTTTCGCTCTTTTTTTTTTAATGACTGCGCGTTCGTTTCGAAAGGGTGGTTGGCTTTTCTTTGAATATCTGTCTGTAAGCGCAAGAGTGCCGTTGCTGTCGCCCGTATCGACCACGTCCTCTGTGAGGGATGGAAGGAAAGACTACTCGAAGCAGCCGTCATTATACTGCGTTCCTATTTGCGACAGAGGGATCGGAGATGTCCTCCTTTACAAAAACGCGATGCAGAACTGAACGAAAAGTGAAAATAAAGTAAAACGAAGAACAGAAATCTTTCGCCGCCGTTTGAGGCCGTGGGCTTGCTTTAGAGCACAGCCATCGTCTTCGGCAGAAATTGGCACAGTGGAAATCAAAGTTTCGGCAGTGCTTAGAGAGATTCACTGAGCCCTTAAATCGCAAGGCCTCTCTTTAAACACAGCAGGCAGAAATTCGCAATTAGTTCTTAGATACACGTGCGTAGGGAAAGTATAAGGTCGGCCAAAAGTTCCCGGACCACACGGTCTGCTTTTGGGCAGTATAGTCAGGCCGTTTCGACAGCCACGGAGCTCAAAATAAGTTGTTGGCGATTGCGCTTCAATCCCAAAGTGTTGGAGTTGGAGGGGCCTATTGGTTATCTGACTCATTCAGCACCGCATGCCCCGGCTCCGAAGGACAGTGTCGGAGTCCGTTAAGAAGGAAACTGTACAGTAGGTTTATTTTTACATATTTACAGTGGAGATAGGAGCGTCTCAGCAATAGACCAGTGGCCGATTAAATACCCTTATTATTCCCCAGATCCCTGGCTGGGGAAAGAAGTTCAAGGAACGATCTTCAAACAAGCGAGCAGATCTACACACTGGTGGTACCGCCAGGGCAGGGGGCGGTGCTGACGCTCTCTCGCAGGTCGGTCGATGGAAAGGGGAAAACACAGTCCTCAAAAACTGTCGCGTCAACGTCACCACTGCGGACAGGTCGGTGTCTTTGTGAGAAAGGAATGGCACGCCGATTCTCAGCAGGTGGGAAGGGGAAAAGACGCATCGAGCACTAGCGTGTCGACTTCACCATTGCGGCGGGTTCGGCGCCACCGTGGGACAGGAATGTGAAGCCGTCTCCCAGCAGGTGAATGAACGACCTTCTTTCTTCCACCTGTTGTCCGAGATTATGTTTGCGAATCGGAATCCCAAGTAATGAATTGCGTGAAATTATTATCCCCAGTTGGAGGAATGTCAGCCGCATAGTTTTCGGCCCTTGTAATGCCGCATTGAAATTTAGGTAGCTTAGCGACTGCAGGCTACGAACGCGATTCCAATTGGGCACATCTAAATAATATATATGAATGAGCAGTTGTGCCTAGAGCCAAGCTTATGACAAAGCCTGCTCAATGTAAAAAATAATCGGTCGCGATTTTTTTCATAGTGGCCAGATTCTCCTCGCTGAACTTCATCAGAGCACAAGAAAGAATCGCAAGTACAAAGTTCCGTTTTAGTGTCGACGATAGGTGAAAAATAATGTTGGTGGAAATAAGCCGAAAAAATCTCGACGCTAACCCAGGCAAGGGATTCTGGCACAAGTGCAGGCTTCAATTGGATTCTTACTTTGAGCAGCAATGCAGCTGAAATGCAGTCTTCATCGCGGATGGTGCCACTGTGGATGTCGCTAGAGGCAAGGCACGCTTGTGCTGCTGCATGTCAAAAGTGAGTCTGGCACGAACCATATCGAGGCCGTCTTATCAAATTCACATAGCTACATGATAGTGGATACAGAGTACAGTAATCATACAATTACTACGTACGATAGCAATCATTAATAGCAAGCAGTGATACAAAAAACAGCAGCACATTGTGAAAGGCGATATAAATGAGACCACTATATCGACATGAAATCAGCGATTACTGCCTACGTTTGAGAGAGAAGTGAATATTTTTATTTTAATGCTGTAGCCTTAGAAACCTCATCGGGAGAAAAATGTGCCGCCGTAACCTAAATTCTGTGCCTTGCTGGGGGAAATGATGTCATCAGGCTGGAAGTGACGTTATTTCTTCCAACGGTATTAACAGCTGCTGATACTCTAGCATTGCCAACACATAATGAAATTAGGTGTCCCTGTGAATTTTTAGTCTAAGTATATTCCCAATAGAGAGATGATTTCCTTTTTGTGCGTTCTTGACTTTGGTATAGAAGCAAAAAAGATCACTTATAGCATGCGAACTAAGTGCTCTCCTTTAAGACCGTCGTACGTGTGCTCTCAGCTCAACCCAGGCGATCGAAAGTTTACTCGACAGCAAATTCGACAGCTCTGGGACTCGAGCGCTGTATACACTTAACGAACGAGTCAGATATTCGTCGAATGGACTTGGAACTTAGCGATGCGCAAAGTCGAGCTACAGTTTAGCTGATAGAGCGTCCATGCCTGCTCTGCGGTTCTCCGCGACGTTCGCGTCGGCATCCAATTTGCATCGCAATAGAGAGAAGCTCGCGAAGTTTCAGAAAAGAGTGGCTTGAATAAAGAAGTAGCCCGCTTATAACGAGGCTCTACTGAACCGGTCGAAGGAAGGAAGCAGGCTCAAAATACACCGAGCCGTGGTGGAGGCACCGATGGGGAACAATCAGAGAGAATGGTGCGAAGCCGTGCTCGTGGTCTGGTACGAAAAAAAGTAAAAAAAAAAGCGCCCTGAACATCAACAAAACATAGGATAGCCGTAGAGGATAGGACGGCAAAGATGCAGGGTGGAATGAAACAAAAGAATGCGGAATAAAAAGAAAAGAACACATTCAGTGAGGCTAAAACACGAAGGAGTAATAAGGATGAATGCAGGGTATCGTGAGTCCTGCCATAAAAGATAGTTGGATAAAAAAAAATTGTACACACAAAAAGACAGAGCGCTTTTAGAAACTTTGGCATGGTTTCTCTGAAGTAATAAGCTAATTTACAAGCTCCAGCTGGGTCTGAAACACCCTTTGTGGTTTGCGCTGATGTCAAAATAAAGGGGATCGGAGATATTAAAAAAAATGAGAGCCGCCAGAGTTTCATTTAGAGACACGAAAGGGAACCGCTAGCAATAAGAAAAATAGGAACGCAAGCTGTGTCTGGAAAGGAATAAACATGCATGGGAAGAACTGGTTCTTGATTAATTTTGTGGGGATGGTTAGACTATCGTGCCTTGACTGAAGCCGTTGAAAAAAATTCGAACATGACAGCTGCGTCTAGAAGTATCCGTCCTCGCCTCCGGTCCCCCCCCACCCCTTCCCAACCAAAAAAAAAATGTTTATATATATCTTAACGATAAAGCCTGCAAATATGCTTTCGAATCCTTTGAAAAGTTCTCACCATTTCCGCTATTCATCGTATGCTTTTATGAATGTAAAGAAAAAAAGCACTTCTTTAACGTCGGTATTTCTTTACCGCTGACCGTTGCGTTTCTTGACCTTTCCTGCAAATCGCTAAACCAATAAAAGGGTTAAAAGCTGGATTTCGAAAGTTCTAGTTGGGCGCATTAAAAATTGAATAATCTGCGAGATTTTTACGTAACTTTTCGTGATAATGCCCAAACACTAAAAACAATAATAATTTTGTGAGCCACTGCAATATGAAATATTTATGTTTCAAGCAGATAATCCTGAATGCTGAGAACTTTATGGAAGGAGAAACAAATTTGTTAAAATCTCTAGAAGCAGAGGTCATTGATGTCTTGAAATGCAACATCGAGCAAAAAGAATCTTTATCAAACCGACAAGATGATTTCGACAAATTTGTGATTACCTTTGGGAGAAAGATTGGTTGAAAACATTGTGCTGAGGTGATTGCTATGAAAAAAAAGAAGACAGCAAACACTATATTGCCTTCACAGCTACGAACTCGCTAACTACGAGGCATTGAGATGCCACAGCTCAAGAGATAAAGCAAGCGGTAATAATTAAGTTCGGGAAATGGTCAAGAAGCAGAGAAGAAAGTAACTTGAAAAGAGATGTAAAAGTTACTTATTAGCGATATGTGAAAGCACAGGAAATGCCAAGAAAACTTATAACATACGGAAGACAAGAGAGCATATAGGCCATGGATCAATTTCCGGGGATATGAAAGCCTCTTTCATCCCTCTATACTGTGAGATGCCAGAGGCGTAGGTCCACTTAGGAGGCTGTGAAAAAGTAGTCGTAGCGCTGGCGTACACAAACCGTGGAGTAGAAGCCTTGAAAATTTCGTAACCGCACGTCCTGAAAAGCATTTATTTATTTATTTGCAAATACTATTGGCCCTTGGGCCGTTACAGTGGTGGGGCGTGACACTTGAGGAGTAACAGGTTTCCTTTTCATTATGCGAAAATACAATGTCATCGCCACCTACACAATCATATTTCTTGCAGCGTAATCCCCCCCCCCCCCCCTTTTTTTTCAGAAGTAGTGTTAATAAACATTCACTTAAAAAAAAAAACGCACAGTTGTTTCACACCGAAAAGGAACTAGGAAAACTTCCTTTAACTCCGTCCTTTATCCCTTCCCTTACGGCGCGGTTCAGGTGTCCAACGATATATGAGACAGATACTGCGCCATTTCCTTTCCCCTAAAACCAATTATTATTAATATAACTTTTCTACATTCCCGGCCTTCATCTTAGGCGAGATGTAATCACGAAGTGGTTAGGTGTATGACATTCAAAAAAAAACAATAACCGCAAACAATTTTTAGTGTGAAATGGAGAAAGCTTTTTCGAACGTTGTTAATGTACTGGACTAAGAGAGATCCTGGTAAATCATTCCATTCTGCTGTCGTCCTCCGAAAGTAAGAATTAGCGTACATATTAATGCGTGGGTTCGGGGTTTGGCAAGAGTATTCACTGCTTGCTCTCAGATGTGTAAGTTGTTTTGGGACTAACTAATGGGGGCTGTTGATATTGAAGGAATTTCTTGAGAGCTGAAATAAAAATTTTAGCCTGGTCACGCGGCGACGTTCGGCTAGAGGTGGCAAATTGAGAAGACGCAGCATCTCTGTTACAGAATCAGTAGGCGTATATCTAGACATTATAAATCGAGCTGCTCTTCTTTGCAAATTTTCAAGTTTTTTTATTAAACCACTTTCTACAGGATCCCGTATAATGTAGGCATATTCTAATGTTTGTCGCACATAAGTTAAATAGGCAGCTAACTTGGCAGATTGTGAGGCCAGTTTTAATCTTCGGCGCACAAACCTCCTCTGGAGCACTCCTCCCACCAATAAAGCAAGTGGATAAAGAATAAAGAACTGTCAGTGTGAAAAAATAGAATGAACTAAATTAAAGGGCAAATGCTCCCATGAGGCGACTTAGGTGCACTTGAAATGCTCCTCTCTGCATACGCATAATATTGACAAGTTGGAGTGTGCATGAATTAGGCGCATTTGAGACAAGAGGAGAACGAGACGGAGCAATATAGGGCATGGCGAATAGCAGCGAACTCGGAGCCGAAACTTACGAGACGAACGGATAGTATATGAAGGCAACTAAAAAGAAGTAAAACATTAATCAGAAAGCAGGAAAGAAAGAAACATAATCGTGACCCACTGGCGCACGCACGGATGAGCAGGTTGGAACACGAAAGAAGAAGGAAAAGACAAAAAGTGAAAGAACCCAATGTAGGCGCAAGTGCAAGGGGAAATGAGAAAGGGGGCTCTCAACGGATCGGGGCTATCCGAGGAACCAAACCATCTCGGTTCTGTTTATTGAACGCACGGAGCTAACGAGGTTAGCGGCTCCAGAAGCGCCGGGATAGAGCACGGCTGCGCTTGCTTCACGAGCGGCTCGAACGCGGGAACCAGACTAGCACGCCCAGAGCCCGTGAACGGCATCGTCATTCCAAGAGGGGGGGGGGGGGGGGGGGGGGGGGGGCTGCATGTGCATAAATTATTTGCTCTTCAGTTTCTCGCCCTTCGCAAAATGCACTAGCAGTGAAATCTGGTGCAAAGAAGAAAAGATACTACATAAAGAACAAAAACACTTGAGTAAAAACAAAAACGAAGAAGAGTAACAAACAGGCTCCTCAATTATGACAAAACAGCGTTTATGACTTGAACGCTCGCCGATGCAGCTAAGGAAAGTATTGCAAGGTAAGTAGAATTTCTATAATCTTGGGAAAATATTCTCTATTAATTAAAAAATGGGCTCCTCTTTCCTCATCGAAATTACGGTGCATGAACATGATAATTCCTATAATCGAAGTTTCTTCTTAATATTTACCTTGTACTAGCATGAATTTCTCGCTGCAGTTGCCGAATTCACGAAAATAAGCGAAAAGTTGATGCAAGAAATGGCCAGATATTATTTATACGCACTCTGACAATCCGCCATCGTGTCTTGTTGACCTCCACTGAATATATAACACAAATTATTGGCCCTGAAAATGGTAAATGTTAGGTAAACATCAATGTGACACCAGTGTAGTACACTATGAAAGAATGCAAGGTTATACTTAGTCGTGTTCATAGGCCATAGCATATTTCTGAATCAAAAGGGAGTGCTACGGTGAGACTCATCGAATCGAACGAGCTAGACAGCCTTACAATGGCGGCTGGACCTCAGGAAAAAAATCAGGTCATACAGGAAAAAAAATTGATAATGAATGTTTCAAGTACGACAGTGTATCTTACTTTTTTTTTTGTTCTTGGAAGAAGCGGAGAGAAAGGCTTTCCAATAATTATCTCACTTCTAATAGTACGACAGTGTATGTTACCGTTTTTTGGTTCTTGGAAGAAGAGGAGAGAAAGGCTTTCTAATCCTTATCTCACTTCTAATAATGCAAAAAAACAGCGCGAACAAACGGGGACTAGACGAAGAATACACAGGAACAAGCGCTGTTCACCAACTCGCCCGCTTATCTATCCTGTTGCACTTCTAATACACTAGCGAGCCGCCGATCGTGCGACTAGAACTAGAGTGCACTGGTGCTGGAAAGCGGGGTCTTAAGTCATGTATCTATTCTCAGAATTAAGAGATTAGCGACACATTCTTTCCAGTCTGGGTTCTTCTATCTGCGAAAGCTGTTCATTCGTGTCACAGAGGAATGAAGAAGCCTGCAAGAACGTGAAGGAACGTGAAGAGGACTATTGAAAGAGAACAAAGTAGAGAAGGAAGGAACAATGCTCCTTTTGTGATTATTGGCGTTTACAAAATTCACTAAGGCTTTTTGTTAAAAACCATATCGCGATAGGTGTTGTCAGCATGGTATAAATTTTACTTCCTTGTAGGCTTTATACTTTCATTATTATGACACGTACAAATTTTTACCTTCGCACCTCGTATACTCCGTCTAATGCCCAACTCAGGGCCCAGAATGGGTGATAAATTATGATGACGGTGGAAAATGATAACAAACGCTATTCGCCCTAACGCTGTTAAAATGCCAAGGATTGAACCGGTAGAGATGTGAAAGCTATACGACTACCAGCCCGCAATTAACTGTGAACACGTGTGCGTGCAACAAGCCAACTCAGAGCATATGCTGCTCACAATTTCATATCACAGTTTATTTTTGCCGGGTCTTAAATTGCGCGAAAAAATAAAAGAAAACAGTCTCCTGGTCGCGCCGAGCATGTGCGTGCGCGTGTGGGTAAAAACAATTCTGAAAAAAAAAAGCCCAGCGTTTTTCGTTCGCACTCGCCAACTTCCCTAGCAGCTATGGAATACAGAAGTGATCCCAAAGTTTCGACTCCAAAATCAGTGTGTTTTTAAAACTCGTTACCTGCAGCACTCCGGTTTAGAGGAGACACACTTGCAACTTGCCTGATGCATTGCTGAAATCACACGTAAGCGTTCTATGCCAAATGAAAAAAATGGTCGGGATATTTTATTGACTACATTTATAAGTTGGTTTTAGTCTTGGTCATTTCGGACATTGCCTTAGGTTCAATCGACCGCATTCAGGAGTAGTAGTATAATGGCTTATAAAAAAAGCAATTTAGAAATGAAGAAAAAGATACTGCTAGTGGCAGCATTTGAACATCATTGTCCTTGCGTCACCCTCTTCCTGCAAGCGCGGTGGTCTATAAACGAGATGAAAGGTTGTAGAGCGGGCTTTTTTATAAATTAGTGATAGATTTTAGAGACTTAATTCTTATTAAATCTTTCCCAAGTTTTCCGTCGTTTGTGCCGTGTCCGCAAGCCCACCGCCCGGCACCCGCCGGTAAAAATGCGTAGTCAACTACGAGTCCAGCATTTCCCATCCAGCAACCCTCAGCACCTCCCGCATGCAAGGCGTATGCGCTAATAAATTGATCAACACAAACGTTTCCTAGGAGTGAGCGCGTCCACTCTAATATAGTAACTCTAATAAATCTCAATTTTTTCGCAATCACAAGCAGTCATACATTCACCGTTACAAACTCGTAACCATCCTGTGGTTTTTCATTTGAAAGGAAGCGTATTGTAGGCAGTAATAATAAATTGTGCAGAATAATTGGCCCCTGCAGGTTTCGATACAAGAGATCACAACACAAAACGGAATAACTCGAGGGACAAGATTAAAGCACATCGTGTGTTAAGAGCGCTGCACTCTTAACGACTGCTTAAGGTCGGGCAAGCATAAAGCAGATAGACAAGGATTAGTACATGGCGCGCTACTGTTGACGCGGCAGCGCCAGAGCACCGGCACCGCAATAAGCGAAATAAAAGCAAGACCGGAAGCAGAAAAGAAAGGATGCAGAGGAACCCGTATGCGGGCTCATTTCCGAGCCCCGACTCGGTGTGCTTCCGCTGAGGACGCCCAGATCACGGCAGCGGCTTTTCTTATGTGTCGGTGAGCTCATCCGGGAGTCGCAGCAACGGCAGCGTTTACTCCGGGCCTTTAGGAGGTGCAGCCGCGACTACGCGGAGGAAAAGAACAGAAGAAACGGAGGCAAAGCAAGGTAAAGGGGCCTGCGACCCGGGCTTAGGACCTGTGGAGCGCACGGATGCCGAAGAGCCGCAAAAGAGGATTACCGCGAGGTTGCCGTACGATCAGGGCGACAGGACTGGAGCGCATCAGGCGATGCTGGTCTCGTCTCGCCCAGCCGTCCATCACTTCTTCCGGCGCGCGGAAATCGCGGGGAACGATTACATGGTATGAAGAGGCCCATTTCTTTGCATTCTGTATTCTTGTTTTTGAAGACATCCTTAAACAAGAGGAAAAATTACTACGCGAGTAGCACTCACTAACACGAGTTTTTTTTAGCAAGATTCCTTGGAATAACAAATCGCCACTGATGCGTCAAATAAGGTGGTCGACAACAAAAAAAAATACGCAAGAAAAATAGCACCGACTCGTTTTAATAAACCGATTGGTCATAGCTCCAACCATGCTCAATATAGTAAGAAAGTATCGCTTTGTCGAAAAATGGAATTGAAGCAACGCTAAAGCAGTGTACTCGCATCTCCCGCGCCAATCGATTTTCTGCATTTTAAAGGTTTCGTGGCTAAGCACAGCATATTTTTGACACGCCCCCCCCCCCCCCCCCCCCCCCCCCCCCCCCACCCTTCTCCTGTTTTTAACAATAACAGCAAACAAACAACCATGTCGGATATAAAATCAGAGAATAACCACATGTATTGTGCTCTCTGCCACGTTTTTTTTTACTTACGCCTCAGGCAAAACACTCTCGAAATTAACCACTATGGCGCACTCAATCCTTACACAAACCGCTTACCGACAACCGTGATAACTGTTCTCCGAAAGCATGCGCGAAGCAGAGATTAGAATGGGCCACTTCTAAACACACTGCAGTTCGACAGCTCGCCGCTCAAAAAAAGATAGCTTACCGCTTCCAGATCTCTTCGCAAAGGTCACTACGTCAGGGGACAGGGTAATAAGCACTATCCTTCCCATGTATTTTCGCGCATGTTGCGGTACACTTTTCTAATCTACATATAGAGACAACAGCTACCTGTGTTTATCCTATTGTTCAGTAATTTTCTCTCTTTCTACTGAACTAAAATTATTTAACACAGTAAGAACACTAATTTTATACAGATTTTCCTTTCGAGCACTATATGCCAATTTTGGTGGTGTTTTTCTCCATAACATCGAAACGGTTCATTGCATTTCACTTACTTGGGCTCAGTACGTTTCCGCATAATCATATAAAATGCAGAAAAGTAACTGACCTCCTGCTTTGCCTAGTTTTAAAAATAAGCGTTGCTGACCTACTTATTCCGTAGGGACCATATCTGTAGTAATGATTGAACTGTACACTTCTTTACCAGTCGTATAGCTTCCTGGGCTTGTTATGTGACTTGCTGGGCTTCTCATTCAGCGAAGTAAGCTCGACGCCCGTCACCTTCTCTCAGCAGGCGGAGAGTGTTACGGCCTCATGTTAGGCCAAAGGCGTTTAGAGCCTTGCAACTTGGAATGTTGCCTTCGCTGAATGTTGTGGCGCCGTCTAATGTTGACACCCTTAGTGCCTCAAGTACCAGAGAAGCATTTTTATGGAGCTTGCTCCGAGGCTATTAGGCTGAAGAAATATGAGCCTAACATGGAGGCTATGAGCTCTATGATCGCTGTCAGGTATGTTTTCATTTCACATGAACTAAGAAACTATCATTTTGGGCAATGAAATTAGGTTTCTCAAGGCAGGTAAAAGATTGCCTCGACAAAAAGGAAGCCTAGCCGCTCGCTTCCTCCTTTTCAAACCTATTCTTTAGAGGAAAAACTATCACGCAGGAAGAAGACCGATATTGAAAAAAATGCAGAAAAAAATGAACCATAAATATTACAGAAGACAATTTTCACTTTTTTCTTCTGAGTTTTTCCTTACACTGTCTTCTCCATTGCTTCGTATCCCGAGTGAGATCTACCGCTCCACTCTGAGACTTAAGAATGAACTTTGACCTCGCTTGACTTTTCCTTACGAACAATTCTAGCCATTTGATTCCATCATCCATACAATATACGGCTATAACCTAGGACGCAATCGCACACTTAAATGGCGTACGAGATGTGCTATAATGTATAACATAAGTGGCCTGCCTAATGGCACCGACAGCAGCAGTAGTTAGCAAAGACGAGTATGAATAGAAAGTATGGACATGTAACTCTCGTTGTATTCAGAGACGCAAGCAAACGAGAGTTGAAAAGAAAGTGCCACTGTATCATCTGTCGCTACGGACAGTCTCGCTAGATACAGGCGCCAACAAATGTTCTCAGTTCGCCAAAACCACGAAAAAGCCGAATATCTTCGCTACCTGGAACCGCGCACCTGACACTGAAGCGGGAATTGCGCAGGTCGAGGAGGTATACTGCATACGTAGCCCACATGAGTTTGGGGCTACATGCTTTCACTCCCAAGCAATCCAGATTTTTGAAATTTAAAAATTTATGTTCTTCAAAAACTTACATGTGCAACTCTATGTTGGAATATACCAGGCGTTTCAGGGAAGGTGATCACTCGTGTTTAAAAAATACGGTTTTCGAGATGAACAGAAGATTTTTCCGGAACAGCAATGCCAGCATTGGCGGACGTCAAGAAAACAGGTGAATCATCTTAACTAGCTAAGTGATCAACTAAATTCTAATAGTTAACCTTTTAACTGTTACCAATAGGCCCTTGAATGCAATCAGAGATTTGTAGCCGGCCGCTAATAATAGCCACATGAGTTTTTAGAATTTCGAAAATGCCATTACTCTCGCCACTGTGGCACGATAAAATATGGCTACATCGTGCTAAAATGCATGCACTTTTGAAAAGTATGCAGGCAAAGCAACCCCTCCAGTGTTCGTAACTAGTCGAAATAGCCAAATTTTATCATGCCGTAGCGGCGAGAGTAATGGCGTTTTCAAAATTAAAAAAAAACTGATATGGCTATTACTAACGGCCGGGTACAAAATCTCTAATTGCAATCAAGTGCCTATTGGTAGTAGTTATAAAGTTAACTATTTGAATTTAGTTAGTCACTTAGCTAGTCAAGATTATTCGCCGGTTTTTTGACATCCCCCAACACTCATATTAGTATGCCACAAATTGCTTCTCGTTACCTCGAAAACCTTATTTTTAAAAATCAGTGGTCACCTTCCCTGAAGCACTTGGTATGTGTTCGAAGAGCTAAGAGTAGTGTCGAAGAAATACTAGCGCCGCAGGCGATTCCTTTCGCCTTTCACGGCCGGCTTTGCTGTCAGCCAGGCTTCCTCCTACACACCACGCTATTGCAGTACCCAATTCACTTTTCTTTGCTTTATATTATGAGAACAAGTGGCGCCTACTTCTAGGAAAATTTTCATATTACGTTGATGTCCACTTCCCCGCTTTGCGAGGGGTCGGGGGAGAGGCAAATCGAAGAAGGTACGCGAACTGGCGCTGCAAGTGCCCTGAAAAGGAAGGCCGCTCGCCTTGGAGTGTGACAAATTACACCTCTAGCACCCCGCAGGCTTCGCCTCCCTCTTCTTCTTGCCATTACCCCCCCCCCCCCCCCCAAACTTGATGCGCCTGCCTAGAACATCGAGATTGGCTTTGCAAGCACCGAGGAAACAAACAATCCCTCTCTTTATTTTTCTTCCCGCTTCCTCCTAAGCGAACCGCAGAAACGACGCAGGAATGCCGGCTTTCCCACCCGATTCCTTGGGGGCCACATACCTACGCCTGGTTTACTTCCTTTATATTTTATTTTTGTTTATTTCTCACGGCAAGTTTTCATTTCAGTGCCCCGCACTACATTTACTTGTACCCCATTGGGAATAGCAGCAAGGGGAGGAAGGAGCTCCCTTTAAGCCCACGGAGGCCCCGGCCGACCGATCCCATCAGTCATCGTACAATTTCCCACCGTCCCTTTCTGTGTTCAGCTGTCGAGGGGGCACTCCTGCTGGAAAGCGTGCGAGCAACACCCAATAGCCGATAGGGGTGAAAAGAAGCAGGCCTCGACTCCTGCGTCTTGGTCTAACCCGCCTTTCCCCGGGAAGGAAAAAAAAAATTGGCAGTGGCTTAGCTCGGCTATGCCAGGATATACGTAGCGGGAGGTACGTTTCCCTGGCTGAGCTTGTTGTGGTCGCTGTGTGTTTAGCAATGAGAACAATTGGGTATACACACCTTTTATTCATTTTGCTTGACAGAGACGAAGACTGCCCGATGATCTGTGAAGTAGCATGCAGTGGTCTCAATTTTGTCGGTACAGTATTTTGATTTGGTAGAGTCTCTTTGGTATACAAGGTCTATAGTAGTTTCCCATTTTGTAGTCTAAACGTGAGGGTCCGAACCTAAATTAAAGTCAAACTTTTCTTTCATACACTAAGAGAGTCCTGTTTTCTGTTTAAATCTCCCAAACTCACACACAACTGTGAAACCGTGCCGTAGGCTGGTATACACGTGGCAACCACATCAATCGTCTGTTTGGCAGATGTTCCCGGTGCCACGTAGACTCCTTGGATGATAATGCAGCTTTCCAGAAGCCGAACATAGCAGGCTTCACAATTATTCACCGCGATCGAAAAGAGATGTCTGACAGCGGTGATACCTTGTTTCACGTACACACAGAATCCAGCGTTCTTATTTGGTTCAAGCCAACGGCCAGGCGACAACCTCAGGATAAGAAGAGTTAATCTTCTCTTGTCTATACCGCCGTTTAGCAGCGGCTGGACTCTCTTTCTCTGCATGCATGTCAAACGTTGTGATACAGACGCCCACTACATCTACACCTTTCATACCCAATGCTGCGCATGCGACGTGGGGTTCGGATGATAGAGCGGTGTGCGGCGAGGCGGCGACGAAGAACGCGGCACTGCTGTGGGGTCTCTCTGATTACCATAGTCTCGGCGCATGCGCACAATTGCTTATCCGCGTGACGCCACGCTCGGCTTTGACGGTGGGGCGGGCGCGCGGCCGCGGCCGCGGCGAAGCACACGCCGTACTTTGCTCCTCTCCGGTTGCCGTGGTAACGGCGCATGCGCACTTCTGGCCCCTCCCATGTGCCGCGAAATTCTCGATTGGTAGCCAATGCAGTGTAGCTCTCGCTACAAAAAGGTATTCACAGGTTAGAGCAAAAACCAAATGGCGGATAAAAACTTGGATAAAGTTTTTTCACGTACCGAACACTGCAGCGCCGCAACTGAGTTTACGAAAAACTAGACCTGTCGTTTAGAGCGAGTGCACATTTCTCTGATACGCGAGCCTGTTTCTTGCCGAACGAGGAAACGGTGCCTGCAGTCTACGTTATTTAGCTGAAAACAGTGGTTAAAAACAAAGAAATGCGCTTCGGTTAAATTAATAGGAAAGTTTCGTTCCAGGAACCTCACTGAATGAAGACAAGTCGAGTATTATGCGAAGGGCGCTAACGAGTAGCACATTTTCAAAGCGCCGGTCGCTTCGAGTTTTTATTTTTCTAGTGATTTGCCGTTCCAAGCAAAAAGAGTTCCTAATCCAACCATAAACTAGCCTTAGATTATGAGATTGACACAGTATGTAACAGTAAGAACCTTGCTAATAAATGTATTCGATTATTTTGAAAATAAGCTCAGCAGTGAAGCGTGCTTTAACGCTTCTATTAACCTCAGTAATGAGCTACATGACGTGTGCAAGTACTTGTACGCATACGTCATAAGAGCGTGCGATGAAGCGAATGCGAGCAAACACGTGTACCTCGATGACAGCAGCCTTCATAGTGCTTCGCAAAATATTTCGAGGGCTGCTAGCAAAAACATCTTCAGTATATTGCATCTACAATACGGCAGTCTATTCTAGACGAAGGTAAGTACAGATAACTAATAGTGACCATTGCTTAATGTTTATTGCTGGGTTAAGTACGATTTTACAATAGCGCACGCATTAAGACAGGGGTTGCGAGCAGTCACGACAAGCAAGTTAAGGGAATGCCGTGATCCGAAACACAATTTCGTGGAAGACTTGTGCATAAGTCAAGCTGTAAAAGAACGAAAACGAGCGTCTAGTCTAGAGTGGCCGGCACGCATCGATCGGCCTTTGGATTAGCACTGTCACAAAGGAGGAGTAACGATAAATCGTTGAGACTGTAAGGCGAGGGCATTAGCTGTGGCATGGTTTCGGTCAAAGCCAACGTATTCGACCAGTGTAATGGCAGTGTTAGTGGAATAAACGGCGACATAAAAACATGCATCTTAAATGCAAGCAAATTCTTTTGCGGCGAGGCTCCACATTTTGCAAAATGATGAGCCACGCCGTCATTTTCTAATTTCGTCTTTAAGTGGGAGATGATAGAGAGAAAGCCATAGGCATAAATAGATTTTCATTGACAATGGTATCTCGCCATTTCCTGAGCATGAAGAAGAAAATAAAGATGAGATGGAAATGGCTAATTGCCACTTTTAAGCTGACTTTCTCAGTCTTGCTATTGCTAAACGACCCAGTGCAGCCAGAAAAAAAGAAGGTTGCGATCGTGAAGAACGACAATAGCTTTTGACGAAGAGTCCAACAGCAATGTTATGTAGTGTGAAAGCGCAGCTTCAACGCAACAGCACAAGATGACGCGTGCAAGCAGTGCACCCGGCTTGTATTCGGCAAGTACTCTTTTTTTCAATGTCGATAAGTCGTTTTTTTTTTCCGTGTGGAAGCGTCCGTTGGTTTTTTTCCTCGCCTTTCTGAAGATGAGACCAATTAATGAAGACATCAACACCTAGCGGCTGAGCGGTCATCTCGGACGCGGATCGGGCTAAGTCCAAATCCTTACGCCGCCAGTGCTCGTTACAAAAGCCTCAAGATAACCGGCCACACATACCAGGATACATTCCATCGCTACATCAGTACCGCGGTCCTCATGATGTGTAATTTGGTAGGAGATAAGAGGTGACGTCTGCGTGTCTGCGTGTGTTCTCCACTGAACTCAGATTTGAAGCTAGAACCTTCAACATAAGATGCGCTATGTCTGCCATTTTGCCATTGCCTTGGTGTCCTACGTACGGCTTGCCAAAATACTTAGATGTAGGTGTTTCAAGCATTCCTCCCCAGGTAAAAAAATAATCTAGAGGTGAAGGATCACACTGTGGGACGATTTAACAATTGAGCATAACTTGTCGATTCCTGCTCATGCAGGGATTATATTTCCCGAGTGAACAGTGGTGCCTAAAGCTTTATGAGCTACCGATACAGCCTGTTACGAATAAACTTCAGCATACATAATCCCCATTAAGTAGCGGCAGTTCCCATACCGAGGAAGAATACCAGCTGATCTGCAACTAATTAGGCAATGGAATATGACGCCCCCCCACCCCCCCGCAAGGAAAAAAAAAACGCGACACAACTCTGCAATGCACCTTAATACTATAGCAACTACCAACGACCACAGACCTTAAAAAGTTGAAGAACAAAACGAAACAGACTGCAGCCTGATGAACAACGCTTCATCCCTCACAAATATTCGCGGAGCAATGCTCTAGTGGCGAGCACACTAGAAGAACCACGGCCACATTTCGCCCGACGCCAAGCACATAGCGGAGCTCGGAGGAAAGCGAAGCGGACGCCACACATCGAGGCGTTTCAATTAAGCTTCGCCCTAAAGAGGCGACGTCCGCGCCAATGACGGTTCACTTGGCGCGCTGGGAAAAAGGGTCCGCGTGTCCCATCCGTCGTCAGGTCTCTGCGTTCGTGAAGCCGATGTGGCCGAGGCGAGAGTAGGTGAGGGGAAGGACGATGACCACCGGCGAGCGAGCGGCGCTGGCTGCTGCCAGGTTGGTTAGTCGAGCACAGCCGACGGGACGGGAAAGCAGGGGATTCGGGGAGGCATTTCGGGAGCCTCGGGGTTTGTGGGGAAGGCGGGGCTGATGGGAGGCCGTCAGGCATCGTTCTCCTGTCCTCCCGCGCTCAGAGAACGCGACGGGAGTCCACATGTGTATGTGTGTTGGCCAACTGTGCTTGTGTGTGTGTGTGTGAGGCGGACTGTGCAGAGGTGCGAAATGCCGGCTGCAGAGACCACTTAGGATTAGCGGACGCAGCCTAATGACACCGTTCATTAGACCCGTCACAGGCACTGCGAGCGGGTGCTTAGTCCCGACATTTCACACCGTGTCGTGTGCTCTTCGGCCATTTGCCCGCGTTATAGGCGAAAACGTCAGAGCCCTGGCTCGAACTTTTGGTTGCAAGTTTTGAGCAAGGTGCAGATATTTGCTGACTTGCACGTATTTGCGGCTGTTATTGTTCTTTTATAAAGGAAGAATCGCTTTGAGCTCTAATTTCATCTTTTCTGTCCATTGCCTCTTGAAGTTTCGTATGAAATGGCCAAAGCCATCTACGCTGAAAACATGTGGGTCTATCTATAAAGCTCGAAGTCTCAATATAAAATCTACCGTAAAAAGCAGCAGTGCTCAAAATTGCAAGCTGAAGGATTGAACTAGCAGCGGTGTGCATTTTTACTGCTGCAAACACGATATGCATGGGGAATGTGAATATTACGCATTCTATGTATGTAGCCGTCTTACGCTAAAACTCAAGAAGAGAACGTAGCCACAATGTAAAACAGTAAACTTGTGGCTCAAGATGCCGCTGAGGAAATCGAGTACAATATTGTGCACTAGGTGTCAAAAAGCAACCACACTAGGCCGTGCCGACTGGCTATAACACCTCGGGGACCTATTAGTACCTGTACAGCGCGAACGCTTTGAAGTGGTGTATAGAGCTGGAGTCTATCTAGTTCTGGACATATATATTCAACAGACAAGGGAAGAGGGGGTCTTTAAGACATACATGAATGAAGTTTTCGGTGACTGTTGGCTTCCTTCACGGAAGCCAACAGTGTGGTGCACAGGGGCATCACATCAGAATGTGACGCCCCTGTGCACTTTACGTTTATTGAGTTAGTTATCCTTATTTTGTGCTCCCTCGAATACCACAACCTTCTTCCAGATGTTTTTTTTCCATTATTTTTTTCTTTCTGCGTTGTTTTTGTATTCTTAATCCCAGCTGTTTGAATTTTTACGCTTTGTATTTGCGCTATAGTGTCGTTGTTATTGTTCATTACTGTACTTCAAAATGATGTCTGTATTTTTTTCTCTCTTTTCTGTTTCGAGAAAAGTGTTGTCAAAGTGCTTCGTGTGTCCCCCCTATTTAATACCCTCCCTGGAGGGCGTTTAGGGTACTTGAATAAAATAAATAAATAAATAAATAAATAAATAAATAAATAAATAAATAAATAAATAAATAAATAAATAAATAAATAAATAAATAAATAAATAAATAAATAAATAAATAAACGTATGTATTTATATATCAGACCGAAACAAACGTACTTGAATTCTAAGTTTTCAACACTCAGGAACGGGCAGGCTCTGTCCGAAACCTAGACTCGATATATATTTCTACCAATATGAAGCGTTTCTCAGCGTCGCATACACAGTAGCGAACCAAAACATCTGATATTTCAGTTTTTGGAGCTTATATATTTTTACCATACTAAAATTTGCGCACGAGGTTGGTGAGAGGTTCGTGTCAAACGTTTTGCACATTAACAATCAATTCTTATCATCATATTAAGCGGCAATTTTTGCCCACAGCAAATTTATTGCAGAAATTCTTTCAGTGCTGCATGAAGGTATCAACGACGATATGTTCTTTTATTTCAAAATAAGGTAACAATTTCTAGAATGCGTTTTCACATTAACCTAATGTGTCAATACTTCGCACGCAAGCCTTTTCTTGAAAGCACCGCTCAACTCCGCCTACGAATGAAGTTCAGGACGCTTGAGCTGGGCTCCTACTGTTAAGATCAGCACATTGCACACGATGTCTCACAATCTATGGGGTTACTCTAGAGCCTGATAACTGGGTCAAATCTTCGAAAATGTCGACAACAGTCAAACTAAAGTTTTTTAGGCTCACCGAACAATGTCTTTCTCGACAAGGTCGTTGGTCGTTTCGGCGTGCCTCCTACGGATATCGAAAAACCAAACCTTCTCGGAACCCATATCTCTTCAAGAATAGTGAAGGCATGGGTCGCGATACTCTGAAATCCAGCGAAA
Organism: Amblyomma americanum; assembly: GCF_052857255.1. Classification (NCBI taxonomy): domain Eukaryota; kingdom Metazoa; phylum Arthropoda; class Arachnida; order Ixodida; family Ixodidae; genus Amblyomma; species Amblyomma americanum. The sequence continues at coordinate 35,078,660 of NC_135502.1, forward strand.
GCTGTTGTTATTTCATCCCATAGTGGTATCCTCGAATAAGTGCCTTTCGAGCAGTCTTGATGGCGTTACGTTAACCTCACAGCCCAAACACTGCTGATAAAAATATCACTAATACACGTGACCGCAGAATATATCACCTGAAAGTGACCGAAAGCTAATAATAGTTTAGAACAGACTAAAATGAACGGAATGGGAAGCACCCATGAAAGGCGACAAAAAAAAAAAAAAAACCCGAGGGCAAACGTTACGTCCCCAAAACCTGCTGGCTGAAGGAAATGGCATTATTGCATCAAAATATATTCAGAAATAGCAAATAGATCTTTTTTATTCGCGATATTTTGAATTTAAACGAAAAAACAGAAAGAGTTTTATCTTTTTGTTCACTAGCGTACATATGAGTATGTGTGCGTGTGTATATATTCCTCAATAGTACTGATTTAGCCAAGAAAAAAAACTTGCGCTTAAACTTTTGCTGTAAAACTGTGTTAATAAAAGATTTCTTATTAACTTATTTGCACGAAGGTTACTCCCAAAGCGCTTGGGGTATTTCATTTTTGGTTAACATTACATTTACAGAGACCTACTCGTATCTGCGCTCTCTCCACCTTTTTCTTGTCTGTTGTCTTGTACATCCAAAATGCTTAGCGATTTAGTGCACTCTTCACATCAATTAGCAGCCAGTAGCCATTGTTATTGCCAACAGCTCGTGAGGGCTTTTTCAGCAAGCGCCTAGATCCTGAGTGATTTTCGATTAGCAATACTTTTTTTTTCTGCTATCTTTGCAAGCCACGTGTCCCACACAGGGGCCGTGCACAGTGATGCGAAGGCAATCGGTGCTATCAGAAAGCACCGAAATATCAAAGCACGATCAGAAGACATTAAGTGCAGCCATTTTCTTTGTGAGAGCTCTTTGAAGTACACAGACTGTCTTAAAATGAAGCGTAGCTGACAGCCTCAAAAGCAAGCACTTGGAAACGTCTTACTATCACAGGAAATAAAGAAAAGAAGTGTCTTTTCCGGCACTCAGGCGCAAATATAAGTTATACATGGTTTTTGCTTAGTAACGGTAGTGACGGTTTCGCAGAAAGTACGCGCCAAGGGCAGATGTAAGACACGTGGAGGAGAACCGGTCGTCTCTTCAGGAACAGAAAGATCAAAGGACGACTGATCAAATGTCCGTGAAGAGCGGCGTGTTTTCAAAAGAAGTGTGAGCGGAAAGTCCACAAATTTTATCTATGTGATCATAGCACACGCTTTGTTTTTCGGTTTTCGTCGTTTTTGCTTTGCCACTGGTGTAACGAGTCCTAACAAGTAAGAACGATCGGGAAAAACAGTTCTCAGAAGAAAAAAAATGAATTGGAAAAAACTTCTAACTTCGGACACATCAGAAAAAGGTGTTGCTATGAAAGGCCACGACATTCCTTTCAACTCATGTGCGTGGTAGAGTAAATTAGGCTGGTTATGCAAGAGGATTCGACAAGCCAAACACTTTAATTTGAGCTATTCGAATATAGGGTATGTTTAGCCTATGTATTGGTGTACACGTCATTATCAGAGTACCAACTTTACATACGACTTTTTCTAGGACAAACTGCATTGCCGGAATACGTCGTAACGACAATTATATGCACTAAGAGTTTTTCAAATTTCGCAGAAGCGGGCACGTAACGGCGATTTCTTTCCGAACATGTCGCGGCGTTGCGCACACCTCAACCCGAAAAGATATCGCCTCGGGCGGACAGGTATTGAAAAATAAAAAGTATACATGCGAAGTTTCAAGAATCAAGAATTGAAAGCATGAACCTCTTCAAGTCTTTGTCAAGCAGCTAGACATAGCAGGTTTTTTTTTTTCGGGAAGGCTAGGTGTTATCGCCATGAGTACGAACACGGAAGAGACCACCGCCTGTGGCGTGCTCCCGAACCACGCAAAGCAGCGATCGATGACCAGGCTCTTCCTCCGCTGGCACCGCTCCTTTCACTTCTTGCGTCGGGGACCGCTGGAACTTCACTGGGGCGAAAGATAAGGGGCTTTCTCGTCGCCGGCGCCTCACCTCTGGAAGCTCACGCGCCGGACATTTACGCCCGGCAGCGCCGACAGAAACACGAGATTTCCGCATCCGCCCGCAGATTTTTCGCCTCTTTTTCTCGCCGGGTCGCCAGGCGTGAGTGGTACAAGCGGCAGCAGCTAACGACCGGCGGTGTGCCCGCGCTAAGATGATTTATCTCCTGCTACCGAAAGCAGACACGGAGACACCGGAGGAAAACATAACGGGCATGTCGCGCGTGGAATACTGCAAGGATACGGATTTATTTCTGTGTGCTTCGCCTGGGAAGCTCAATAAGCTCGTTTTCTCAGTTTCATTTTTTGGCGATAGGTGTCGCGGTAGGTGAGAGGAAAGACATCTGTCGCACTGGCCGTTAATGATATGGGCTTATGCTTGGGATAGGGAGGATACAAAGATGCTTGGGATACAAAGGGATAGAGAGAAGGATTTTGGGCAAGGCTGCTAATCTTATCGTCTAAATCAGAAGGCCAGAAATTTTGGAATATGAAGGCTTTGAATCTTTCTAAAGTAAGTGGGATCTAATTTCCCGCTGCTCATTTTCTCTCAAACCATTATTGCAAGCCTCGAAAGATACAGGCGATACCATGCACCAACACCGGGTCTGCCTCACATACATAATACTTTTCCCACTCAGGGTATGAAATGACTACGGCAACAGAACAGCCAAAACAATACTGTGGGTAGAGAGTATTGCCAAACCGAAACCAATACGGTTAAAAAGAGCACAATATCAGCCCTACGGGTCACATCAGTCAATGCTGTTTCTGCTTCGACGATCATGGCTACGAGACATTGGTAGTCAGGAAAGAGTGATAGTTTCAGGTAATGAACAGTCATTTCAGCAATAATAATATTTTAACGTACATACCTTCGTGAACATTTATTCGCTCCTTTGCTAATACGCAACAAGACGCCGTAAAGCGCGATTTATTCTCTTCGTCCCACCTTTGCTGTCTCACTCTTCCCCCAACCTATTTTTTTCATGCAAGTTACGAAAAAAAACGCGTATGTGAAACAAAATAAATAAAACTGCGCAGGCAGCGCCACGGTGGGACAGCGGCACGCAACAATTAGCCGTAATTGGCGACGCGTTGGAACGGGCTTATGCAAGCACTTCGTACGTCGCTCCTCCCCACTATTCCCGGTCGTCGTCATGGGGATAGAAAGAGAGAGAGAGAGAGAGGAAAATAAAGGGAGAGGGGCAGCACCAAACCGGTCTCGGTACGAAGGGGTAAGGCAGGGGGACAGGTCGGGCCTTAATTACGGCCTCTTCGTCTCGCGTATGCGCCGCAGACAACGACCGCGGTGATGGGTCGCGCGCCGCTGGTTCCGAGAGTGGGTTCGTGTTCCGCGCACGCAGAAATTCCTTGTTCCAGTGCACGTGCGGCTGCGCGCGCATTCTTTCAAAAAACGCGGGGATCCGGCAAGGGACAAATGGCGCGGGAGAACAGCATACAGACTGAGCGGGAGTTGTTAGCTGCCGTTGCCTCTGGCTAGAGAGCGCGAATGTGCGGGTCCGCCTGATAAATAACGCGGAGAAATTGCATGATGTTGGGCCCGATAAGCGAATTACCAACGCACAACAAGTGTATCCAAACAATGCTCGTAAAAGGAAACTACGAGGACAAGGTTCTTAAGCGGCACCATCTATTCGTGTGTATATCGTTTTGAAATATTGCAGGTATACATCAACAAGAAGCCAACGCGATGGCTCAGTGGTTATGGCGCTCGGCGAATGACCTGAAAGACGCGGGCGAAATTCTAGAGGCCCGTGTACTATGCGATTTCAGTGCACGTTAAAGAAACCCAGGTGGTCGAAATTTCCGGAGCCCTTCACAGCGGCGTCCCTCATAGCTTGAGTCACTTTGAGTTGTTACATCCCATAAACGAAACCATACATCCGGACAGGCCGCCATTGGAATCTGAACCTGGCAACGTTTAACGCTAGAACTTTAGCTAGTGAGGCTAGCCTAGCAGTGCTGCTCGAGGAACTAGCGGGAATTAAATGGGATGTGATAGGGCTTAGCGAAGTTAGGAGGACAGGTGAGGCGTATACAGTACTAAAGGACGGACACATACTGTGCTATCGCGGGTTAAAGGATAGACGAGAACTAGGTGTGGGTTTCCTCATTAATAAGGATATAGCTGGCAACGTAGAGGAGCTCTACAGTATTAACGAGAGGGTAGCAGCAATAGTAATTAGGCTGAATAGGAGGTACAAGCTGAAAGTGGTGCAGGCCTACGCACCCACATCCAGCCATGATGACCAGACCGTTGAAAGCTTCTATGAGGACGTAGAATCAGCAATGAATAGAGCAAAATCGCAGTACACTGTACTGATGGGCGACTTCAATGCGAAGGTGGGCAAGAAGCAGGCTGACGACCACGCGGTAGGTGACTATGGGATAGGCTCTAGAAATAGCAGGGGAGAGTTATTAGTCGAATTCGCGGATAGAAATAATTTACGGATCATGAATACCTTCTTCCGCAAACGAGAAAACAGGAAGTGGACCTGGAAGAGCCCCAATGGTGAGATTAAAAATGAAATCGACTTCATACTATGCGCTAAACCTGGCATCATTCAGGATGTGGCCGTCCTCGGAAGGGTGCGTTGCAGCGACCATAAAATGGTAAGGTCTAGAATTAGCTTGGACTTGAAGAGGGAACGGAAGAAGCTAGCGAAGAAGAAGACCATTAACGAGTTAGCCGTAAGAGGGAAAGCACAGGAGTTTAGGATAGCGCTGCAAAACAGATACTCGGCTTTAACTGAGGAAGATGATCTTGATGTTCATTCAATGCACGATAACCTGACATCAATAATTACGGAGTGCGCAGTAGAAGTAGGCGGTAGGACAGTTCGAAAAGACACCGGGAAGCTATCTCAGGTGACGAAAGATCTGATTAAGAAGCGCCAAAACATGAAGGCATCTAACACTACCGATAGAATAGAACTAACGGAGCTATCAAAGTTAATAAATAAGCGCAAGGTAGCCGACATAAGGAAGTTTAATATGGAGAGAATCGAGCATGCTATAAAGAACGGAGGTAGCCTAAAAACAGTGAAGAGGAAACTAGGCATAGGTAAAAACCAGATGTATGCATTAAGAGACAAGCAGGGCAATGTCATTAGCAATATGGATAAGATAGTTAACGTAGCCGAAGAGTTCTACACAGAGCTGTACAGTAGCCAATGTAATCAGAGCGCCAATGAGAAAGACAGCAGTGCACAGCAATGCGTCATCCCGCCAGTAACGAAAGATGAAGTAAAGAAAGCCTTAGAAGCAATGAAAAGGGGAAAAGCAGCTGGGGAGGATCAGGTAACAGCAGATCTCTTGAAGGATGGAGGGGACATCGTGCTAGAAAAACTAGCCACCCTGTATACGCAATGCCTTATGACCTCGACTGTACCAGAAGCTTGGAAGAATGCAAACATTATCTTAATTCATAAGAAGGGAGACGCCAAGGACTTGAAAAATTACAGGCCGATCAGCTTACTATTCGTTGCCTACAAAGTATTTACTAAGGTAATCGCTAATAGAGTCAGGGCAACGTTAGACTTTAATCAACCAAATGATCAGGCAGGCTTTCGTAAAGGATATTCCACAATAGATCATATTCACACTATCAATCAGGTGATAGAGAAATGTGCAGAATATAACCAACCTCTATATATAGCTTTCATTGATTACGAGAAAGCATTCGACTCAGTGGAAACCTCAGCAGTCATACAGGCATTGCGTAATCAGGGGGTAGAAGAGCCTTATGTCAAAATACTGGAAGATATATATAGCAACTGCACAGCTACTATAGTCCTCCATAAAGTCAGCAATAAAATTCCAATAAGGAAGGGCGTCAGGCAAGGAGACACGATATCGCCAATGCTGTTCACCGCATGTTTGCAGGAGGTATTTCGAGGCCTGAATTGGGAACAGTTGGGAATAAGAATAAATGGAGAATACCTAAATAATCTGAGATTTGCTGATGACATTGCCTTGCTGAGTCACTCAGGAGGTGAACTGCAAATCATGATCAACGAGTTAGACAGGCAGAGCAGATCGATGGGTCTAAAAATTAACATGCAGAAAACCAAGGTAATGTTCAACAGTCTAGCAAGGGAACAACAGTTCACAATTGGCAGCGAGAGCCTAGAAATTGTGCCGGAATACGTCTACTTAGGGCAGGTAGTGACAGCTGATCCGGATCATGAGAGGGAGATAACTAGAAGGATAAGAATGGGGTGGAGCGCATATGGCAAATTCTCGCAGATCATGAGTGGCAGTTTACCAATTTCCCTCAAGAGGAAAGTGTACAACAGCATAATCTTACCGGTACTCACCTACGGGGCAGAAACGTGGAGGCTAACGAAAAGAGTTCAGCTTAAGTTAAGGACAACGCAGCGAGCCATGGAAAGAAAAATGATAGGTGTAACGTTAAGAGATCGGAAGCGGGCAGAGTGGGTGAGGGAACAAACACGGGTTAATGACATCCTAGTCGAAATCAAGAGAAAGAAATGGGCTTGGGCAGGGCATGTGATGCGAAGGCAAGATAACCGCTGGTCTTTAAGGGTAACGGAGTGGGTTCCAAGAGAAAGTAAGCGTAGCAGGGGGCGGCAGAAGGTTAGATGGGCGGATGAGATTAAGAAGTTTGCAGGCAAAGGGTGGATGCAGCTGGCAAAGGATAGGGTTAATTGGAGAGACATGGGAGAGGCCTTTGCCCTGCAGTGGGTGTAGTAAGGCTGATGATGATGATGATGATGATGACATCAAGAACAAACTTTAGACCAATGAACTAGCATGTCTTGGCCGCGGCGCCTCAGCTACATTGTCACGTGAACCGTGGTAGCTAAGAAACATAATTTGGTCTGTTTCATATCATCGCAATTATTTGTTATGCTCCCACAAACATGTGTAAGCAGCCCTGTAAAAAAGGTGTAAAAACAAAACAACACCGATCTGAATCTCCTTTTTGCCTTTCCATTAATTTTAATGAACTGTTACGAGCAATGCTTAACTCAAGTTCAACCTGCCGCTGAACCCAGCAATTACATTTGCGTAAGTCGCGCTAGGAGAAGCTTAATTAGCCCCTTAATCACGCAGTGTTTACCAAGCTGTTTGAATTGCCGCTCGCTTTGGCATTCTGGCTTAAATGTAACCAGGTTGCACAAACAATGGCTGCCACTTTAATCTTATCCGCCTCGTTTCACTCACATCTCCTTTTTCATTATCCTGCTAGCAGCCTCAATGTAAACAAACGCAGCTTTCGGAATTGCTCCTTGAAGCAATGAAATAGAAAACTTTACGCGTTCGATCGGTGTTTGCCCTCTTCATGGCATCTTTGGTGAAAGCCCCTAGATACATGCCCGGGTAAAGAGCAGCTTACTACGGCGACTTTCAAACATGTAACGCGCAAAAAGAAATTACCCCCTTCGACGCTGACCAAAACACAGTCGACGGAAGAGGAGGAGGTTTAATCATCATCATCATCATCATCATCATAATCATAATCATCATCATCATTCTGGCTACACCTACTGCAGGGCAAAGGACTCTCCCATGCCTCTCTAATTAACCCTGTCCTTTTCCAGCTGCGCCCACCCTGTGCCTGCGAACTTCTTTATCTCATAAGGACCAGCGGTTATCTTGCCTTCGCAGTACATGCCCTGCCCAAGCCCATTTCTTCCTCTTGATTTCGACTAGGATGTCATTAACCCGCGTTTGTTCCTTCACCCACTCTGTCCGTTTACGGTCTCTTAACGTTACACTTATCATTTTTCTTTCCATGGCTCGCTGCGTTGTCTTTAACTTAAGCTGAACCCTTTGCGTTAGTATCCACGTTTCTGACCCGTAGGTGAGTGCCGGTAAGATACAGCTGCTGTTTACTTTTCTCTTGAGGGATATTGGAGGCGGACGTTCCGTCTACATGCAAGTCCCTTTTAATAGGAAGTGAACTTTGGCCTCGAAAGGGCTATACTAAGGAAATGATACTAAGAAAGCGGAGGTGGCAAAGTGCAGAGAGAGAGAGTGAAGTCTCCCTCTCCACTTTCAGGGCAGAGGAGGAAGTGGCCAGAGGGTGGCTGCTACGGGAAGAGCCCACCTCAAAGAAAAAGCGAACAGAGAAATGACTTTGCAGAATGAATAATGACACGCTACAGAATACGCACTCTAATCCTTGGGTTGATGAGTACAGGTCTTCGGATATGGACGAAGCCCTCCAAAATATAGCTCTAGCCCCGATCAACTCCTTACAAGGTCCAAGCTTTTTGGTCATCGAAAATAATTACCTACGGTCAGAAATGAGTCTCTTCTCTGCCTCATAGTGCTCCTTTATAATTTCACGTAAACCCTCCCTGCCTTTCTTCCTCCCACATGGCCGCACAATAAAAAAAATCGGTAGATTTCGACAAATAGGCAAAGTCGGCCCAGAAACTTCGCGGCTGCACAAATTGCTACATAGTTAACAAAAGCTTCGAATGCAAACGCATCGCAAACTCGTAATGCAATTTAGCGCCATATTGTTTAATTGCAAAACATTGCTTCGTGTACCGATCAAGAAATTTTTCGCAACCAACTAACAGGCTTTCCTTAAATGTTTCTGTGCCACTGTGTCTTCTGTTTATACATTTATTTTCGCTTTTTGTCGTTTCTTTCTTGTTTGTGTATATTTTTGCTTTCTTCTTTTTAAATGAGGTGGTATGAGTATGCCTTAGACATTGTTCGTGCCTCGCTCTTTGCAATGCCGCTGGGTCCCTAAGGCTTCAACAAACGAAATGAAATATAAATGAGTAGTAGGGAATAGAAATAGACTGCAGCCACATTTTTACCTATAAAACAAAAACGAAGCGCTGGCTTTACACGCACAAGGTGGCCGCGGAGAGCATCATAGTAGCAAATCCCGAGAAATAACACCGTGTTCAATTTTTGAAAGTTCCTGGGCGATGGCTCGCCTTTCCTATTTTTCTGAACCAGATGGTGATATTCGCTGCGGCAGCTTACACTACCGGACACTGGACTGCCACATATTGGATACACGTAAACTTAATCCTCGCCAGCTTAAGCCTGTCGCGAGTTAATCTGACACAGTCGCAGCATAGGCCAAAGATAAGTCAGATTTTTTTTTCTATTGTATGTCACACTGTACAGCCTTATCTGCTTGTTTTATTGCAGCAAGCCGGCTATTTTTTCAACCACAGCCCTCTGATACTCGAGCCGCCAGCCTAAGTAACAGTTTTCTGGCTGCATCGATTGATTCAAGAGTGTCACGCCGATTGCGATTAGCTTATCCTGGTACTCTTGTTCGGACATTCGGAATGCGACAGTGTAAATGAAGCCAAGTCTGGACCAATAAAGGCAACTTGTCACAGTTCGCAAACATACAAGGAAAGAAATAAACAGGGACTGCAGAATATGAAGAGCGCGAAGGAGAGTTCTAATAAAAACAACAACAACAACAACTACAGGAGCGAGAAGCATGTTAGTGCGCAGGCGGCAATAAATAATACATTCGAGCCGAAATTGAACGTCAAGAAAGAGAGAGTGAAGTGGCTCGAAGCACGTTGCGAAGTTCGTTTTTATTTGCAACCCACCCTCAAAGGCGTAGTGATTTAAACCCACAAAAGCTGACACGACAGCACCGTTCCATGGCGGCTGCAGCTTTCCTGCCTCCGTAAAGAACGCGGCGAACGTCAAGGGTCAGCGTGCGACAGGGCAGGAAGCAGCTGGAAGTGACAGTTAATAACGTCCTGCCAAGACCGACTTGCCGCGAGGACCTACGGCTTGAGTTGTGCTAAACAGGTAGGTGCTAGACAGATTGCCCTGTGATGTGACAGAAGGAATAGAAATTCTTAGTGCCGTTTTGTTTCGTGTCCATCTCAGAGTACTCAACTAGCTAACAATGTTGTTTGGCTGACAGAATCGTGCCCAAAACCCATAACCGGAGGACCTATTGCCTTCATTGCCTTCGCGATATTGTGTTCGGCGAGGCAGCTGTTGTAGTTGGTGTCTTTGCTAGCAGAACCCCCAGAGCGTGTTTTCTTAGACTTAGAAGTCGAAGGGTCGAACGGGAAGTTTCAAACTGTGATATCCCGGAGGCACAACGGTCTCTAGCCGTTGGCATTATAGACCTGCCAGTGAGCATTGTAACCTGTACCCGTCCTGAACAAAACCTGTCGCATCTGAGCTAAGGCCAGCGTGGCATCTCATCTCATATAAGAAGAGCCAATTCAGAACATTACGCGGACAAAGCGTTTACATTATGGCCGCCACAACAAGGAATAGGCGTCATTACCAAAGCGGGCTCACGAAAAAGTTGTACGTTTCTTTTCGGAACCAATGTATGATTATCTTTTCGTCGCTTTGCTGTCTCACCAACACAGCAGACTATACCTGTACCCCCTTTAATAGACTGCCCATTGTGTATAATGCACCGCTATTGCCATTTTGCTATTTGGAAGCATGAAGCAGCTTGCATGCGCATGTTCCCGATCAAGTGCATCTTTTCTGTTTTCAGCCCGCCGCGATGGCTCAGTGATTATGACGCTCGGCTGCTGACCCGAAAGACGCGGGTTCGATCCCTGGCCGCGGCGGTCGAATTTCCATGGAGGCGAAATTCTAGAGGCCCGTGTACTGCGCGATGTCAGTGCACGTTAAGGAACCCCAGGGGGCCGGAATTTCTGGAGCCCTTCACTGCGGCGTCCCTCATAGCCCGAGTCGTTTGGGACGTTAAACCCAATAAACCAATAAACCTATTCTGTCTTCAATGCTAGCGAACACGCATCGAGAGTGAGGAAGCGTGATTAGAAAACGCATAAAAACAGAAAACTCAAGCACCTTTCCTTTGCTGGAGCGAAGGCAGCAAGAGCAAACCACGGTGAGACAAGAGCTCGCGTCTCTCGCCGAGAGCAGCTCGCGTTCCTGAGGAGCCCCTCATTCATCCTGCCAAGGAAGCACAGGGGGTCGCAGCCCGAGCCCAGCCACCTATTCACGCCGCAGAATAGAGATTAACGAGCTTTCTGCTCTGCGGAGCGAACGCCCTCGCCGGAGCATCGCGCATGAAGAGCATGTGCGAAGCGCTGGGCATGTAATTGCAATGCGACTCGCTTACAACGTAGTTCCTTCGTCCCTTCGCCGCATGCACTCCGCTAGAAAGTTAGCTCGGTGACCTAGAAGTGTTGAGGCGTTTCTCACAGTCACTCGTGTGCGCCATCAATTTTCTTCATATCTTCGCCTCTTAACCGGCCAAAGAACACCTCAAAGGAGCTTTCTTATAAGCAACGGGGAAAGGAGAAGCGCTATGCTTGAGCTTCACTAGCCACATGTATGAATTTTTTTTACCACTTGCTTATGTAAACGACCTTAGAAGCACTCGCAATGCAGAGTAAACAATTCGAAGTTACCTTCGACCAGTGCCTTGATTATGAGCTATACTGCATAACGAAGACAGTGAAGGTTGCCGCGGCGGAGTTGCCTCTATTGCAAACTCTATAGCAGGTCTATGAAGCGGAGCTATAGGAAGGCATGTCTGAATGGGGATCGGGTGAAGAAATTATAAGCAATGTCAGTTTATTTCGTCTTCTCCTGTCTGGAAAACAGGTAAGTGAACGTGAAATGTTTATAATTTTTCCTTGGTTTTTCCCGCAGTTTCTAGCTGGCCCTTTCAGCGCTCAGAAAACTGCTTGCTTCTAGACGTATCTCGGTATTGATGACGCAGTTTTGCACGAGCGTTCTGATCTAATGCAGAAAAGTCTCTAAAGCATGCTTGACCCTACCTAATTGAGCAGAATTAAACTATGAACTGGAATAAACGATTTGAACAGAAGTGTATATATAATGCCCTTCATAAAGAAATGTTTAGCTGCACATCTTTTCTGTCGTGTGTCTCCACAATCGTCACAGCGGATGATGGTTAATTAGGTTTGCACTAGTTACATGACAATTACAGGAAGCTCTTCGGTAAAGCCAAACCTTCTCAGAGCCTGCGTTGAGCGAAGGTTTCATTTCAACGCTCAATCACGAAGCCCAAGGCTTGAAAATTGTATCGAAAATATTAGCGCTTGCAATAATATCAGCCCTAGTCTGAACCGTTTCCTTCAGGCTCACGAAAATGAAGGAAGCGTATATACATCAGTCTACATCGCGACAGTCAGTGGGGCGGAACAACCTCTTTCATGTACGTACTGTGAGAGTCATAATCTGAGAAGTCGTGGTGGCAGGCCTAGTGTAGTCACTGCATCATTCCTCTTAGAACTACATGGATGAACATCATCATTCGCAGTTTTTTTTTTCCACGGGAAGATGGCTGCCTCCAAGGTCACGGCTGCGGCCAGGTGTGTGACACTTACCTGCGAAGCACGAAGGAAAACAAGAGGTTTTATTTGCAAGTTTCGTCGACAGATGCTGATATTCGGCGATAGAGAGCTCAACTTCAAAAAAGAAGCCGGCCTAAAATTGAAACATAGAAAATGCGAGTACAGAAACATAATGAATGTGCAGATTTTGCAACGATCCGAAAATGTACACCCTAGAAATAAATGCTGAGCATCCTGTACTCGCGGCACCCCCATGACTACCCTATAAACGCCTCGCCCGGAGCAGAAAGATATAGGTGCTGTCAAGGGCGACTAACAGCGATTGCTGGTTGCAAAACTGGCGCGCAAAGTGCAACGTCCTCCAAGCACCAAGGTGTGAAAACGGCGGTCTTACAGCATCCAGAAATTCAAGGAGAAAGCGGCCATGAGTCGGCGAGCTCGCCCCATAAATGAAAACACCAGACGCTAGCAATATCAGCGCGTAACGTTCACTCTTTCGCCCGCTCCAACGGCCACTAAAACTGCTGCCGTAAGGAGCGAGGAACCATCGCCTTCCCTCATCAGCCTAAACGCCAGAACACAGCGCGCCCTCTGCACGTAATGTGTTGTTTACTCTAGTCGTAAGTTCCAGGCATTATATCAAAGTCTTCAGTGCCTTATGACGCAGTTAAAGAAAAAAAGATAATCATAACGGATGCAGACACAACGAGATCTTGCAGCTTATAGAGTTGTAAAGGCAAAATGTCGACGACCTTTGACCCCCGTTAGGCATCCACGCGGCCCGCTTGTTAAGCGAAAGGGCCATTTCCCGGGCACCACCTGGAGCTGCGCGTGCGAGTAGCTTTCTGTGAGATCGGAGGTCAAAAGTGACTTTCATAAAGGAGCGCAATCTAGCCAGAAATACGAAGGCGCGCCCTCCCAACCTCGAGAAAATCGCAGCCTATGAAAGCTGCCGCTCAACTCCGTTAAAGCTAGTCGCGGCGTTTCCCATTTGAAAACAGCTTTTCTCTTTCTTGTAAATTGTTTATCTAAAAGGCGATTTTAAAAGATGGGGTACCATAAAGTGAAATGTGCTTAGAAATGCGAAGTGAAGGATGGAGAAACAACATAGCGAAATGAAACTGAAGAAGGGAGCCATTTGAAATGCTGGAGCACCGCCACTGCAGCTACACCTAGCATCTGAATCATCACAGTTTTTTTTCTGTTTTTTTTATGCTTATTACAATTATTTTTCGCTGGACTACATAGTTGTAGACTCTTGAAGCAAGGCACTCAGAAACGGCAGCTGCTCTGTTGACTCAATCCGGCCCCATAACGTAATTACCACGAAAAAGTGGGAACATGTTAACGACACTTAGAGAGCAAAAAACAAACAAACAATGATATCAATATGGGAATCGCCATAGAGGTAGTGAATTCGTACATGTGACAAGGCATCAACGATGCCCTCTCAGTAGCTAGCTAGGGCAGAGCAGCAGTTATTTTACCGGGACAGTAACCATGTAAACCGATGCCGCATAAGAATGGCTCCGAAACTTCATGTGTTTCACTGTTGCTGTGCAACAACAGCCCACGTTTTCTCATCACAATTCTGAAACGTCTTCATGGCTACCGTATAAACACGTGCGGTTTGGTAGAAGACTGAAGTGTTGCGCCCCCTTTCTTTTTTCTCAGTGGCAGATGGAAGGCGGAATGGGCGCTGACTAAACCCATGCTGTCTTAGGAGCCCTTGTACAAACGTAGTTGAGGCGAGTTGTACGAAGCAGCTTTTGTAGTGATAGCTACATTACGGTAGCATTTCGATCCTTCAGCGTGGCGGCGCCGCCACCCTGTGGCTGCGCTGCCACCCTGTCGCTGCACCGCCACGCCGTGGCTGCGCCGCTACGCTGTCACATGGTTGGTCACGTGGTGCGGAGCAGCTGCCAGCGGCGCGACGCCGTGGCTGACCACGTGGTTCGTCACCTGGTTGGTCACGTGACGAGCCACGTGGTGCGGAGCAGCTGCTGCTGCCGGTGGCGCGGCGCGCCGGCGAAACCAAGCTGCAACAGCTGTGCGCATGCGCCGTGTCAAGTGGGACGAAGATGAAGAAGGAACGCCCTGCGAAACGGAGCGGCGAAAGACTGGCTTTGCAATTCGACTGACCAAGTTCCACTCGGCCAGCTGTAGCTATTGCGCCACTCCGGGTTTAACCAGAGCTAAACCACCGCCAATTTTTTTTTTCCCTTGGAAGTTTATTTTTTTGCGATTTACTCAGAATTAAAGTGTTTTTTACTCCTGAAACGATTATGGTGTAAGGCTGGCATGTACCTGCTGTAAAAAACTTGCCGATACAATGTGTTGATATAAATACAAAAATGTAAAGGTAGGGTTAAACTGGATTTTCGGAATTGTTAGGTATTTGTCAGTCCAATACGAGTGACCACGTCATCGCAGCAATGTTATACTGGCGTGGTGTGAAGCATCTTCGGGATTTTACTTCGACTTTAAGAACCTACAGGCTGCACACTCACAACTGCAAACAGGGAGAGCCTCGTTTTTCTCTATAAGAAGATCAACACCTACGCAATCATTCATACACTCTTGATTTTAATGTCGTCATGAAATACAATATTTATCTATTTTATTGCATGACGGCCTTATAACGTAAACGTGCTGATTATATTCGCTTGGAAATGCAAAGAGAAATATCGCCTGCAAAATAATTATTAAAAAGGTCTTTTTTAACAAGCCAGTTTTCTTCTAAGTAAAGCAACTTGCAATAAAAGGCACGAACTAACATGGGTCTAAATGAAATTGCGCGTACGCTTGCGTCTCCTGGGGGCTTAACAGAAACTAAAACAAAAAAAGCCGTCATTTCGCAGAGGACATGCAGTTCGTCCTTTCGTAGGGCACCAAGAAAGAAGTGTTTTTTGACGGCACTTTTATCCTCCTTAATTGTCTCAAAAAGCGCAAGCACTTTCGCGCCATCGAGCATTATTTCCAGCTCAAGTTAACACAGGTCGTGCACATCCCCTCAGCCCAGAAATCAAGCACTACTGACTGACGTCGACGGCCTCTAATGCACGCATGTACAAACGCATCGCAAGGAAGGAAGCGAAGCGTGGTACCCGTGAGCCAAACATGGCAGGGGAAAAAACTGGTGAGTCTGGATGAAGAGACTGGAAGAACACACTCGGCCGTCTTCAGCAGGCCCGAAAAAAGGCGGCGCGTATACGCGAGAAAGCTTCACGGACGTCTCTTGTCCTCAACACACGGAGACAGCTTTCTCTCGAGACTGCTGCTGAGGGGTGACGATGAGGCGTACAAAAAACCCTGGTAGCCGGAAGCAAAACGATATCTGTGGACGATAGCTGTGGAATGAGCGAGGCCCGCATTTGGAGGAACGTGGGCCGGTAAAAGCCGCCTGGATCCGGTCGAGGAAGCGCTAAGGACAGCAGGAGACGGCGGACACGGCCAACGTGACAGGGCTGCCGATGCGGGGCTCTTCAGCGGCCGTCGTCCGAAAAGAGCCACTGTGCCGCCCACGAAGCTTCGACCCCTGTGGAGCTGGGGCCCTAGGCGCTTGGGAACCGAACAGGCAGCGAAAGCAGCCTCACTGCCTGAGGATGACCCAAAGAAAGGTGCCGCACCCTGAGACTTACGCATCAACTGCTACTGCTTTTCGATGTCTTCATCGAGTAGCGCCGTAGAAGAGAAAAGATGCAGGATCACTGTGCGCCTTTGTGACGTGCCAACGATTTCTTGCCGGGCTGTAGGAGGAGTCGAGCCTGTGTATCAACTTACAGCTCTATTCTATCTTGCAATTTGCGAAGGCCTCATGGTTCTGCTGTATGCCTGTACGTATAGCCTTTGAAGCTACTAGCGCACAGTGAGTACGCAGGATGGAGTATTTCTTTTTTTAGTTTTGCGAGCAAGGCAGAGTGCTAGTTGCACGAGCGTGATTTACATAACCTCACCCGCAGAAACAGGAAATGAGATAATTATTTCCACACGACTGCAGCGCCCCCTATTATGCTGCCCTCTTTTCCTGCCCAGACAATTATAAATGAGAACTCGGTAAACAGCGCGCAAACTTCTGACAGGAAGAAGAGCAAGAAGAGAAAACCACGCAACCGCCCTTTCCATGTAAGCCGTTACAAGCGGTTTTATCTTTTTTTATATAAAGTCAGTAGCACCGTTACGCTAAAGAAAGAGAAGGTATAAAGAGCACGCAGCATCATCGACTTGAATCTACAATATTTAAAACATTGCTGAAGCAGATAGCACCAGCATGGTTGAATTCTAAGGGATGCAGGCTTGGTGGGGTGTTTTCTCCATCCCTGATGTCATTTTTATCGACAATTCACTCTTTCCTTTCCTGCAGGGTACAATTCTTTCATAAAATTTAATTACTTTCTATTGGAAAAACTTCCTGCTTTATCTATAAAAAGTTGCCGCGTGCACTTCTGCACACCTCCCGAAGGAAACACAAGGTGACAAAATACACCAGAGTACAACCCCGAGGAGGAAAAGCTTTATAAATAAAAAAGAAAAAGCCACAAGAGGGGCGCTCGAAGCGGTCACTCTTGATATCGCAGCGTAGCCCTCCAACGGAGTCATTAATAAAGAAGCACGGCCTCGGATGCGAAAGACCGGACGCAATACAACTTTGAGACGTACACAACTCCCAGGATGCTGTCATGGAAGCGCGCAGTTCGCTCTACGGACACGCAAGAGGCGAGGGGGGAGGGGACTGAGGGGGTTGCGGAGAACATGGCCTGCCCTGAATCATGAATGATCAGCGCCAACGAGGGCGCCGAGTCGCTAAGTAGTGGACGTTTCGTGGGCGCCGGCTGGCGTCGGAAGAAAACAACAATGGCGAACAACGCTCAGGAATGTTTGTATCTCAACTGAACGGACGTTACCTGTGCTTTCGCTCAGTACCAGACGATAGAATGCCTCTCGCGAAGAGTGTGCAGAAGTTTAAAGAAATCGATGTCTTCGAAATACATCGATCGCTGCCTAAATAAATCATTTCATTGCTTGGGACACACAAACTCGTCGTCTTTAACGGCAGGGATTACTGCCATGGTAGCACAGCGGAACATTGGCCAGCAAACTTCACGTGGGTGTCTGCGCCGGCAAAACGGAAAAAACTGTTCTAGGGCAAGTGTTTTCAGTTTTAGAACCATGTCAACGTGGGACGACTGCACAACGTTAGCAGTTTGATTTGATTCGTATATTCGTTCGTATTGTGCTCCACTTGAAATATACACGTTCAAGCATAACAAGAGCTTTCCTCTGGGTTTCTAAATAAATTCAGTAAGATATAATAATGAGCATGTTTAATTGTAAAGCTTTATTTTTCTCATGTCTGCTTTTCGTTCATTCTGTCTTAGCGATGCCGTAGCAGGCCTATTTTCGTAGGTATTGAAGCCCAATCTACAACTCCCGCTTACTACCTTAGCGTTGAGGCCTTCATAGAGTCGGTAAGTCTTACGTTCGCGGGTAAAGTAACCTGTCGCACAATCGACCACATCAAAGAGTGCTCCACTCGAAGTGGCGTGCATCGTTCTATTGTGTGTCTTGGCGTGACTCGGCGGCTTCCACTGCAGTGATCGCTATGTTAGCAGTCACAAATCAAATCCACGCGTGAGGATACTGCGAGCGTGCGAGTGTGTGACTGCGCGACACCGCGCAGTTGCTTCGAACGTCACACGACTAACCGACCTTGAAACTAGGCACAAAGTTTGCGAGTACTTGTTCGCATTTTCGTATTCCGGTGGGTTATAGGTTTGCTCTAACTGCGTGACCTAGAGCGAACCAAGCAGGTGACCCGCATTCTCTATGTTGATCGCAATCGCTACTCCCTCGTTTCCCTCCGTTCCCTGTTACCTCCCTCGCTATCACTCGATGGCGTGCTGTCTTCGCCGACGCGGTGATCGATCGATGCTACTCTTCAGCTAAACGACAAACGCTGCTGGATTGATCTGACTTTCCTTCGACTGGACCTGCGTGTGTGCAACAAGGGTCACGCAATTCCGAATATGTTTGGCGGCGCAGCTGCGGCTGGTATTATTCGTTTTGTTGAGGCCAGTTACGTGTACCCCTGGGTTGCCTATTTGTGTGAGCCTTAGTTGGCAAAGATCTGTTCTAATAGTTCTAAGGATGAAAAAGAAAAAAAAAGGTTGATGCTCGCTGTTAATCAGCTGTTCATCCAAACACTGAGAACTGAGAATCGAGGGGGCCCTTGTTTCGCTGTTTCCTTAGTGAGCCTTTCCAGTGGGGTTGAATAAGACTAACAACCTCAGTGGACTCCGGCTGCGTTAAGCGGAATCAGTCAGACTTCCAGGCCTGGTAGCAAAATTCTATAAACATTCGTTGTTTTCCTTTCACCTACGAGGAATTGAAGCGAAACCGGGATTCGAGCCTCCTGCACGTGAGGCGGATGGGTGGTGGTGAAAACATTTATTATGTAGGGACAGGAGGTATGTTTAGGTCAGCCCGTAGCGGACCGATCTCTGGAAGCACTAGGTGGAGGTTCCTAGTTTGAGACCGCAGTGGCGGTGGCCGCCACCCGGGGCGCGCCCGGCTAAGACTTGTTGGGCCTGTAAGTCGGGGCAGCCGAGCAGGGTCGCCTCCCAGTCCTCCCGGGTTAGGCTGGGGATGGGGGGAATAGCCGGGTTGGAGGGGCAGACCCACACCATGGGATAGGTGTGAGAAGACACCGCTCGACAGTGCGGGCAGCTGCCGTTAAAGGAGGGGTCAAAATGTTTTAGTGCTGCCGGGCACAGCAATGTATTGGTAAGAAGGCGGAGAATGAGCCGCTCGTCCGCCTTCTTGAGGCCTTTACATGGGTGAGGGTAAAGGTGATGACTCTCTTTATAGTAGGTTGTAACATCTTTGAAGGTATAGACCGGATTAAAATCGGGTTCCTGATAGGATGGGGAGGAGAAAAGAGCCAGGTGAGAGAGCGCACGGGCGCCTGCGCTTGCTGCCTCGTTTCCTGCCAACCCCTGATGAGCAGGGACCTATAAAGGTAACTGTGCGTGGTGCCTGTATCCCGTATGGAAGTTTGGTGGATTCGATAGGCTAGGAAGGCAGTGCAGCTTTGTTCGACGTTCCGACAGGCCCCTCGCGGGTTGGTGATTATGAATTTGGAATCGAAATATGAGGCCGCGAGAGCAATCGCGACGTTTTCTGCTTGTGTTGCACTGCAGGCTCTCAAGGTGAGGCCATTAACTGTGTTTCGGTTGTGAACTACCGCGACCGTGTACCATCCCCGTGGTGAGGGCCGGATGCGTCGACGTTTGCTTTACATGCGCATATTCTTGTGTTGACACGCGTTTGGTATAGTGTTGTGTTGTGTTGACACGTTGCCGATGCGTCTTTCATTGCCCAGCACTATAACATGAAAATCATTGAAGAACGCATATGACAAAGTGTGCGCGATGCGAACGTAGAAGGACTCGTAAGGTTAGGCACAAACTTTTTGTACCAGGCACGCGGAAAACTTTTTTGCATTGTCGGCACAAGACCACGAGTAGAACAGACCCGTATCTAAACTGCCTTCTTTACTCGAAACATTCTCGCTGTCACACGAAACCAAACACCACACAAACGAGGGCATGAAGAGTGTCACCAAAGCTCGTTCTTAATCTCATAAAGCTCCCCTTGCAAGCGGGAGTGGCGTTCGCGGATTTAGTTGGGCGCTGAGCGCTAAGCGGTGCCCGCAGGCGGGTCTGCGCTCCCTAACAAGCATTGTTTGTGCCCCAGAACTGTGGCGCGCAGGCCTGCCTGCCCGCATGCTGCAGCGGGCAAATCCGCGCGCCGCGTGTGAACAGCGTGGCGTGTGCGTGCCGGATTCGGGTACGGGATTAAGCGCTAATTGTGCTGCAGCGCAGAACGGCGCGGGAAAACGGCAGCCCGCGCTGGGTCTCAAGGCAAAAGGGAGAGGACTCTGATTGGGTGCCGCGGAATTACTTTTGCAAGTAATTGGATTGCTGCATACCGAAGTTTGCCTCTGTAAGTAAATTGCGTCAGAAACTGTTGCAAACTCAAAACACTGAAATTGTCTTTCCTCCCAATTTGTCGCATAAAGGAAACAATCCAGATTATTAGTCCACCGCATCCTTCAGAACTATTGCTAATCTCTGTTTACTTCTTGTTTTTCGTCATTTCCAGTAAATTATCTTAAAGAACGCAAACCAGGGCACGTTCTTTCTTTCTTCAGGCAAAGACTTAGCGGAGGAGAGACAATGTTAGCGATTTGTAGGATACATTTTATTCCCTGAGCGGACACATTTTTCCTTGAAATCGTACCAAAAATGTATATTTAGTTCACGTGGTGCCATCTGTCGACAAACCAAAAAATTCTCTGTCCTTAAACCGAACACAGAGTGCCTGAAAACACACGACAAGCTGGACTCGTAATGAACCAGAAATAACAGTCGGCTTATGACGAACCTGACTCGTCCAAGCCCTCCACGGGTTAGTAAATTACGAACACTGACTCATCTTTCTTGAAAAAAGTCCCTGTACCGGCACAACATGCTGCGTTGTGTCAGATGAAGAAGTAAATTATTATCACATTTTCAAAAAGGCAGAAAGTAGATAACTTCAGAGTGATTTAAGGATATACCTCGGTCGCAGTGGTAAAAAGTACAAAATCGAATGACTTGATTCCGTGCGTCGCTGGACTGAAAAGTGCTAGCAGTAGCCGCCCGCAACTTCACATAAGGCTCTCCCACGGACAGTCTAATGCGGGGGAAATAAAGTGCCCGAACTAGAAATCATACTTTGCCACTGACACTTGGTGTCACAGATGGAAGCGAACTTGAGACGCCTCCAATAAATTCATGGCACTTCTATGCGTCAGGTCGGGGAAGAGCCCACGCATCCGGAAAGCGAATGTTTTGAAACCGAATAAGCTCATAGAAATTCAGAAAAGGTCATAATCTTGTGTAAATATGTAACGTTGCTCTTCGAGACCCCAGCTGTCAAGAAACTGCATTATGGTCTGGCTACTTTTATAGTTGCCTTTAGAGCGCATGTCAACTGAATGGATCATCATGTGAATGGCACGAGGAAATAAGGACACAGAATAAACGGAAACGAATGCTTATATTTGAGAGCGTAATTTAAAATTTTGCTGCTTACTCCGAGTGCCGGGACAAAATAGGAAGAACCTCTGCACCTCCGGCAACTCAGCTCAATATAAGGCGACGACATCGCCGTTGAAAGCGCGAATAAAATTCCCGCGACTTGTTCTCCGACTTTACTTTTGTCGGCAGGCCCTCTCTTTGCTTGCGAGGGCAAGTGAGAAGACGTTTGACCTCGGCCGTCAGGAACGCTTGGCGTGCTATACATAGACGAGCGTCAGTGGATCATTCTGGCGCATAAAGAGCGATACAGGAGAAAGCCTGGCGAGGACAATGCACGGCGGAAGAATCAGAGATGGTCCCGCGGGGGTAGAGGGGACAAACAACGCAAGAAACCGCGTCGGAGCCGGTAGCAGCCGCTGACGACGTAACGCTACATGACAAAAACGAACGTCTAAAAAGCCTAGCCGCCGGAGGCATCCCATCAACTGCACCATGCAGGCGTCGCTGTGAATGGCTGTGAAAGCGAAGATGATTTAAAGAATTTACGACAGAAAAAATGAAGGCAAGAAGAAGGTTCGAGAAAGAAAGTCTCGGATTGACAATAAAGCATAAGATGGTGCTGCTTTTTGTATTTTTTTTTTCAGTGAAATTTGTCTCTTACCGCAAGAATAAATTTGGCGATGGTTGTCACTGCTTGTATAGAGGAGTGTATATTTAGACAATGAAAAGAGCATGAAATGCCATGAACGTCAACAAAAGCTTCAGCTCGAAGTTTAAGTGTGGTGCCGTGAAGTATCGCCATACTGAATGAAAGCGCGCGGAAGGAGGAAATAGAAGCCCAGAAAGTGACGTGTGATGAAAACAAGACGGTACAAGGGCGATTAATTGTAAATACATTGAAAATAAACAAACAAAAGACGTGAAACATGAGGGAATACGGCAAGGCTTGAGTGGTTATCGAAAAATGTATTATAACTTGAGATTTACTATTCCATTCACCCCCCCTCCCCTCTTCACTCCCCAAATAAAAAATAGATAGCTATGGAGAAGTAAAAGATGCAAATGGCGTTAAAAGGTTTTCTCTGTTAATGCAACTTTTTAATTAATGATGAAACTTAAATATACTGCATGCAGATCGAAGTTATGAATTCAGTCACCCAAGAGCCTGTCACTTTTTGGTATTTTTCTTACCAGAGGCTTTGAAGTGCCGCCATCGGTATACTAGCTTCTGCAAGTCTCGCTTAAAAATTACAAAGGTTTTCGAAAGCAAAGACGCCCAACGCTGGTGAACCTTATTATCGGATCCGGAGAGCGTGTTTCATGTATACCTTCATCATCGGAACTAGGAGCGAGGTTCGGGTGGCACAGCAGGCACGGAAAAGTAACCGTCTTCATTCTTTTACGCCGGCATGCGTTGACAGTGTGTTGATGACAAACGTGCAACGCAGTTGTTGGGGGCCATATCCGGATGCCATGTGCTCACAGGAATCGATGACATTAGAAAATACAATATCTTCAAATTGCATCACTGATTGTAAAAATGTTATTGCGGAAATAGGGGTAACTTCTACAATGCTAAAAAGATTAAGTACAGCAAAGTGTGAAATTCACGCGTAAAGAGAAAGACGTCGTTGAAAAAAATTCTGGAGGCGCTTGTGGAATTCCTAGTGGCTCCGCACTTTCCAATCTGCTGCGATGCAAGCCGTGAGCGCGGGCTTCCATGGGAAACAGTGCACGTTGTGTGCACCGATGCGTGTGATTTGTACTGCGTGCGCGGCTCGGCGTGTTGGGGTTCTGGGGGAAGCGCCGGCTGGTGCGCGGACTGTCATGTGCAGGGCACCGAGCCCCAGTGTCGTATCAGGGCTTGTGATAGCTTGTCGACGCTGTTGTGCGTTGGCCGGAAATAAACTTGGTTCAGTGTTTTGGCAGCTCTCATCCATTCTAGTTCTTGCCGGCCTCATATGCCCGCCGCTGTTACAGGCGGCATAGGGGAGACTGCTGCGATTAAGACCTCAGCGTGGTGTTTTGGTTGTACCTAAAAGCGCGCACATCGTATATACCTCATTTCCTGTTTCAAATACACAAATATCGAAGGCTTCACGTAAACGCTAGGTTAGAGAAGGACATACGAGCTCTTGAAAGACAACAGGGCACGAGACCAAGAAGAACTGACTACAAAGGCACCACGTACGGCTTTGACACTGAGTGCTGTAGTGCAAACACGAACGCTACGCTTCTTCTAAAAAGTTCTTTGCAGCACTGTGTAAGCTAGAGACCTCCTCAGCCAATCAGGATAGAGCGTTAAACGTGCTCCTCCGTGTCTCGTCGTCTTCTTGTTGTCTGCTCTTTGAGTGTGCAAATATGGTCGGAAAAGAAAGCAAGCGGACGCTGTCTACGTACGGAACACTGAGTGGACATTAGGCAATCTCAGAATGGCGTACGCACGCTTACGTAAGCCAAACGCAAGCATTTTGTGGGAGGTTACGCTGTTTGTCACAAATGCAACCGGAGACACAAATATATCTTTAGCCTAGTGGCGCCATCTGGTTTTTAGAACGGAAGAAATTTTTGTCAATAAACCGACGTTCTTCTTTAGGTCTACGAACGGGAAAATATTCACTCGAAATAAAAAATATAATTTATCGCTCATTGATATTGCTGTAGGTGAGATGAAGTTCGATGCCCCATTAATGACTGGTGAGCGCACTGAAAAACCCTTATCAGCGACGACGAATTTACTCAGAAGTGAGAGGTCTTGCTTCGATGCACAGCAAGGCGGAAATTTGGGCGAGTTGGTAAGTGTTCATTTTCGCTCTCAGCGCAACACGAACGGGACACAAGACGAAGGACTAGCACAAACAGGCGCTGTTTCAGCGTCTGTTTTTGCTAGTCCTTTGTCTTGTGTCCCGTTCGTGTTGCGCTGAGAGCGAAAAAAAAATTGCTTCTATGCACGCAGCTATGTTCGTCCAACTATTTTAGCGTGGGCAACAGTTGCGCACAATAACCTCATCGAACTAGCTATCGTGACGCGAGCGTATATTTACGCTCGATGTGAAATAGCATTTGCCACATGTGCATGTCAAAGCACGCTATCCCATATGCCCATTTTATGCTGGAACTTCGTTCCGCAGCGTCAGAACGTCGCCTCTGTATTCATCATAGCTTCGCGACTGCTGCAAAGAACTAGAACTACTAATATGGAGTACGAATACAGGCACAAACTTAAAGAAAGCCTTGAGAGTGAATGATTCTACGGCGGAGAAACTGCCGCCAAAATCATCGCATGCCTGACGCCACCTGTAGCTTACAGTAACCTAAAACTTTACCTTTCTGAGTAGCTCTCACTTAACAAAGATGTGTAGAGATCAAAAGAGTGAAAACAATAGCGGCGAAGCCACCGCACCCCCCCCCCCCCCCGCCCTCCGATACAAACAAATTCGCTCAAACAGCTATTCTTATCACCCTTCATCAAAATTCTTTGTCCCAATAGAGTAGGCTGTCAAAGGATCACCTGGGCTCCAGACATCGAAATCACGTGACTAAAGAAGGGACGTCCTGTAGATTGGCCCCCTCCTGCCCGGCTAGCTAGGGTGACATTCACGTTCGCCAGTAAGTAATGGCAAGGGGCTTTAGGTTATGATGCACTTCAAAGCCAACGATGCCCAACCCTCGGGAAGTGATTTGTAGCTTCCGCCGAGAAAATAATACTGTATGTCACTGCAGCTCCGGTCTCATTCGGGAAAGGCTTACTTTGCTTTCTGCCCACTGGGGCCATGTTTTCTTTGACTGTTGGATAAAAAGCGCCCGGACGAAGGAGTGCATTCGTAGCAGAACGCAGTGGAATTGCGAAGAGACCGAGTGCAGGACTTTCTCTCCTTCGACGCCGCGTGCCCCGGCACAGCGGATGTCGGCCGCGACCTGAGTCATGCATCATGCACGACGGCCGTATTTGTCAGAGCTCTCTTCAGGACACAGCATCAGTCGCAGGACGAAGCTATATAGATGGGGAAGCCATTATGTAAGGTCGCACGTCATCGTTTATTCAGAGAGGCACACGGCTTGCACGTCGACAAACATTCAGACAGGAACGAAACGCAACATAAAGTATTCTATTTCCATATCCGCCGACGGAGTACCCGCGAGAAATGCACGTGGCGCAACGAAAAAGCTTATCATCGTTTTATGTAGGGTATTTTGGCCTGGCGGGATATATTACCTGCTGCTCCGCGGGAACGTTATTTCGCCCCTTTAATATTAACAACATCGTAATTGAGTTCGGAGCTAGTGCAACGGAGTTAGAAAGACAACATTTCCGTTATTTTTTACTTGCGAACTTCGAAGCATGTAGGTCATTGTGAAGCTTAACATTACCAAAAACTTTTCCTCACCTTATATGTACCGTTTTCTTTTAGCGTAACACTGCGGGTACTTTTGCAGGATTCTTGTTTTTACTGAGGTATAGTGCTTTGAATGCGTGTTAGTTTTTCTTAAGTTTTGTATACTACTCCGGTCGTAACAATAACAGCATGCCAGCAGCATTGAAGAATGAAGGGAAGAAGTAATGAATTATATAATTAATTATTAATTGGCAAGAACAGGCACCTGCAGGAAATTCAAAGTAAAGGAAAAAAAGCTCAACACATCTAAAAGCATTTCTTTGATTACCCCTAAGATATTTCGCGTCTCTTCAAAAAAGTAGCATAAAAAATAAAAACACGAAGTCGAATAAAAAGTCTGGACTCAACTGTAACCAGCCGCAAGGGATTTCAAGGTAGAGCGATACAAATACTCTAGGTATTGCACGTTTTCGGCACCACTTCCCTGACGCCTAGCCATATTTTCTAGATAAAGTGAACAACTAATCTGAATAAAATTAAAGAGAGCACAGATCAGCCCAGAACGAACGAACAGGAATAAATATAGGCAATTTGTCGAAATTTCACCCAGAACCTCTCATTCCTTAGTTTCGGCTGTACTGGACAAAGTTCAGTCTCAGACATGGCGACAGAGAGGCATTGATCTCGACGAGGTGGACTTGTCCCTCGGTAGTCCTTCTGGTAGCGGTCCAATCATCAGGAAAATGAGGTCGAATTCCACTCTCAGCTCGCACAGCTGTCACGTGGCCTTGGGGTTTTGCTGCTTGGTGACTTCAATAGTATAAAATTTGAACGTTCGGGTGTCTGTGCCCTATGAAGTGTGGTAAATGAGATGGGGGGATGCCGTCTTGAATACTGCTACCAGCTTCGCTTTGGATTCAATTGCTGACTTCAATGGCAGCGACTTTATCCCTGTACATTTACGGTTCCCCACTCATCTAGCCTGCACATTTCGTACACGGGGGACTAGTTCATAGAGATATGGATTTCGTGCACTACGTCCTTCAGAAAAAAAAATATTTGTAGAACGTACTGCGGTGTTCTGAAGAGAGCTGCAAGCTTTCCTTAGCGATGGCATAGCTCTGAACGGCACTTGCCATTGCCACAAGGGTCTGATGACAAGACCATCTAGAGGAGACGGCCGGGCATGCGTCAGCAATTGCGATTATCGAAGAAGACACATGAAAGAGGATCAGTCTCAAAAAAGTGAAAGCCCCAAATCCCTCCTTGCTTAAACAGCGAACTCGATCACTGCTTGTTTCCTCTCGATGGTTACTCTGTCAAATGCATCATTAGCACGAAAAAAATAAAACATTAACAGCTGGTGAGCCGCCTTCCAGACTACATCTTGTCAGGGGCGTATCGTTATTTTTTGAGAACACTACAATCGAGGAGGAAAACAAGGTTGTCCCGTAGGCTGATGCAGCAACAAAATGTCTTGGGAGCTAATTAGCGCTCATTTTAAACCCACCGGAAAATTTGCGTCGAGAAAAACAACTCATAGACATCGATACCAGTAACGAGCGAAGCTTATTAAGCTGGTGTCTTATTAAGCTTATTAAGTTGTTCAATATTTAGAAACTGAGCCACCACAGCACACATGCGTGAACACCTCGTTAATTCCGAGCTCCGCAAAGGGTGCACCACATAGAAAGCTCAGTACCACACGGGCTTGCCAAGAGTGCGAGTTGTCTCAGTCAGGTCACGCCCGAAGGAAGCCGCAAGTAAGCGGTTTGCTCCTAGTCCAAGATAAAGCTGACACCACTAGACATGCGGTTCATTCCTCGTTAGAGCACGACTGAACTGAACTTGTTGAAATTGAGGCACTGAAAAAGAAGGGTTCACCGCTGGTTAAGATGTCGCTGTCACTTATTCATGCCTAATGGACACAGTCATGCGAGCACTGCATGATAGTTACCTTTCCGGGTTCATTTCATCACTCCTTTTGCGTTAGTTAGGGGCGATACTCTGTCTGTCGAGAATAATCTGAGGCCCTCCAATAATCATGTCGGATCCTTCGAAACGCTGCGCTCGGTATGAGACAAGAGACGGACAAGCTGCGGAGGACGAAAGTTAATCTCTGTCCTTCGAATACGACAGTAGAGAAAATCAAATTGTTTAGCCGGCGCTGTGAAGGTGTAATTGATCGACACGGTCAAGCAACTAGACCGATTTCACTACAGGCGTTTAACCATGCAGCGATAACCATCAGAATAAGCACATGTGTCGACTCATCGAGTTCAGCTAAACTGGAGTTGCTGAAGAGTATGCCAGAAGTGTAGTGCTCGCAGCCGCTTTAAAAGACGCGTTCAATGAAGTTAATTCTGGCCTTTGTAATGGCAGGTGTAGAAAGAGCTTGAAGCAATAATAATGGTTAATAAAAATGATAAAGTGAAACTGGCGATAGTAACTACAGCGGGCGTGCAAGCAGTGAATCGCATTAATTTTTTAACCTCAAAAATTTAACTTTCAGTGGTGTTCATGAAAAACGGCAATAGAAGCTAGTTGGTTTGGCATGGTCGTAGTACATGACTGTACGGACTATGGGTATTCTTGATGTTAGATAGGGGTCCCTGGGTGTGCCTGGGAAAAGGCATGAATGCTATTCGATAATATTGAAGGTTGTATTAATAGGCACAACAGCTTTTCTCGTCCATTATTATTCATTGAATAAAGTAATAACACTCCGCTGAACATTTAACCGCAAGAAGCAACTAGCGGGCATAAAGCCCCTTTACAAGCTCTAGTATCGGACGACACTGAAGATATCAGTGCGGGTTCCAGATACCTTTACTCCCACAGACGTAAGGCACCGAGAATAGAAATGGCCGATGATTTCAAGCTCAGAGACAGCAGTGTTCGTATAAACGTATCAAACGACAAGCACAATCACACAAATTGAAGGCAACGCAATAAAATGGCTGGTGTCAGGCGGTGAGGTCTAGTTCTGCGACACAACAGCAGTTCACATTTCTCGGTGCGAGGCGATTGTTACCACCACAAGAACGGCTATTGTTCCCAGCAAACCCTGCTCACGAGGAGACTGGCTCACTATACAAACAATCGAGAAATTGGTCTCCGAACAATGCCGATAGCAGCATTCCTTCACTCTACCCTGGGTGAGGGACATAGCTCTTTTTTCGCCGGACACACACATCGAAGGGCCAGAGTGCGCATTTGTCTGGTATTCACTGGTACACTAGAACAAAGGTAATCACAAGTCCAGCGCATCATATATTCATTTCGAAGCACTACAAACTTCAAAAAAGCGTAACTAATGTGATGCCTTCAAAAAAAAAAACGGCAAATTATTTGCCAGTTTCAAACGTCGCCAGCCGTGGCTGTACGTAAGTTTTTAGGTTAAGAAAGAAAAAAATTCACAGGAAACCAAGTCTATGGAAGGAAAATTATTTCTGCCCGGACTGGCACACCAGCTTGTTGAAAAATGCTGGAAGAATGACGGAACATATGCATCCTCAATAGGCAGGAACAAATATCTACTGCGTACAGAGGCAACGTTAGGGTAATTTCTTTCCTTTCAATCGCATGTGCTAAAATCCTGTCACCTACTATGCGTTTCCTAACTGAAACGCCTCGACTTAAAGCGTTAAGAGAATTCGTACGCAGCTTACAGCTTTGAAGAATTCGTTACGGCCCTCTCTGAATGATTCTGCTGATAAACAAGATAAACAAACAGCACAAATCTTAGACTTCACTCTGCGCAAGTTTCCTAATAGAAATGACAGCCATTGGCTTTACTTGGTGCAGGACGCTCCAGCGCGTGGTTTTGGGAGTCGCAGTAGGAGTCGACGCTCTTTTCGCATATTTCGAATTCTTCGCGAATCTGGAAGTTGGTAGCCGTCCAAAGCCACTGAAGCACAAATTCCTGAGGCGCTGTAGACGAGAAGTTGAAGACGGCTTGCGTGAATAGACGAGAACAAAACCCTATGTTTCGTACCCAACGTGAACAGCACCATGCGCTGGAGTCTCAACCTCCTTTCAAAATAAAGTGACAAAAAAAAAAGATGGTGAAATCGGCTTTACTGTTTTCATTTGGCATTTTTTAAAAATGTAGTCGCATTGCACAAAGAGCGCATTTCTGGCATTGCACTGAATAGCACGGAAACAAGGTGCTTTTTGCACTACACAATCTTGCTTTTTGTGCGAGCGGCGCCTATCCCATGCGTTCTTTGTCGGCTACTTTCAGTGCAGGATGCCTGTGTTATATAATACGAGTATTTCCTGCTTGCGCACATTAGAAAGCGTTCAAGCGCAGGGTCTAAGAATATGTCTAAGATTACCATGGTGTACCTCTAGCCAAAACACAATTGAGAAACCCTGTACTGGCCTGTTATCGGGGGATATAAAATATGAATATCTTCGAGTGCATTTACGAATTTTTAACTGAAACCGCCCTCACATACTCTCAATGAACCTCAGCGATGGACAAGACAGCACTTTCCAGGGGCTATAAGATGTCATAAACATCTTATGCTATCATGTCTTCCTCGCCCACATCTTCCCATCAAGCCGCCCTAGGTGATGACTTAACCCGCGGGATGCTCGCATATTCGAGGTGTACAAAAAAATTCGACGGTATGAGTCGCTAGACTGAAACAGCTTACTCTGGCTTACATCTGGTCAGAAGAAAAGGAAGACGTTCTCGTTTATACCGACGGATCTGCGATACAATCCACATTAATAACGGCTGTTGTTATTACCCGCTCAGAAGATGTTTTACCGCTACATTTTAGACCACAGAAAGACATGGATCGTTGGTGAGCTTATGGCAATGCAGAATATCATTCGCCTTATCTGTGGAGCCTCCCCTCAAGTCTGGTGTATATTTTCGCATTCTAAACTTACGCTACGAATTCTGGAATGCTTGTATTGCTTGTGAGCGCAAGGCACCTACGAACATTTTACATTAAATGTCACTGAGCTGCATTGTTCTCCAGAAGATAAAAGGTCACCGTTTTATGTTTCAGCAGATTCCGGGACACGGCAGACAATTCAACTGTGACGTACTACAAAATGTAGTGCCGTTTTGAAGACCGGACACTTCCTGCCGTCCTTCTGGTTTTACCTGCACTGCGGCAGCATGCACGACACTGGACATTGAGCGTAAAAAGGCCATCCTCCTATATAAGCTGGGACCGGGCGCCGCTTTCATGCTGCTGTGCATCATTTAATTGAAATCGCGGATTCTTCAGACTACTCTTCGTGACACGGATTGAAGGTTGTGAACCATGTAATCATGGAACTCCGTGTACATGCCGCGTGAACGACTGGCGTTGGCAGCCTACTTGGCACGTTTTAAGAAGGGGGCCACTGTCAGAAGATTTTCTACTAGGGGCTTTACGTAATGGATACTTGGAAAGCTCTCACAACTGGGTCACCCATTCGTTTCTTGCGCAATATGGATTTCCATTCCCGGTTGTGATTAGGTGCTCTCCTGACATGTTCATCTCAGAAGGGAAGCACAAACCAAGGCGACAAAAAAAGGGAGTGGAGACGACCACACAAGCGCTATTCCACAATTAAATTATTTTATTAAAAACGCCCTTATAAACCATTTCAAGGAGCATTCAATAAAGAGCAAAGCAAGAACTGCTAAGAAAAAGCGATGAAAGCGGTATCTAATGAGGCGTGAACCTGAAAAAGGTTACAGATGTCCGATAACAAGTAATTCAGGTTGTTTCTTATAAAGAATAACGGAAAGTTCACCTACATAACCGGGCCCCTTTTTGTCTATGCGAAAAACCCCGATTATTTCGCGTGTGCGTTTGGCCATGTGTGGCACCAAAATGATTGTCATTGAAAAAAAATCTCACATGACTGACACCCGAGGCAACGCTTTGGCAGATGTAGATGTAGAAGCTTTTAATTAGACAAGGATCTTTAATGGCGTCTTAACATATGATTTATGGAGCGTCCTGTTTTTCCGACATAACGCTCGCCATATTTCAAGAGCAGGTGATAAACAACCTGATAAACGTCTTTTTTCCCTTTTTGTGGTCGTCTGGTTTGCACTTTCCTTTTGAAGTGAATAACGTACTACTCGCCATTTCGCCACCTTTCTCCTGAAACGTTCGTATATATTCGCCACTCTCCCGCGTCTGAATCGGCACCTATCTTAACCATAGCTACTCTTTATTGCCCCCTTCCCCAGTGCAGAGTACCAGACCGGATGATGATCCCTCTGGACGACCTTCTTGCCTTTCCCTCCAAATTAACCCCGCTCTCTCTCTTATTAAAACGAATCAAAATGGTGTGATGGAAGCTTGCACAATCTGAAGACCAAAGATACTTAATCTACACAGCTGTCACGCTTAAAAAAAAGAAATGGGGAGCGAGAGAGAAGTTTGTGACGAAATACAAACGATGTTCACTTTACTGCAGCAAAATCGGCAGAAAAACAGAACTTCCTCTAGACAAAAAGAACACGCGGATCGTTGTCTGCAGAAAACAGCGTCGAAAGACCAGCCGAAAATTGGGCTTAGCTCGGGATGAGGACGCACAATGTATTCAATAATATGAAGGCAAGCATGAAAAATACCACCCGGTTCTCCGGAAAGAATTCATTTGCAGCTCTCCTCCTCAGCCCCACTACAGTTGTAACCAACTCAGTGCTGTGCGCGTGTGTGATTTAATTCCTCTAAAATGAACTAATCACGCGCACAACCTGGACACATTTCTTATTGTGTAAATAGTTTGTGTATATTACTTCTCCCCCTATCCTCTCTTCCTGTCCCCTCACCTCTTTCATTTCATTTCTCCATTCTGCCTGCTGTCCTTTATTTCCGCTGCCCCAGCTCAGGTGCTTCAGTATCGATGGCAGATGCCGGGGCTAGCAAAAATCTTTTCCTTCCTTTTTACTATTATTTTTAATAAAACCACTACCACCACCACCACCTCCTCATTTCTTTAGTATAGCCCGTTAATGTCTATCCATTATACCAAGACACCCATGTATGGGTACGCATATACACTTCATAGAATGAGCCTGCGAGTAGCCTTCATAAAAACAAAGAAAACGAACGATGCTCTTTCCGCACGCCACTAATCTGCACTGACAACGCGAATACAGCCTTGCGTAGCTCTATTTGCCGGCTCATCGCAGGGTGGCCTTGCAGCTCTTTGTCAGACACGCAGTCCACCTACTGTCAACATAATGCTGCCATTCGAGGGTGCGCTAACTTAGTTTTGTCTCTGGCCACAGGGCGCAGCAACGAACGCACTCGCGTACGTTGATGCGGTGAGTGGCGAAACGCATTGTTCTCAATGCGTTCTAAATGACACATTGTGTACTCGACGCTGTTGCTGACCCCGTAAGGCTTCACAAATGCCGTTGAGCGAACAAAGCAGAACGCGCGTCGTGGTGGTCGCGGCACTTACGCTCGACACTAGTTCAGCGGCTAACAGGCACCAGACCACTCGGCGAATGCGGGATTGCGAGAGGACCGCAGTTATCCGGAATTAAGGTCAGCCCGTGGCTCGTGCTCCAAATGGCAGGGAACAGAAAACCGACGCCAAGTCCCACGCATGGCGGCATGAGACTTTCGTCAGTAAAATGGTTTGCATTCGTTTACCTAAACTGTTGAACTCTCGAATCGCCTTTTTTGAAGCATCAAAATTAAAGTAAGGGTTTTCAGTGGCAGCATACTGCGTCACAGAAATATATGCAAGAGGAGATGGCGTTGTCGTGAACTGAACGAAATCTCCGTTACTTGTTAGGCATAAAACGGTTTTATAAAACACAGCCGAGACAAAAAGTGGTGTTGTGTGAGAAATTGTTAGAAAGCCAGTCAGGAAGGCATAGGAAAACGTCGCATTGATTACAAAACGAAAAAAAAAATACAGTGTTGCACTCGATGCAATTGCAAACATGCAAAACAGTTGTAACTTAAAAAAAAAGAGATGCATACGAATTGCTACAATAAACATAGATTTTGGAGAAGAATGATCTCTAAGGCTGTACGGAGTGCTGACGAGCGTGCGTGTAGTCGAAAACTGATGAAAAAAAACACGTAATTCTAAAAGACAACGCTATGCACACGCGGGTAGACGGGATTGAAACAGCCCTATGTGCTTGTACATTAGTGTTACCGATACGACTGTTCATTAACATGCCTCATAACTCCTCATTGCCGACGCTTGGGAAACTTGACACGCGAGCAGCATCCTGTCTACATTTAACCTCTCATGAACAAGATCGAGTTTGCGGCATGCGCCACTTGGAACTTTTCACGACTGACTGGTGTAAAGTTTTCCAAGATAAAATTGACTTCCATTGGTTCTGACTAGCCGGAAAAATTGTGATCTTCGATAGATATTATCCACGATCATCAGCGCGTCCGCCACTTCATTAAATATGTCGGTTTTTGGTTATCACAGCGCCTTCAAAAGGGGGCTTGCGAGTGCCTCTTAATCGGCACATTAGAGCGGTTTTATACGTAGTAAACACCACGAGTACAGGAGCTGCATCGCGAATATTATCTCCCAATTTATTTTGCAGATAATATTCATTGCCTACACCTAGATGTAGACCACCGAAAAGTTCGGGGTACTGCCAGTGCTGCTACGAAAAGCAAGGAGCAGCAGCAGCAGCAGAGGGAATTTTGCTTCGTGGGATTCTTTCATAGCGCTACGAGTAATAACAAGCAAGATAGCCACATGACAATGTGCTCGTTAGTTATATCGCGTCCCGCACACCTGTCAGGCTTAGCTCGCATTCACCGCGCGTGAAGTACCCGCCCTAATTTTCGCCCCTTTATTCTATAACGACGGCGATCACGGCGTAGGAAAGGAGGAAAAACGAGCAAAGTACACCCTGACGACAGCGTACTCGCGCGTTAGTGCGCGCACATGCAGATTAGGGGTTGGCGCGGCATGCACGCTCATGGTTATAAAGAACAGGAGCATCCGGGAGCCGAGAATGGTGAACGTGGCCCCGTTAACTGCATCTGGCGTCGTTACCCGAGGCGCTGTTGTTTCCACGAATCACGGGGCAGCAGACTGCCGCCCAGAGGCATCTCATAGCGCGTGCTCAAACTACAGCAAAAAAATAACTGCTCTCATCACAAAAACTTACCCGTAAGAAAACAAAAGAAATAAAATAAAAGGAGGAGTGAAGAACGAGGAACTCTATAAACATTGTGCACGCGGGGGTTCTCTTCTAGTCTTTCCCGAGGAAAGAAAGAGGAAGCTGAGAGAGGAGGAAAGGGGCAATGAGAA
This sequence comes from Amblyomma americanum, assembly GCF_052857255.1. Taxonomy (NCBI): domain Eukaryota; kingdom Metazoa; phylum Arthropoda; class Arachnida; order Ixodida; family Ixodidae; genus Amblyomma; species Amblyomma americanum. Next base: position 35,113,725 of record NC_135502.1, read on the forward strand.
CTAACCCGACAAATGAGCTGTACTTGCCTGAATGAAACAGCTAGCTCAGAGAAGGCAGCAAAAGCAAAAAGATACAGCAGCATGAAGCCGTATAGAAGGAAGAGTGGAGAAATGCTGCCTGGACTGAAGTTTCACACAGGTGACTTTTTTAAAATCTTTGTTTACCTTTTTCTGCCCAGCTCTTTAATGCGGAAGTAGTAGAGAGCCCCCTTCTGACTGTTTATCTGGACCGCCGGCATCCGTTGTCCCCAGCAAGTCTGTGGGCTAGAAGATATAAGAAGGGGCTCAGCAGAGCGCAATGTTACGCCGAGCGTTGTGGATTCACGACGGAGATTTTGCGTGAAAACACTGAGTTCATATTCGTAGTTTCGTGTGCTGCCAAGCGATTTCGCGCTGCGTGAGTACTTCAGATAAACGACCGTGTAAGTTACACCTCAGTGTAAAGCCATTCTACGCGTTATGAGCACTTCAGATAAACATCCGTATGAGTTACACCCGCTTGTCAAAAGTGGAATAAGAGAAATGGAGGAGGGAGAGAGGGTCATAAGAGTATACACACACAACCCGAAAATCATTGATATTAAGGAAAGTGTAAATAATAACATTTATTCTCCTTTTTTAGGCAGGGGAAGTAATTGGATAAACGTGTAGATTGGTGATATTTTGACAGAAAGTTAAAAAAGAAAACAACACACCACATTTTGGAACCGCGCCCAAGATTTTTGTGCCTCACATGTGCACCCGCGTTCCTCAAGCAACCGAGCTCTAGCGGTGGCTGCCTCCTTTGATAGATTTTAGGTTGTTTGTAAGTGTTACAGAATTATAAACCGAGCGAATACTTGAGATAAACGATTGTGTTACAGTTGCATTAATCTCGCTTCTGCGAAATGCTCTTAGGAGTGAAAGGAATTACAAAGCCCTTTGATTATGGCGTTTAAACTAAATATGGTCCACCCTATATCTCTGAAATCTTCTGTTTAAAAACATTTTGTGCTTAGAAGTGGTTTGTTGTACACAGGTATTGTAATACATGAAGTGCAAGTGACAACCTTTTATTGTTTTTTTTTGTTTCAATTGTAGCTCATGTCTAGGCGCCCACTATGCCACGTTCCTTTTCGGGTTTACCGCCTGCACATGTCTAAAAGTAGTGTTTTTATTGTATTCGTAAATATTTGATGACTACGACAAAGACATTTGCTTGGACTTTACGCAGCCTACCGATAATGCTGTGAAACTCCAAAGGAAACAAGTGAGGAGTCTAATAAGTGTTGCGGCCTTGAATCCAATTTTCTATAAAGTGACGAAACCGAACTGTGTTTCAATCAAATTAAATTTCGGTACATCTCAGGAGCACATGTGTTTAAGATAGAGGGCCCACCCGTGGGGATGCAGTTTCGGCACATGCCGTTTCTGTATACTATCGCACTTCCCCCGATAATAATAATAATAATTGGTTTGGGGGGGGAAGGGGGAATGGAAATGGCGCAGTATCTGTCTCATATATCGTTGGACACCTAAACCGCGCCGTAAGGGAAGGGTAAAGGAAGGAGTGAAAGGAGAAAGGAAGAGAGAGGTGCCGTAGTGGAGGGCTCCGGAATAATTTCGACCACCTGGGGATCTTTAACGTGCACTGACATCGCACAGCACACGGGCGCCTTAGCGTTTTTCCTCCATAAAAACGCAGCCGCCGCGGTCGGGTTCGAACCCGGGAACTCCGGTTCTCGAGCCGTTAAATTTGTCTCCATTCAGCGCTATGACGGCGTCAAAGAACAGAGCCTAACACACTGCCTCAAAAGTTCAATATTACATTCGAAAGGCTCGAGGGCCAGAAACACGATAAAAAAAGACCCCAAAAAGATATAACGACAGGTGCGAACCAAGGCTGCTCATTCTTTGCAAGCCGAATAGTGAAACAGCAAAAAAATAAACAACTGTCAGCGCATTCACTCTTTCCCGCGTTTCCACGTGTTTTCAATAAAGCGCGGAATGTGAAGGCCCAGTCATAGGCGGGAGCCAGACATTTCGAACAAAGAACGAGTAACACTTTTATCCAGTCTTGTTATTTTGCTTGTATCCAGACTGATAAACGTGCTGAAATTTGTTTTTTTAACCTAACGTGTTTAAAATTGGTGACACGGTTGCAAGAGCAAAACTGACAATCAATTCGACCGTGAAGAAAATTGTTCACATGCAAAAGTTTTGAAAGACGGATAAAAATATTTGGCAGAGCAACCTTGTCCAGCCATCAAAAACAAAAATGGTAATATAATTGTTTGCGCCTGTGCCGTCGACCTCTTCTCCAGTGTCTGTCTTGACTTAAATTGTTTTCAACTTAAAACCATAAACAAAAAATTGGGCTATTTAGAATACGTTGATTGGAAAGTTTGCCTTGCCTGCAAGTTTTTCGAAAGCGCATCTCTTTTGTCACGAATTATTCAAAATTACTTGAGCCATAGCGGCGAGGGTAATAGCGTTTTTGAAATTCTAAAAAGTGATATGGCCATTACTAACGACCCGCTACAAATCTCCAGTTGCAGTAAGGTGTGTAACTGTAATAGTTAAAAAGTTAATTATCAGAAATTAGTTAGCCAGCTAACTAGTAAACTTTGTTGACCTATATCCTGATGTCCACCGGCATCGGTATTATTGTGCTGCAGAAGCCATCTTCATTACTCATTAAACCGTATATTTTAAAAACTGGCGATCAGCTTCCCTAATCAATCACGTGGAATATACAGGATGTGTCACCTAGGACATTACACAATTTTCAAAAATAGGCTTTTTCAGTAGAAGAGCAATTTTTTCGGAATATCATTGCCAGTGGTCTAGTGCATCAGAATACGGCTAAGACTTACCGACTAGCAGGATGGTTAACTAATATTCAATAGTTACCTTTACTGTTAGGCTCCTTAATTTTTGAGAGGCGTGTAGCCCACCGTAAGTAATATCCATATCAGTTTCTAGAATTTCGAAAATGCGGTTACTCGCGAGCGCTGTGACCCAACAAATTTTGGCTATTTCGACGAGTTAAGTGCAGTGGAGAGGTTGCTTTGCCTGCAAGTTTCTCGAAAGCGCACGTATTTTAGCGCAATGTAGCCAAAGTTTGTTGGCCCACAACGCCCAGGGTAACCGCGTTTTCGAAATTATAAACACTGATATGGTTATTGCTTACGAAGGGCTACATGCCTCTCAATAATTATGCAGCCTAACTAGTTAAAAGTTAGCTCTTCAATATTAGTTAACCATCGTGCTAGTTAGCACGTCTTATATGTATTCTGATGCACTACTGCGCTGACAATGCTTAGCCGAAAATAACGTTGTTCTAAATAAACGAGCCTATTTTTAAAAATTGTTTAAAGTCTTAGTTGAAGCACACTATATTTGTTAAAAGGGCCATGAAGAAGAAAGGAAAAAATAGCAACTTCCAGAGGTAAGGCTAAAATACCCATTTCTTTACTCCACCCTTGGAATCAGGCATGAAATCAGAGTGCCGCCTTCTATCAGAGTGCCACCTTCTATATGTTCATCCCCTCCTCCACAATTCCTCTTGCAGAAAGCTCGACGGTCGTTGGCCCGACGTCAAAACACGCAGGCCGGGAAAAAGGATGGATGAAGCATGTGGACATTTTCCTGCAGTGCAAGCAAACAGACAGGAGAACGTAGAGAACGACATGCGTTATGCGACGCCGGAAATAAGATTCGCTGATTCGATCTCATCGCATCGACTGTCGCACGGTCAGCGGCCGTTGGCCTCGCTTATCCTTCCCCAATGGGGAGCGCTTTTTGAGTGATGGTGACAGTGGCGCCTCCTTTCCCTACGATAACACGCCATCACGTCATTGAACTTCGTCGTCACTGCACTACTGATAAGCCCGAACAGCGCGTGTGCCTATTACCGCTAGGATTCCTGCAAATCTGGGGAAACTTTTATGAAGAACGAGCACACTTATGGAGTCGCATTTTGCAACTATTCATTAACTCCTTCGTCACCTTGCCTTCCTATCAACGGTAGTGCTGATTTGTGTCAACAAGTTGGTTATTAATTTCCGTCCAATATCTACTTTATCGGTATTTTCAAGAGGTATAGAGAAGTTAATCCATGGCAGGGAACTATCAGTTCTTTAAGAAATGTTATCTGCTTCTTGACTTTCAGCATGGTTTTCGAAAGAATCGGTCCACAGAAACAGCACTGTTGACTCAAAAAGAAATAATCAAAAAGAAATAAATAAAGGAGATGTCTGCAGGCTTATATATAGAGATTTCACGAAAGCTCTTGATTTAATAATTCGCCGTATTCTGCTACATAAATTACCCAAATGAGAAAATTACGGTGTCCGCAGGAAAACTCGAAGCATTATGAAACTCTACCTCTGACATAGAAAACAATCTGCAGGTTTTAAAAATTCATTTGCTTCAATACAAAACGTTAGAGCACGAGTCCCCCAATGAAGCATTTTTGGGCCACTTTTATTCTTACTTTATTTAAACGACATTGTCCATTATGTAACTGACAGCAAACTCGGGTCATAGGCTGAAGGCATTTAGTGTTCATGTAAAAGAAATTTGAATGTGACATCGAAGAAAAAGCAACGAGGACACTTGGTGCATTGAACGCCTGGGCTCTTGCAAATTATGTGATTATTAATTCTTGAAAGACGAAAACAGTATTAGGCTTTCCTAACGAGAAGGTGATCTCCGGGCCAATCATTGTATTTTAAGCCATGATCCTGTAGAAGTAGTACAACGTAGACTCTCGGAAAGTCCTTGTTCTCATATTTTCAAAGCACTTGACTTGGAATGATCACGTTGATTATGTTAGGTCAAAAATATCTTCAGCGGTAAGCATTATGTCCTGCTGGTGTTGTATTCTTCTTGTTAAAGTTAGGGTTTTGCTTTATAATTCCTTAGTTGTGCATGTCTTAGAATATTGCCGCAGTGATTTGCGGCACTAGGGGCTTACAAATTTGTTCAAGTTACACCTTCTATATAAAGACCTGTGAGATGCATTGCCGGCGTACTTTACTGTTCCCCTACCTGTTACTCTTTTAAAAGTATTGTTAAATATAATGCCACACCTCACGTATTCTATATTGCGGGTTATGTTTATACGATATGAAGTAACTGCTTCAGAAATAGCCAATAATGTATCACCGCCTTGCCCTCCTGCGCGGTGAAACCGAAATATATTGCAGGGCTTTGAAGTTGAAAACAGTTCGCTATTGTCAACGCGAGTGTTAAGCCACGTTTTGGTAAGCGCTACTTAAGCTGCCTCACACAATTTCATAAGGGCGCTCAGACAGCCTCTTTTGTTTATTGTGCTGCGAATGTTAGTAAGAACCACACACAATGTGCTGAGGGAGCATCGATGCTCACTTCACATGGAAAACTTAGGAATTGTCACTCTACCTACACGAGGAAGGCGAGTAATTTGAAGAATTTATTGCGCAAGAGCCGCTGGTATACCAATGAAGAAAACGCAAGGGGCGTACAGGTGGATACATTGAACCCATTAGACCCTCCGACCACACTGGGCCACATTGGACTGACTGGCCACATGAATCTATTGGTCATATGAAAAAATAACAAGTAGCAGCGATGGCGGCGCGATGTGCAGGTGGCACATGCGCCAGGTGTTTCAGGGAAGACTAAGTAATCCTCAAAAATAGGATTTTTGAGGTAAAAATATGATTTTTTCAACATAGCATTACCAATGTTGGCGGATGCCAGAAAGTCGGTGACTCGTCCGGCTAACTACTTTTAATAATTATCTTTTTAACTACGAGAGTTGGGCGCATGTTGCAATGGCAGGTTTGTGGCCGTTCATTAGCACTAGCGATATAAGTTTTTAGGAAGGGTTTTAGAAAGGATGCTTCGCCTGCGACTTTTGAGGGACGACATGTTACGACTGGTTATCCATGAAGAAGTCCTTGATACGAAAACGCTTCAGATGAAATTAGGTCAACCTCTCCTTAAAAGAAAAAAATTGGACGTGACACAAATGCGACTTATGTATTTTATGAAGTAGTTCATTGTTCATTAACAAGCACGAGGCTGTAGACACGCGGTGCAGTCATGACTTGGACGCTAAAGCCATAACCGCTAGCTTGTGCAGGAGGAAGTTAGCGGCGATAGCTTGCGCGAGGGAGAGGACACTTCTCTACTCACTTCGCGATTGACTTCGCTCTATGTCACTCATTAGGCCACTCGCTTTTCGCTCACTATCTTCTTAGTGGCTTATCTTTGCTTTAGTAGCTCAGACAACCGCTTTTGTGGTGCCTAGCAGAAGTGCAGTAGTCCTGAAAACCCCCGAAAAAGACAAACAGTGGCTGCCCTCTTTCACTTTGGCCCCGCAGCGAAACAACTTGTTTACATGCAGGTCGACCTTCCTTCCACAACTGCTGGAACGGAGAAAACAAAGCGGCCCAAGCGCGGGCTCTCAGTTTTCTACAGCCATAGCTCACTGTGGCCAGGGGGTTCTTGTTTTGTCTACGCTGCCAGCGGGCTTCCTATGCCAGTCAAGAATGCAGCCAACAGGCTTAACAAGACCGATGTTTGGACCGGAAGAAACAAGTGGGGTACCGCGCATAGTTCAGGCCTGTAGAAGTCTCGTCGTACATTGATATTTTTTTCTTGTTGACCATTTATTCTGTCGACCCACTTCCCTGGGTAGTTGGAGCCTTCCTCGGACCCCCGAAGCTAGTTTGCCTCCGGGCTTTCTTCGCGAATGCAAATTGGGATAGGCAGACGAGGTCCTCCCCCCCCCCCCCCCCCTTTTCCCCCCCTAACCTCTCCCAACCCTTTTCCCAGTGGAGATATATGCAGACTGGCGGCTTAGTTTTGAGGGGGCATTTTTTTTTTTTCAACATGCCCTTGTATTGTTTTCGTTTCGCTTGACTGACTCTATACATCAGCCTTCGCCGACCCGTACGCGGCTGCCGAGGCATGCTCGCACAGAGCGAAAGTGGCGAGCCATATGCAAAAAACTCCTGCCAGAAAGGAAAGAATGTTTACAACCTCCCTCTCTGCGCTGCTGGCATACGCGGATGTACTGAAGGAAAAACTGAGACGCCGACCCACCGCAACGCAGTTGAACATTCGTTCCGGATGTTGCTCGTTTATCACGGGCATAATAGGCTTCCTCCCCCCCCCCCCCCCCGTTCCTCCTGCTTCCTTCACTGCTCTATTATCTTTTTTGCCCCCAGAAGCTCGTTTCACTGCCTTTGTATTGCTCCGACTGCTTTTTTTAATAAACCCGGAATATTCCGCTGTTACTTTCACAATCTAAAAAGCAAATAAAAAAAGAAAAGAAGGAATGATTGGTCATGCCACAAGAATACATTTGAAGCTCAGCCGAAATACAAACTGCGAGCGTGCGCTAAGAACCTCGCTTATAAAATGTTTTACTTTTTATAAAACCGAGCCCCTTTTTACACTTCGCAAAGAAAGTTTCTTCAGTGTTGGCCTGCAGTTAATAGGTTCTTCCTCGATGTTGAAAGTACTGTGGAGTGAAAACAACTATTTCAACATTCTTTTTTCAATCAATTTTCGATATTTCTTCGTTGTTGGACTTGTGATGGTTACGCGGCTTCAATACCTGTACTCTTAGTAAAAAAATTTTCACGGCACGTGGTGCGCCTGGTCTTCGCATTCTAGCTTGTTCAGTTTCAATTTATTTATTTTCTTCTATTATTCTCTAACCTATATTCAAGCATAATGTCCAGAACACTGCGCAGGAAGTGTGCTTTCTCAGTCGAACGAGATTACAAAATCAGGAAAGAAACGAAGTGCTTTTGCTTGAAGAAATGAGTTGTCAATAAAATAAGAAAGTCACATATCGAGAGGTACGGTGGAAAAATACACAACCAGGTAGGGACAGAAGAAAGAATAAGAGAGCGAAATTGAGAGCATTTTGCGCACGGTGGAAATGTAAATGGCATTAAGAAATAAGCGAGGTAAGGCAGGGTTTTCAAGCTCGGCTTCTTCTGGGGTCTTCGAATTCCTTTATACTTTGGATAGTAATACGGTGTAACGAGAAACAATGTTTACGTCTGTTCAGGCGGAAATCGTAAGCTTCGCTCTCGCGAAAATGCAATTTTAAACTCGTTTCAGGAGCTCCGAACGAGGACGGCTCACGCTTGCCAATCTGAGTCACCGCAGGTAAAGACAGTCAGAGGGAAAAGATTTGCATACAGACCACCACGAAGAGCGAGTCGAGGAGTGGGTATAGACTGATCTTGCAAAAATGTTGGAGGAATACTTGCTTTATTAAAACCGCCCCAAATAATGTTAGCGATCTGTTTTGCCGCGAAATAAAATATATAAAAAATCTCTTTCACTGGCTTACTTTTGGTGCATGCCTTCTGTTATAAAAGATCAAGGGTGAACAACAAGAAAAAGAGCTGAGTGTGAATTCTTTTTATTTAAATATCATTAGCTGGCACTTCTCCACGACGACTTTAAGGAATATAATCAGTTCAGAACGATAAATCGAGATAAAGAAAATTAAAAACGAATCTAACGCGCGGTCAATATTGAGGAGCGAGTCATATTTATCGAGCAGTTTCTTTCCCCGCTGTTTCCTTTCCTGCTTTTAACGTAAACAAGTTCAGAGGAAGCGAATTCCAAGAAGTGAACAAAAAAAGGAGACCTAATTCCTTTATGTGTTGGGAGTGCGAGAGCGCTCCAATCTGTTAATGCTTTTGTCGGAAGTGACCAGCGGTGCCTGTAAGACCCAGGCTGCTACCAAGGCTGGAAAGTGGGGACTGCACACAGACGAATTATCTGGTGCCGTCACATTCGGTACAGTGACGATACTTTCCTCCAGCCAACGGGCATTGTCCGCTCTTGCGACATCACTTCCAATCTAGTGACGTTGCTGATGACGCCATTACTCGCCGACCAATCAGAATTTTTCTACATGACGCCGGACGGCCGCCGGCGGCTTTTTGCTCCGATTAGGCGTCTATGCGATCTCGTAAAAAGACCAAGTGCAGAATTTGAGTTGATAAACATTAATTCGAAGGCCTCCTCTACGATAGGTTTCATAGCCCAAAGAGTTTTCTTTTACAGTAAAAGCAACCAACCAATAAAAAAATCAATCATGCACTAATACAGTCCATTATTCAATTGTATCGATAGTTTGTCCATGGTATGATTGACGTCGGCCTGCTTCTCGCTCTGCAGAGGTTTCTCGGTTTGTGTGCTGTAAAATGTAAAGGGCTGCCCGCGTTGCATTTTTAGCACAAAGCCTTATTACCTTCGTAATGAATTTGAGCAGAAGAGAAGAAAGGGAACCATAGACAGTAAAGCAGCTGAATGGGCTAGTTGATTTTGCATCTTAGTGAAAAACAGCGCCCTTAGTGAAAAACAGTTCCCTTCTTTCTGTCTGTGTTTGCTTGTGCGCTGTTTTTCACTAAGGAACCATAGAGCCAGTTAGAAGTCCAAGTAGGTGACAAGTACTCGAAGATATGTAGACGTAACTGCTTACAAATGTTATTCATTCATTTATTACGAAATGGTTTGGTTAATGGGGGCTTAACGTCCCAAAGCGACTCACGCTTTGAGGGACGCCGTAGTGAAGGGCTCCGGAAATTTCGACCACCTGGGGTTACAGAGTCAGGCAGGTTGTTTCTAACTCTTCCACGCCCTCCCCCCCTCCCCCCCGGCGAAGCCGGACCACCAGGAAATGAAGATTACAACAGAATTTATGTACATTATTTACGAAATTGAGACAACTTTTCTGTCGCCAAGATGAGGCCTCTCATCTCCGCATCCACCATCTGTCTCCCAGTTGTTCTGCCTTCCTCTTTCCTCGGTTGAGGGTCCTCCTTTCCAGCTTGAACCGGATCACCCTTGCTTCCTCGTTGTTCCCTTTGGCCGACCCCTTAACATCTCGGCTGGTTCCCGGAACCCAGCGGCCGTTACGGAGGCGTCACCGCTCCCAAGCGCAAACCGTGGTGCTATCAGGTGACACCCCTCTCCGGCGTACTTCGCAGGGGCCCGCATCTTGCCTCGGCCACAAGCCGTCCTCCAGCCGCCGGCTGCCGGCCCCTCTTCACGCCGCTCGGGGGTGTCTCTCATCCGTCGCCTTCTGAGCCGCGCGAACCTCCACACAAACACACCGCTCGTTTCACTCGAGTCAGGGGCGAACCAACGGTCGCGCCCGACCTACAGTATGTTCACGAGGCATGGCAAAAGGAGGCTACAGTACCTCCTGACAGGGCCTTCGCCTTCTTCGCATTACACGTCATGACAACAGATTGGTACTCCATAAGCATTACACCTGACATGCGATAGAATAATGCGCAACACCAAGGAAGTTAAGGGGTCAATGGCTATTCTTAAAGATACACGCTACTTTGCACATAATGAGTGCAATGAGGAGAAAAAAATTGGCGGTGTTTTAGCTCTGGTTAAACCTGGAGTTACGCGATAGCTACAGCTGGCCGAGTGGAACTTGGTCACGTGACCAACCATGTGACGAACCACGTGATCGGCCACGGCGCCGCGCCGCCGGCAGCTGCTCCGCATCACGTGATCAAGCACGTGACAGCGTGGCAGCGAGCCACAGGGTGGTGGTATGGAGTACCGCCACCCTGTATGGGCGGTATGAAGTATAATATGTTGGTATGAAGTCTAATATGTTTTGTTATCTTGCTATTTAATTCAATTTCATATTATTCAGTGATATCTGTAGCTCGCTGAGCCATGCATTAGAATGCTATTTAAGTGAGGCCAGCTCCGGACCAGACGAAAAAAACACGTTTCTTTCAACTGCATAAACGATCATATTTCGTGCCACGGGCATGTTAACATTAAAGTTTATATACTAAATAAATAACAGCACCAAATTTAGGTTCTTGCGGCCCACAATAACCATGACTCCTTTATCGGATTAAAATTGGTTCAGTTTTGTTTGTTGCATTTTTTTTCTGTGCGATAACCTTCCAGAAACTTAAGCGCCGCTCCTATAAAACTAGACTAGTTAATTTTCCGCCAAAATTTCATGCTGAATGGAATCGAAGTCTCTACAAAAATCCACAAAGGTGCCCAATATATCAGCTATCAGTTCAAAATGATCCGGAATACCTTACTTGAGGTGTTGCAATACAGTCTCCGTTGATTGCCAGCTTGGGACCCGTATGGCTGCTTACATATGGTACCTTGGACGTGATGTCACCAGACTCAGATTGCGTGTATCCTGCCCGTGTTCAAACATGAGTGATCTCCGCCAGCAGGGTGCTGACCGCCTATGAGGGAAGCGCGCAACAGGATACCCTACGTATGGGGCACGATCGTTTTGCGCAGACTTATACGTGAGATCACATGCCGACATTTTTTTTTCTGGTGGTGTTTTCGAAAAGGTGACTGACCACACCAGTGCCACTGGTTCGACATTACGTAGCGTTCTTCTTGGTGAACAATTCGCATTAGCATACCCTCCCCCTTCTCGCCACAGTGTCGCCCTATATACACATAGTTTCTTTTTTTTGGCACTGATTTAGGATACTGCTTCAATCAAATGTGTCGTGATAGGCATGCGAAATAAACGCACAAAATTGTTCTTAAAGCGGATGCCTCCCGGCAACTAGATACCTCGTATGGGGGCGTAGATAATGTGTTTTCTGTTACTTTACTTTCAAACATGCGCACCTTTAAATGCCTAAAATGCGGTCATCTGCTTACATAACTATTTGTGTCGACAAATATGAGTCAAAAGACGTATGGCTGAGATCATGGCAGCAGTGTTCATACACGATGTGACCTATGAACAACAAACTGAAGATGCCTAATTAATCATTTGGGAGTGGGGAAATTCTTTTGTGCGCTGTCTCGGCATGCCCCTCACGAAGATTTAAACGTTTTCAAAATTTTTTCAATGCATCACGATTGGTGACTTAATAAGTCAAATTTGTTGTGAGAATTATTCTGAAACGCCACAATAAGACGTGGGTCATGGCAAACAGTCGTGTTCTGGCTTCTGACGACCGTAAGAACATTCATAGAGAGTAACTTGCTGCTGTTCAGCGTCATGTTCGGCGTTAGTCTTCTATAAATGCGATAGTTTTAAAAGGCTCATCGGTGAAAAAATCTAGCAGCGTTCGAGATCATCTGTAAAAAAAATTCGCTAATTGGTTGGCGGAACGTCACGTCATCAGTGACACCGTCAAACCAGAGAAATCTAATTGGCCGGAGGGAAATGACGTCAGCAGACTGGATAATGTCAAGTGGTTGAAGGGAAGTGATGTCACCAGACCGGAAGTGACGCCACATGACCAGGTTTGTCACCTGGCTACCGTGTTCTCTGCCACCGTAGCGGGAGAAACGCTACTTAATAACGACCAAAATGGGTCCAATCCAAATTAGCACTTGCATGCTACATAAGCTATGCTGCCACCATTTTCGTGCCAATTAAATGAGCATGCCTTTAAAATGGGAAATGTGCCTTTCGTTGGAATGAGCAAAGTGCTCTCGCCAATCCTGCGGCTGCACGAATGAGCAAGAGGAAGGGATATATGTATGCTAGGACCGTATCGTTTATACCTATTTTCTAGCAATTCAGTCGAGGCGAGATCAAACGCTAACGGTGCAATTGAATGTTTTCTCCTTATTTTCAGCTGCTGTACTGCCTTGCATGCGAACACAAGATTTTGCGCGGGTCACAGGTTTCCATAAAATCCATTGTGGCTTCTATAACGCCTTCTCCACTGTACCTGTCTACTTGTTACCATAATGCGCTGGGCGCGCCAGGTCCCATCCATCCAACACCCTCTCAATGCTAAGGCCTCTCCACCGGCCGCGTGACGTCACGCCAAGGGACCGTGCAGGCCCCGCGCTCCGCGATTTCAGCGCGCCGCGCCCGTCTGCACTATTCGGGTACTGCCGTACGTAGCTGCCTTATAAGTGATTCCTTCATTTTCATTTTTGTCGTTGCTGCAGAAAAGAAATTCGCTAGTTTGTGCGCGCCTTAGGCTATCATTTTATCTGCTTTATATATTTTTTTTATTGCAGAACACCTTATTGTCAAGAAAGTTCGAGCTGCTAATACAGTTTTTTATAATAAACAATTTAGCATACGGCCGCCAATTTCGCATTATTGGTCATTATAATAAAAAATTGATTAGTTAATTTCAATTAATCATCTAATTATTAGGTTCTATCACGTACATGATGTCTGCCGTGCGGTAAAATCCATCCGCACAGACCGCACATGCGTATATCTAGTTGTTAAAGTAGAAGTTCGTGAACATTGAAAAAAAAAAACACCGTCTACTGCGCATTGTGTTAGTTTTATTCTGTATTGTGTTTTGCTTAAAGCTTTCACACACAGCAATAATGACACTCACAATAATGTTGCGCTGTTGAGTATTTGTACAGCTAATCTGACCCTTACAATAAAAAACGACGAGACACCAGCAATGAAGTGTGCGCAAAGCATTTTTATTGCTTGGGAATAAAACTTACTTCTTCTTAAGCGTTGCTGCTTTCCGGGCTGCGGCCTTCTGCTGCGCATTGTCTTGTATGGCATCATTTCTTAGTTTGCAAAAGTTGTTTAGAACAACGTTGGTTGCAACGCGTACTACCAAGCGCAGGAGAGTTTGTGCAGTGTGGCCATTTTCACATGTCTCAATGTCGTGTTCGTCCAGGAGGGAAATCGTCTGTGAAATCACGACACCACGTTGATTTCTACAGGAGAGAAAATCTTCCGCGGTTGCTCCAAAAGACAACTTCTCTGCAACTAGTTTAGTCATCAGTACCATGTGAACTGTGCATGGCTGGGGAAACTTCAGCCCTCCTCTCGACAGGTTAGCTATCATGGCAGTATTTTCCGCTTCGATCTCTCGATTTTCAATCACCAATGTGCTGAAGCAAGCAGAACATGAAAGCTTCTTTAAAGCAGCATGATCAGCGTATCCTGCAATGTAGACAATAGCATCCATGTCAGAGTGGGCGTGTGTAATATCGTCGTCGCTGACAGCCACAGAAAAGTTGCATGGGACAAGATCCTCACTTACGTCTTCAAACTCTGTTTCCTCGCGTGGAAATGTCAAAAGTTTTTGAAGACGAAGCTTCTTCTCACATTCGTAGAGCTGACGCACGGAAATGTGGTACTGTGATCCTGCCAGCTGGCGGTAACGGCCGAACCGGTCTTCTAGCGCATCCGTCTGAAATTTGCCCAGCAGTACGTACTTGAAGTGAAGTTCTTCTAAGCAGTAGCGCGAGAGTTCTACCAGAGAATAGCATGTCAGTCGCAAAGCACTGTGAGTCTCTTTCGTCAGCGAGCCACTGGTGATGTTTATTCTTGCCCAAGCGTCCAACCAGTCCACAACGCCGCTCAGGAAAGCTAACTGTGTGTCATCAACAGACCTTACAGGGTCTTGCATGCTGTCCCTTAGCCTCTGGCCTTTGCAAGGGGTCTTAACATTGACTATTTGCCACCATGTGAGGATAACGTCAATGAAAAGAGCAGTCGACTCAGCTTGAGGAATCTTGAACGCGGAACCATGTGTCCTGAGGGCATTTGAAACAAACTGATTAATGACGTCGAGAGCGAGCTTTACATTTTGCCGCTCCATTGAGGTTGGATTCACGGCTTTTGCGTTCAGTCTGTAAGCAGCCTTCACAAGCGACGTCTTCTCTGAAGAATAAAGCTGCCGCACAGCTGCGAAAGAAGCAGCTTTCATACGAGGAGGCCCTTCGGGCATTGCTCCACTCAAGTCCATTTCAGGGAAATAGAGGCATGTTCCAGGGTTTTTCTGGTTAATCCAATTGTTCCTAATGCACTTCAAGAGATGCACAGGATCGACCACGTAGAAAAGAGGGCGAGCGTTATCGGCTGGATGGGGATAGACAATGCTCACCTGAGGACTTGTAGCAAATAACGACATCATCTTGCGGTTCAGAGCATTGTTGTCCGTTATCACAGCGATAATTTTGAGCCCCATTTTCTCAACATTAATGATTATGTTCTTAGCATGCTCGTGCAAAATTTCTGCGCTCAGTTTGCTCACAGGTAATATGTGAATGACGTCCTTGTTTGCAGAAAGGAGTGATTGTACCATGAACACATGGGCTGTTGTTGCTGGTTCCGTTGAATGAACCGACGATCCTACTATTGTGCCCCTTTTGTAGTCGAAGTATGGTTTTATGTGGATCTCATCGATCATCAGGGTCACTGTCTTCTCGTGGTCTTTCATTGATTTGACTCGTTCTCGGATGTAGGAGAGACAGTGCGGTTGATTTTGCTCCACAAGAGGGTCAGCTTTGTAATTTGAGCAAACACGGCGCAGTGTGGAAGGATGGGGCAGAATGATTCTTGATGCAGCTCTTGTGAAGTGATATGCGTGAGGAGAAATTGAATTCAAAATACTGGCGAATACCAGCAGCTCTGCGCTATACACATGCTGTTTCGCGAGGAGAAGCTCTATCTGCTCAACCAGAAATTTCAGCAAAGAAGACTGTTCTTTCGTCGTATCACTGTCCTCAATGAGGTCTGCAAGCAGTGAACCGACAAACTGCAATACTTTAGTATGTTTCGACTCTTTCGTCACCTCAGGTATATTATGCAAGCCTATCTCGAGTTCTTCTAGCAGCAAGGACAGGCTGGAGGTGTCGCATACTTGAGCTGGCAGAATCCTGCCTGAAGGAAGCGACAGAAGCTTCACTCCATTCAAGAAAACAGAAAGTGACAGATCAGGGAGAACTACCAAGGCGCATTTCACATTAGGTGAAGGATCATTCTCGATGAGAAGGAACCTAACGCACTGCTCATCGACAGAAACGGTCCAGAATTTCGTGTTGCAGATTCCAGGCAACTTAGATTTGAACTCCTCGTAAGATGAAACTTTGTTTCTTTTCTGTTCAAGCTCATTAGACTGAAGTGACTTCCTCATAGCCTCCTGCAAAGCAGCGTTTTCCCTTCTTGCTTTTTTCGTCTCTGGCGATTCACTCCGTCCAGGCGTTGAGGACAAGTATTTTGGGCAGTTTGGAAAAACAGAAGGCGCAGCATCAATCTTCAACTGTAGCCTGTCACGCTTCACCTCTATTATTTTCCCTGTCAGTTCATCTTGGTGTGACAACGTCGTAATGAAGTCGCCTGCGTGGAAGTGCAGTTCACACACCTGCACGAGAAAATGAAGCAAGGCCATTCGCCATGACTCTCCATTGCCTAAAACACTAAGTAAAAAGAGTCTGAATAGTGAACAGCTTTTACATATTTACACAGCTTTTACACAAGCCTTATGCACATCCACAGAACTAAATGCTTCCTGGACAATTCATACATAAGTGTAAGAAGTGATATCATTGCCTACAAAGACAGCATGCCTTTCCGGGAGCGACAGCTCACAACTAAGATAATTACCAGCGCCTATTAAGCAATATTTCAGAGTCTTACCCTCGAATGCTCTGTAGGTGTGAAATCCTTCCGTGGAATGGCTCGCAACCAGGCTTTTCTTCGTACTTCGTCTCTTGGGAAGCAATAAACACGTACTTTGGGACCATTCTGGTAGTTCCCGCGGCACCCGGGAACACAGCACCGGCCCATGTTTCACGAAGTTGCACTCGCTACACGGCAGGCAATCAGTTTCCCATTCGTGCGCTAGCACAGGTACGCACGCCACACAAGAAACGGCCACACGAAACGGACACAGCCGTGCGAGGAGCGAACGGAAATGCACCCAACGCCAGGCTGAAAGACTCAAGCAGCAGCTAGACGCTCACTGCAAGACTGCGTTCGTGTCTGTGCTTGCCCGGGCAAGCGCGAGCACATCGAGGGAGACAACCGAGCGGAGCGGAGCCGCGCTTGGTGAGCAGCCTGACCGGACACTTGGCGTGACGTAGCGCGTGTGGAAAGGAGGGCCTGGAGAGGCCTGAAGAAAGTATTTAGAGGGTGTTGATCCATCACCCCTCCCTCCTCTCCCCTCCTCCCTTCCTGATTTTCAATGAAGCCTCTTCCGTCGCCGCTTTTACCAATCGCACGACGGCATTTCGTTCAGATCGCTCTTTTCTACACGCCCTCGCATCCTTCCTGTCATCTAACCACACGTGCCCGCAAATCCAGCACAGCGGCTAATTCCCGTCGCTTCGAGCCCCCTTCGCCTTTGCATTAGCTGGCCCTCTCGCTTGGCTTGCCTCCCTTTCCCCTCATCTTCCTTTGCTGCCTTTCCATAGCGTGCCACTCAGCATTTTTTCACGTGCGCGCATCGCCTTCTTGAAATGTTCGAAAATTAATAAGGCAGCTTAGCGGGGAAAGGGTTTTCCGGACCGGAAGTGGGTGGAGCCGGGCGGGAGGACGCATATGTTTTGCGAATTCTCGCCCTGGCTGACACACTTACGCACACGCGCACGCACGCAAGCGAACAAAGTAAAGAAAATGTATTTTTTTTAGATTACGATTATTACCATAAGCGGCCGCTCTTCTTCAGGTTACGTGCTGACGACGTACCCATGTGCATAAGCATGAGCCTCTATACGAGCGTAGGAAAACGCTTGTGTGCTAAACACAGAGATGAGCTAAAGAAAGTCAAAGTAACTACAAAGCAGTCAACTGCGGCGCTCGCGGCGTTATAGAAAACATGCGTGGGGCTTTGTACAAAATGGTGATCCCCTGTCATATAACACCTATTTAGACGCTTGCGAGACAAGGCCTTCAAAACACTGCGTTGGAAATAAGCACAGCATTCTTTAGCACGCTCAAACCGGGACGGCACGTACTGACAGACAGAAGCAGATGCTTAAGAGTAAGTTTTACGAGAACGGAACATGGCCTCATCGTTAACTGAAGATGCTCTTTTCAAAGTGAACGTCTCAAATGCAGCAGCGATCATTTGGGGTGGGCAGCTCGATCAGAAAGAAGCGATCAGCGAGTGCTCGCGGCTTCTTTTCGTACATAATTGCATCAAGCGTTGGTAATGCGATAAGGTTAGAAGGTGTTGATGCGTCCACATCAAGCTTTGTGTCATCCTTTCATGGTTGTGCTCACGGACCCCAACATGTCGGTCAGCACACAAATAGACATCTGCCGCAGCGGTGGCTCAGGGCCTACGGTGCTCGGCTGTCGTTCCGAAAGACGCGGGTTCTATCCCGGCCGTGGCGGTCGCATTTTGATGCAGGCGAAGTACTAGAGACCCGTATACTGAGCGATGTCAGTGCATGTTGTGCATGATATACTGAGTCACTTTGATACGTTAAAGCTCATAAAACGAACGAAGCACCTGACATCTCATTGGGCGACTTAGCTGTAGGTTGGATGTTTCTTCGAAGGTACCGAGCGGTACCGACACGGATGCAATGAAATGATGTTATTTACTTCTGCTACTACTAATACATAAAACGTATATTCGTCCCTTTCGAAGTGACGACGTCACTTAGCTCCAGCCAATAGGCGAGATGCATGACCGGCATCACATTTTTCTCCCTATGAGGGTTCTAACACTGTCGCATTAATAATTCGAGAAACACTGTTGGCTTTCAAAGTGATCATAAGCCTAGAAAGACGCGTCCATGTATTCCAGCCTGACCCTTGACGACGCACTCCTAATGGCTGCTCACTACAGCGCTCGTTACGATGGTCAGTTACATGCTTCACGTACCGTTAGGTTCGTTGTGTTTTGACTTTGAATACAGTCGGCTTATCCGGTCCCTAACAAGTTGGCCTTAGGCCGTCTACACTGCCGGATTAGTCTCAGATTTTGCGTAACAAGGTCACTCACAGCATACCTTGCATACTGGTTACTTGCTCGTTATCGGCGAACAGGTAGCGCGGCCAACACACTTGGCTACACTCGGGAGCACTAAGACGTAGGTCTCTAATAGCGTCCTGGGTTTAAGCACTGCGCAGACACAGTGTGCAGGAAAAGAAAGAAAGCGAGAGAGAAAGAAAGAAAGAGAAAGAAAGAAAGAAAGAAACAAAGAAAGGAAAACAAAGAAAGGAAGAAAACGATCGCGGGCAATGCCCGAGCTGCGCCCACTTCAATGCGGCGGTCTTCGGCCTAAGTGCACGCTGGAAAGGGTAACCTTGCGTGAATACCCGTCGAAAAGAAAAAGGTGGCAAAAAATGGTAGGGGTTTAACGTAGTTAAACCAAGTACACGCTTGAAAACATGTGTTTAGCCTTGTTGGCTCATGGTTTTCCTTTGCTGGGTCGTCGGCATAGAGGTTAAGCTGAACTATCTGTTCGCGCCGCAGATAGAAATTTATGAAGACGAAGATGTGCAATGTACAGCGCGAGAGTGTGTTGCAGTTTAACACGAGGCGTGATCGGCTGTGGCGATAGCATAGAAATAGTGCCGAAAAGAAAAATCTAAAAGATGCTTACGCCACAAAACACCGGGCCACCATACCCTGCATGACCCCACCTTCCAAAACATAAAATGTCTGGGAGGCACACACATGCACCCAGATATCAGAGTCAATATTTCTATGCAATTTTAATGCTATTTCCATGCAATGAAGAAAAAAAATTGCAGCGATAGCATAGTGCTCTCGTGCAGTGGTCATCGAAGCTGATTTGTTCGCGCCGTCGTGGGTTCGAAATCCAGTCGCGGCAATATTTATTTTATTTCTGCACCCTCAAGGTCTGGGACGCCACAATATTCTTGGGTGGGCTTGACCCTGTGAAGTAGTGCTTTCATGCTAGAAATAAATACAACGAAAGGCGCTAACTCGGAGTGCAGCGCGCCAGACGTTCCAACGTGTTTCTGGAGGTAACGTCGGAATCCTGAGTAACCAGCCGGCCGAAAGGTTAATGATTTAAAATACCAGTGCGAGAAATATTGTAAACACCACTTTGACATCTGACGTGGAGTATAAATACAGCGATCTAGGAGCGCTTGTGCAGCATTATCATATTAACGTGCATGTAACAGTCACATTCAGAATGTCCCCTGTAGCTTAAGACATGAGATTAATTATCCTGACCTTTTGATAATAAAGAATTTGTGTGTTGCAAAGGTCCCTGGACGAAACACAAGAGTTTTTTTTTTTATGGCAATCTGAATAATAAACGACACATATCTGTTAATTACAAAAGCACTGGGCATATTCAAAAGGAGGCATTCACAATATCGGAGAGCGTCAAAACAAGCTGTAATTCACAGCTGATGTAATTTTATGCACTCCATATTTCCGAATCGCTCTTCTCTTTACTCCTCTCCTGGTCTTGCTTTGCTTAATGCAATGTAATCGAATGCAACCGTTTCTGGTTCCTTGGTCCAGTTCGCGCCGGCGTACGTATCACGAAACGATACCGTGTGAAACATGAGACCGTAGTTGATATTACTCATATCCCCTATTAACCCCGAAGGGAACTTGCTACTGAAAGATATCGCCTGTCGCATCGGGGCTAATAGCAAGCAACGATTTCAACTGCATATCTTACCAAGGGCAAGGCTCAGTAATGGCAAAACGCGAAAGACTATCGCAGAAACCCGTTTTACTGAATACGGCCCTGATAATAAATGGATATTTTGGTGAAGCGTCGAGTGATCAAACTAAACAGCCACTATACTTCACAGGTATTCATTTAATCCCTCGTAGAGCATGTAGAGAACATGGCTTAACTTTCTGTATCCACAGTTTATAGATAAACGTATATTGAAACAGTGCACAAGTAACATCTCCGGAAAGGTTGCACTACTGCGAGCGAAGGGAAGGTAATGCTTATAAAAAGAAATCGACGCTGCTGGCGTCTTTTCCGGACAAAGGGGCACCAAACTATTATGACGGCTCAAACATACCAGTTAAAATCAATAGGATTCGGCAGAAAGAGCAATTCTACCGTATTTTCCCTGGAATGAAGTGGAAGAAATGGACATGGGCCTATAATGTAAACTACAGGAGAGGTAGTCAGTGGTTTCTGAGATGAACAGAATTGATACCAAGGGAAGAAAATCGTAGCCCACAAAGGCTGTGGCTCATTTAAAGTGATGAGTATAGAGAATTGCTTATGGCAGCGTGCCTGCGGCTTGCGCAAGGAAGGCTTAGTTGGAGGTCAGTGAGAAAGGCGCTTGACCTGCGATGGCCTCACTGTGGCTGACCGACAGCAATGACACTGGTGAGATTCCTTACAGCCAACAGTGTAGCAAAAGCAAAGTGAGACATGGGGAGCTCTGTTACCTTTGAATCGGTAATTTTTTTAGCACGTACAAATTATGCCCAACACATTTAATGCAACAAACGTGTCCCATGAACAGACAATGCGGCACAGGCTAGAACACGGAAAAAGGGCTACATTTCCTGGGAGTATTGGTTCAAACTGGGTAAAAGAGAGCAGTATTGCTAACGAAAGACAAGTATGAACAGACAAAACAGCATGGACACTAACTGTCAACGCTGTAACTCTGTGGCGACCGATTCGACACCTGCAGAACCACGCACGAACCTATGCCGCTTCGGTATACCCAGGACAATATGGTGAACCTCTTTTTCGAACACTTACTCGTCTAGCTGCAAAGAATGCCGACTTTCTGTGGAACTTGAGTGTCCGAAATTTAAGTGCCTTGAAGAAATTGCATGCGCGACGTCAGCGCACTGCGCCAAATCAAGTGACCTGTAGTGGTGAGTGCAATTTGCCTGAAAACGTGAAAGCTGTGCTAAGCTGCGGTCCAAAGTTTTGCGTCCGGCGTTCGTGTTGTCTTTCTTCTCCCTTCGTCCTTGTTTCTTGCGCTGGTACCATGTTCCTTAATAATGCAAACCAACTAGCCCAGCTGTCTAACCTTAGTACATGTCCTGTTTTCTGTTTTAGTCGCTGTGTTTGGTTCACGGCACTGCTCGTTTTCCTGGAGTGTAGCACAGTAAGCGGTAGGTCTCGCGTTCCGACTTGCTATTCCGTGAAGCGTACAGAATCACGGCATGACCGTCTCACGGGCGGCGCAAAGTGCGGGTCTCGGTGAGGAGAGGACGTCTACTTGACGCAAAGCAACAAGAAAAAAAAAACTTCGAAGGAAATGCATCAGCACGTTAGCTACCAGAAGCGGCGCCATCAACTTGAGCAGGAGCCCAGCCAGCCGACCAGCGTCAGCCGTTCGCTGTCCACGGAAATGAGCCGTTTAAAGAGCCGCATCCGCGAGGACGTCGGCTTCGCGCCGGCCTCCTCTGTCGTCGGGGAACGACCGGCAGCAAAAGGGGGCGCGACGCAAAGTGGCAGCTGCTGCTGCTTTTCGTGTAGCACACTCTAAACAGAAGGGTGTTTTAAGGGAGTAAACTGTCCTCTAGCGCACAACCTTTTAAAAGGGAATAAACTATTCTCTAGCGCACGCCCTTAAAAGAGTGTGCGCCAGACAACAGTGTACTCTCTTTTACTCCTTTCTGTTTATGGCGTGCTACGCCGAAAGCAGCAGCGCAAAGAGGACAGTTTACTCTCTTTTTACTCCGTTCTGTTTAGAGTTTGCTACACCGAAAGCAGGAGCGCTTAGAGAATAAGTTACAATATTTTTACTCCTTTCTGTCTACAGTGCGCTACACCGAGAGCAGCAGCGCCTAGAGGACAGTTTAATCTCTCTTTACTCCTTTCTGTTTAGGGTGTGTTACACCGAAAGCAGCAGAAGCACCCTTTTATAGAAGGGTGTACGCTGGAGGACAGCTTACTTCCTTTTTACTCCCATATAGGTGTATTCGTGTCCTGAGTGTAGGCAATGTCGCAGCGGTCAGGTAAAAAGCGAAAAAGAGAAGCGAGGACTGGGTGCCACGTCTGAATGCGTACGCGTTATGGCGAAAGTATTATTGTCCAGCAAAACTAGCTGCCATTTTTTCTGCGCCCTTTGAGTGCCACCGGAGCAGTTAAAAGTATAGCTATAGCGGTTATTCCGGCCCTGAAGTGCGTCTGATTGCGCTGGCACTGCTTTCTCTGCGTGTCTCTTTTTCTCGGCACTGTAGAAATTTTTTTAATGAAAGCCGTTTTAACTTTTGCGAGATCCTCAAATACGCGCATACCCAGCGTTGATAGCTTCGAAAATAATTCCGTTCCAAAGCCTTTCTCATATTCAAGGACGTGGCTGAACGAGGCGCTGCAAGGAGATTTGTATTGTGACTATCGCCTGAATTTTAGTAAATTTCTCGGGCCTGGTACAGGGACAGCGGCTTAACATAGGCCCCGTAAAGGAAACTAATTTTTTTTTCATTTACAGCAACAACTGCGAAGAAAACTTACATCAAAGTACCTAGGTGGGACAGGTAGTCAGCTTTACTTAGCATGTCCTATGTGCGTAGATGTGACCTAAGGTGATCAGCTTCTCACGACGTTCTATTAGAGTTCTCTCAGGAGATGAAAGATATGACTCGGTATAACTATTACCGTCACTCCTGCGTTCCGTAGGATGCCGGAAAATCCGGAGGATCGTTTAAGGCGTTAGCATTAGGGGTCCCGCTAAGCGGAGAAATCGTCGCAACTTTCGCGCTGGCGTGTCGAGAAAAAAAGGAACTGGTCGAGAGGGTCGTGACGTCACAACCCCATGACCTCGCACGTGTAATTCGAACAACTCAAGTACTTCAAGGAAAACAGTGATGATGTCACTTCACAATTCCTCATTGGTCTACAGGGTAGTGATGTCATTACACCACCATTACGTAGTGCCTCTGAAGAATTGCTCTCAAAATAAAAATGGTCGAGGCGGCGACCGTTGGACGAAATGGAGAGCAGTTGCACTTTGGGTCGTGAACCGGGTGGGCTACCCCTCGATCACTGAGGAGCGTTCGTTTGATTTGGTTAAAGGGAGGCCTTGTGTGTCTAGCGGTAAAAGTAAAAACAAACCAAGGAAGAGTGTACGCATCTGTGATTTAATATGCAAGGCAACCCTCGGCCACTGGAGGGACCTATTAACACTATTGAGTCATACATTTAAGGCGGAGCTTATGTGTCCCTAGAATTTTTTCTCCTCTGTGTCACTATACTTGAACATACCCCTGAAACAATTTTGCGTGCGTTGCAAATTTTCGATTGTGTGATTTCCAATTCGTCATCGCCATCCAGAGTCTTATTTTAGGCGCACAAGGAGGCAAAAGTGTCTCTCACGGCTGTACCATAACAAGGTAACTTCACGTTTGGAAATATTAAAACTGTGCATTTCTTCCACGGCCGTGAGGAAATCCATTTGACCATGCTGTGGCGGCCAAATCTCGTACGAAATCATCGCTTCATCCTGCCACATTAAGCCTTTTAGGTGACGAATTGGGGATGGACATTTTGGTTTAAATTGAAAAAAAGACTGATAAAAGTCCGCCGAATTCAGCTTCGATATTCGGCTTTTACTCAACATAGTATTATTGGCATGCAAGATAGAGATAGCTGGCTGTTGAATGCGAGTTACAATCATTCAAGCAGGAAGCCATAGGCTTGATGCGTAGATGGTGTTGTTAGATAAGCAGAAAATTTGTGCGATTTGCGGTATTGCTCCGGTAGTTAAGATCCCTCTGACGACGGGGAAGCACCACATCCTCGCCGCCTGCTAGCTAAGCACTGCTTGTTCACTATCACCACCTTCTTAGAGTAGCCAGTAGGTTAAGTAGGTTAATCATCTGCATGCAGGACACAGACGCAAAATGATGCATGGACGTCACGAAAAAAGTATGCTCTGGCTATCACGACAATTGGGCTGCAGTTCTATCTCTGCCATGGACACGCATACCACGTGATGCCCCGCATAAAAAAACCCAGAACCCAACATTAAAGTGTCAACCTAGTTCTTAAAAGTACACCTCAGCTTGACTGCCGGCTATCTCATTTAACTTGAATTACTGTTTTAATGACGATAGCGATTTCTTCTACAAGCAGAGCTCCAAGTACTTCAACTTGCACGCTAATTACTGGAAAATTAATTGTTCGTGATGTCAGAAACACGGAGATAGACTTCAACTGACTCTTGACCACACAGCATTGCTGCTTTAAATTGCCGAACAAATTCTGTGTTTCATTCGCGTAATTAATGTGCTCCAAAAAAAAAAAAACGAAACTTGGGTTCTGAAATGAAAACCGAAAAAAGACCGCCAAATTTTCAAAATATATAAGCCCAAAAGTCAAACCCCTTAATGGCGAACAACACCGACATTTCAGCCCGACAGCACGCCAAGCGGGGTCTGGCAAAATGTCTAGCAAAGTACACGGGGCCAGAGCGCCGATCATGTGGGGAAGGATCCATTCTTCTGTTCAAGCCACATCTTATCGCTCCGTCGAGAGGACTTATGAAGCCCTCTCCCCCTCAGAGCCCTCTTTCCCCGCAAGTCAGCCCACACGGGGTGCCTGTAAAGACTGGAGAGGAACGGGCCGCTCAACCAAGTGGGGCCGCCCAAGGAGGGAGCTTCCTAATGAGCCGGTAACACGCACACAACTGCCACGGCGCCGGGGACAGTTCACCTCACGCACCTTTGCCCGGTGCCTATGTGGCTCAAGTAACGCTTTACGCTGCTCATCGTTGAGCGCCATTCTTGAGCAGCTGGATGACCACGCTGAAACGTAGTATCAGCTGCGACGATTATCGGTCACCGTGAGTGCACTTGCGCACAGTCGGGGACAAAAGTCTCTGGACCACGTGTCACTAAACGATGCCGGTAAGTCTGGTATTCGTCGGTGGCTGCAGACCACACTTGTGGAGGCGGAAGTCATAATTTCGGTCTTTCAGCTCTTAAAGTGTGGTCTCCAGCCACCGGCTAACAGAAGAGCTTTCGGCTTTCTTTTAGGAACGCGTGGTCCAGAGACTTTTGCCCCCCACTGTACATGTTAGTTTTGGCGAGAAGTGGACGATTTTGGGAGTACAACGAGTGTGGTGGCGTTTTGCCACCGACGAACGCTGAAAAGAAATAAGGAACAATAAACCCTAAATAGAACTGTAATAATGCTTCGGACCAGTCTTCAGGGGCTACACATTATGTGGCGAAAGAGCAGCTAAGGTGACGGCGATCTCGGAAATAGAGGAAGATCAATCCCAGTCCAAGAATAAGACAACAAATCAGGGAATTTTACGGGAGCGCCTTAGGCAATAACGGCTAGTACAGACAAGTCGCATATGGGATAGAGAGAAGGTTAATAAAAGATGAAAAGCGGCAATCGACGACCGGGAGGCATATTGAGAGTGCTCTTCTGTTAGCGGGGGAGCAGGGGCAACTCGGTGCACGTAAACTAATTCCTAGCTCACGTGTATAAATCTGAGCGCTGTACGCCACGCCCTTCCCCACGTGAGATCTTCGAATGTACACTAGACTTCCCCACGGTAAAGAAACAATGTGAAAGGTCACGCGGTCAGGGAAGGTATTAGCAAAGCTGCAGAAATAATCGCTTTTGGGGCATCTCGTGAGGAGATCTTACGCCCTCTTGCTACTGATATCCTCCGCGTAAATTTGATGTGATGCATTACATTCTACTCCTTACTTACTCCTCACTGTGCGATCCGTCGCAAGGACAAAGAGGTGAGAACGGCACTGAAAGATATGAGTATCCCGTGCGTTATTGCGGCGGTCCGATGCGGTTGCAGCACAGGGCAGTTTCCACCGACTGATGACGCCGACCTATGCGATAGCGCAGTAGCATGGACACGTAGGTTCATCCAACGGCGGTCACGCTGATTTGCATTCAGAGGCCGACCTACGCTCTGGTGTCGATTCCCGGCAGTGAACCCGAAGATCTTGGCGACAGGTAAACAACCAGACAAGGCACCACAGTGCAGTTCCGACGCGGGCCAAGTTCTGTCATCGCGAAAGCGCGGGATGCACCGCTGCGTTATCACGATTACGACAAACATTCGTCTAGCAGGCGCTGCGCGATTCAGAGACATTTGCAATTATGCTTTATCCAGCGTCCGAAGTCCGCGACTCACTTCGCGAGGTATAGGCGACGGAGCGCGAGTTCGCACTCACTTTCAGAGCAGGAACGGACCGCAAGAGGAAAAAAGAAAGGCATGTAGGGCTAAATAAACAAATGACAGAGATATACGAAGTTTCCCAGTGCAAAACACACTAAACATTACAGTCCTGGGCATATTGATGGATATGAACTGCTTGTAAAACCTCAGTTCCAGTTTTCCAAAAAGTGCTTTTTGACCCGACTTTTCTGCTTGCAGAAGACTTTTTATGCAGCGCACTGCAATGTGTTCTTTGATAAGTGCTTTATACACTGGCGTACCAATATGTTTAATTACATGTTTACTTTTTTTAACGCGAGAGCGTTAAAAGTCCTATGTCGCAGAAAAGCCGTCGTCATCGTCAGCGTCGTTGGCCGGAAACAAATAATCCACGAAAAATAACCACAGAAGCAACATAGGTTGCAGGTGGGCCACCTAGGTCAGGCGACCTTGCGATGTCACCACAACCTCCCAGACGTACTGTAAGCGAACCGCCCATCGTGGCACTCAGCAGTTAATTTACTAATTGACCGCTAGAGGTCGCTCGGGAACAGCAACCTGGGTCTCAAAAGCGCCGCCCGTGGCAACATCTGCTATCGCAGGGCAGCGACGCATCTTTTGAGCGCCGCACCACTGCGCCAGGAGCGGTGAGAGGACTCCCAGAGAACTATGAATGTAAAATAGAGAATGACCAGATCCGCATGTAAGTGGGAGCATTAACGCTATCGCGTCACACAGTGGAGATTAAGTGTCCCCTTAAGTTTCTTACTCTGCTCTCACTTTGACGTGGCGATAATAACTGAATTATGCAAGCATGGATTTAATGATCAGTGTCGAAAGAATCACGCACATGAAAATATGTGAAGAATGTCACTGCATGAACCATTCCATTGGCTAAAATTTAAAGCGACGGCAGGCTCCTACCATGTATTGTTTCCATGCCAGGCTTTCTGAATGTTTGACGTAGCATTGAAGCCCACAAAAAATTATGTCAAAACTGCTGAAGATATATAAACGAACTTTTGTATATATCTATTTTGTGGACTTCTCAGTGAGCATGTTAAATTTCATGTCTCTACGTCAAAAAATAAAGTTCTGCGTTCCTCCTTAAAAGTGCCCAAGTGTCCTGCTCTCGTTTCCCTACCTCTAGCCTCTGCCCAAAAGCGAATGAAACAAGCAAAAATTAAAAAAAACGGATGCTTCCGAAAGTTTTCGCACAATACACTCCCTGTAGCATGCGCTGTTCCCAACACGTGCACTTCTACACGCACAGATAACCACCCATGCTCAGACGAGGTCCACACAAGGGCATGGGGGAAAGGTGAGCGCCTTTTCAATTCTTCTGGCTCGAATAAAACGTCTTTCAAAAGGCCTGACTTGAAGTTTCGGGCCTTGTTTCCCTCTGGCGAGATTAATTACCAGCATCACGGTGAGAAAAAGAGGGAACCGCGGAGATCGCAATTAAAGAGGACCGGGTGCGGCAATCCGAAGCATGCCGGGGTACAGATTGAAGAGCCGAGAACGTTTCCCCTTCCCCTTTCTCCTTTCTCCGTCCCCCTTTCCTTTACGAAGCGGACACGGCTCTCATCAGCAAGAGCACCTCTTCCTTTCTCTCCATACTCCTTTTACGCTTTCTTTCGCATTTTCCCAGTGGCTCATGAAGGCCAATCAGAATGCAGGCGGCGGTCTCGGCTCAAAAGGGGTGGCATAGAGGGACATCTACGTAATGCAATTTTAGCAGCCGTGACATGTTTCGTCGATCGGTCTGAAATGAGCACACATCGCGGGGCTCAGTTCAGCCGTGAAGGACGCAGCGGTGGAGAGAAAAATAATGAAAATGCAGACTCCTCTCGAACCAAAGGAGCTGTGTGCAATTAGCGTTGTCATAAATTACAAAAAGATGGACGCGCGTATGAAGATGTCAAAACGATATTAAAGCGCAGGACACATTCATCGCAACGATGGACATCACCCTTGCCAACTTGCAATGGCCTGCCAGCTCCCGCACCAGAGTACAAGTCTGTTGCTAACTTGACTTGGATGATGTGTCTTCTTTGCCCTGAAACAGTGGTGCAGTCTGTGAGCGGGTTAGGAGTTGTGGTGCTGACGTGAGGTCGAAGGTTCGATACGCGATGTCAGTTGCCTACAGCCTAGCTTAGCAAAAACGCAGAAACACCGGCAGTGTCTACTATGGTTGCAAAAGCGGATTAAGAAACAGTGTTGTCGAGAGTAACAGGAAGCCTTTATGATACGCCATTCCTTGTATCCCGTGATGTCGCATAGGAGTTTCGAATAATTTTACTATTACTCCACACAGATGTCTCTGAGTCTTCCGCCGCGGCAAGCAGCGTTTAATACAAATATGACAGTAATTTTTTCCCGTCACAACTCTGCTGGTTACTGCTTCGTTACTTCTTTCAAAAATTTATCTACACATAAAAGCGTTTCGTCGCCGCCGATGAAACCATTTGTTCACTTTTGCCAGTTTTTGAACTTATTTCCAGTTTCATGGTTTAACTAAATAGGTTATTTCTCCACAATACCGTGATAAACGCGTAATTTTGGTGCATCGTGCCCATTTGCATTTAAGCGATACGCACGGTTTCCGCAGGGAAGTTACTAGAATAAAGAACAGTCTGAGTGAACGCCCAAGCAGCAAAACATAACAAGAAAGAAAATAACTGAAGCTTCCCTAATTAGCTGTGACCAGAGTTCGACGAGCAAGAAATGAAACATCGAAATAGCTGTCTTCAATAAATCGCGAACAAAAAATACGCACTGAAGTGACATTTGTGCAGCATGCAATGGCATCGTGGAAATCTTCTACGCCTCAAAACGCCGCAATAGTACACAAGATTCATCACGCAGCCCATACACAAAAACAAAGCTTTAGAGGCAACACGAGAAACGTTCGCTCCACCTGCCTCACTTAGCGCTATTGGCAGCTAAAGGGGGATAAAAAATAAAACCATAATAATTCCAGGGCCCACGCATAAACTCTGAATCATGTGCGCATAAAATAAAACCAGTTCGTTCCAAACGTCTCTTACACCCAATACACATAAAAATGATTCAGAGTAGATGCTTGCGTCGGCAGAAGCGCCGACGCTGCATCTGGAACGCTCAATAGATGTGAAGTCTTCGACAGTTTGCCATGACAGCATCCGTGGATGCATCCCGCACTAAAGCAACTCTTTTAGAAGAAAGCTACGAAATAGGAAGTAAATAGGAAAACAGGAGGCCGCGTAACAGTGAAGACACAACTTTGCACTCGAACCCATTTCCTTCCTCTTTGAGAGCGATCGAATCAATATTATAGCCTGCGCTCAACGCCTTTAAAACTCATATGCAGACGCTCACCCCCGTCCCTATTTTACCTTTCTGTTATGCAGCTTGAAACTTCAGAATCGAGCCAGGGCAAGTACGATGTATCTAAGCGAACGTATGGCGCATTGCCGAAGTTCCGTAATGCACCAAATGGCATATATGCTCAAAAAAGTAATATGCGTGACATTCGATGAGTTCACAAGCTGGCGCAAAAGCGACGAATACACCGCCGCCAAAAGCGTGTTTTTATTTCGAACTAATCTCTCGCAAATATTTATTAA
The DNA here is from genome assembly GCF_052857255.1 of Amblyomma americanum. Lineage (NCBI taxonomy): Eukaryota > Metazoa > Arthropoda > Arachnida > Ixodida > Ixodidae > Amblyomma > Amblyomma americanum. The sequence goes on from NC_135502.1 coordinate 35,144,160, forward strand.
AACCTGACACCCTCTTCAAGGTCTTCAAATCACAAAACGAGAAAAGCCTCTTGAACTGAGGCTTAAAAATGTGGCAGGATAAATGAAGGCTTGAGGAAGAAGGTCACTTCGCGATCGTTTAGTCACCTGTCCTAATTAATCCACGCCCACCAAGAGCGGACACCCACACCGTTCGGTTATTTGTTCCTGATTTGGTTGTACAGTTGGTAGGTGCCTATGATGTCTTTGCACATTAAGTGCACATCACCTGCTGTTAGCTATGCTTTCAACACTCCAGCGCTAAGCCAAACCACCAAGCGTGACGCTAAAGCTGAATTCGTAATGACATGTTAGAATAAGAAACTGAAATCTTCCCTACAATGACGTTGCCCCGCCGTGGTGGCTCACTGGTTAGGGCGCTCGACTACTGATCCGGAGTTCCCGGGTTCGAACCCGACCGCGGTGGCTGCGTTTTTATGGAGAAAAAACGCTGTGCTGTGAGATGTCAGTGTACGTTAAAGGTCCCCAGGTGGTCGAAATTATTCCGGAGCCCTCCACTACGACACCTCTTCCTTCCTTTCTGCTTTCACTCCCTCCTTTATCCCTTCCCTTACGGCGCGGTTCAGGTGTCCAACGATATATGAGACAGATACTGCGCCATTTCCTTTCCCCCCCAAAACCAATTATTATTATTATTATTCCCTACAATGACGCAAAATCAAGAAAATTGATGCGGAAGGGTGTTAATAGGTCTCCACTGTTAGCTGACAGCTACGGATTAAGAGAAGAAAACGAAATAAACCGCATAAAAATGTATGCTCGGCAAGTATTTGTGGCGCTAGAGGAGGAGACAGAGCAAAAGAAGCCCAAAAGGAGCTGCAAGGAATAAGGTGAATTGGATTTGCATGACTACTTGCATTAGCTGTTACAAATTAGGTAAACGACAATTAGTAAAGCTTTCGCCAGAATCACGAGATTAAGACTTAAAGATTGAGCTAAACGTCGCAAAAAGGTTGCAAATATTCTGTGCGTGGAAAAAGGATTGACGGACGATCATAGGAGCTGACACGACGAGGTTGCGACAGGAGGGGGCTTTTGCCTTTGTCTTTACATTGGTACCTTTCCAATTGGGTCTTCGAATTTTATTTCTAACTCACTTTTGCTGTACCACTTCTGCGTGGGCTTCTGGTGGATGAAGGCTTCTGGAACATGGAGGCGGGTGTGTGGGTGGGTGGTAGGGGTTCCCTCATGGGCATCTGGTAGGTGGAGCTGGGTGTAAAGTGGAGGTGGATGTGCGTTTGTGTGAGTGGTGGGCTCCTGTCGAGGGCGTCTGGTGGGTGAGACATTTCGGACGATGTAGGTCGATGTTCGGGAAGGTAGTGGTTGGGTGTTCTCATAAGCTACCGCTGGGCGAATGCTTCTTGAGGGAGGAGGTGTGTGGAACTGTGGCGCAGTGAAGGTGTCGCTCCTTTGCGTACGCAAGCTCATGGAGGTTTCACTACTTTGCTGTCACTCTCTGACGGTGGGATTTTGCCTATGGCACTATACTACTGGTACCGCAATTATATAGCAGCTTTTGAGCAAGATAGAAAGAGAAAGTAGAGGTTAAGGCCCCACCAACGATTAAAATTATTTATCTGCTGCGTTTCGATACGATCTTGTTCTTATGTCATGTCATGCACATAAGAATAAAAGGAGGCTTTAAAAAATGACACTATGGGACAAGTCGACTTTCTTCTGGACCAACGGACACTTCTTAGTACCGCCCCCCCCCCCCCCCTCAAGCCAACATCTATGAAAAGAGCACAGGGAGCAAATTTTTTAAAGCGCACCCCCAGCCCCCCTCCCCATCCCCCAAGAACTTCCGTCCAGACCATGTGTTCCTCATGGCCCCAGTGAACATGGATAACAGAGCTGCTGCTCAGTGCAGCGAAAGTTTTCAATTACGACTTACTACAACAAGAGCGAAGCACTTTTCCCGGAAAAATATCCTCGCACAGCTGGCTTTGAGAGAAATTAATGAAGCATAGTTCAAGTAAGAGGTAGCTGTATGGTCAAAAGCCACCGGTACTCTACATCATTAAGGCACTCCATAAAAGTGCGTCTCATTTAGCCGTCTTGTTTCTCCTGTGTTTCACTCTACCCCTGAATGGCATCATTAAACCCCTCGGAGTTTCTCATTGTAGCTAATTAACGATGTCACATGGCTCGAGAAGCATATTCCGACATAATCGTATTTTTAGACCACGTGATTGATGAAATACTCAGTCCATTATGTCACACGGAGGCCTGAAAGCATAGCAGATACGAAAGCCTTTAAAGTCGCCACCCTGCAGTGTACAAGATGACAGACACGCTCTTATCCTGTAAGGCTCACCGTCCCCAGCGTGAAAGCACAGATCTGTCGTAACTTTTTAATCGCGTGAATTAATACGCAAACGATTCTTCCATTTCTGACAATACGTTTCCTATGTAGGATGCGGTATATCAAGACAGCTTACGATGGCACGTAGAAAAGAATATCACTTTTTCTGTTTTTTATGCGTGGCTGCACATAGGGTGCATTTAATGTCACTTGCAGTGGCAGCAGTCAAATTCTTCGACAGAGCAAATTAGCCTACTGTTTTGACGTCGACACCTTGAGAAAATGGACTCGGCAGCTGTGCCGCATGTACCTTGAACAGGAATGTCGTCGACTGGCAGTGTGTTGCCGAATTCTTTACCTGCTTGCGCGCACGCACGCACGCCCCCACTCCCCCCCACACGCACACGCACACACACACACACACACACACACACACACACACACACACACACACACACACACACACACACACACACACACACACACACACACACACACACACACACACACACACACACACACACACACACACACACACACACACACACACACACACACACACGCGCGCGCGCGCGCGCGCGCACACGCGCGCACACACACACACACACACACACACACACACACACACACACACACACGCACACACACACACACACACACACACACACACACACACACACACACACACACACACACACACACACACACACACACACACACACACACACACACACACACACACACACGCGCGCGCGCGCGCGCGCGCACACACACACACACACACACACACACACACACACACACACACACACACACACACACACACACACACACACACACACACACACACACACACACACACACACACACACACACACACAACACTGTTAAGCGAGTTCTCTCACGCTACACGCAATTCCTTAGATACTGAGGTACGCAGTGCCCTCTCTGTGATATCTCTCAAAATGAGTTAATTAGTACTCTTGATGTGATGGCGCATTTATGCATTCGTGATGCGCGTGGTGTTAAGTTGTTGCCGTATGAACCAATTTTTTTGACAGACATGATATTTTCATGTCCTTGGAAAGCAATTGTGACATGTAGTGCATTTGACTGCTTTTAAATAGTGACAGCTTATCGTGCGATTCCGGAACAGTGGTAAATTACACGTTTAGTGGTTTTAGAGTTCTGGTGGTCACATGGGCAAAAACCAAGATCTGTCTGAGATGTGTTTACTTCCCATGGCGCTTAATTAGTAGCCCCATACAGCGCTGACTCACAACTAAAGATTTATTGGATGCCAGCAGGTATAAATACCTCCCTGGCGGCCAGAAAGAATGCAGTCCACACTTACATGCGTGACTGACATACTGGTGTGCCAGTCATGTGCCTCCAAGCAAATCACATGCGCGGGAATACAATATAATCAGTGAGCAAGCACTTGTCAATATTCGCAATCAAGGTATCGTCTTTCTTTTTCTGACAACGCGATAGATGAAGCACTGATGCATTCTTCCGGGAGCCTACCTATTAAGTGAGCTTCAATGATCTCCCTTGCTAACGAGTCACGGTTCTTTTCTAACACTGCACTTTCATGATAGTTTGGCGCGCAGACGTAGGTATCATCGTCATCTTCATTGCCTTTGCAGTGCCTGCAATGTTTCGCCACGTGGCCAGAGATAGCGACACAGGAAACATTATACTCATGCTCTTTGAGTCTTTCGTTTAAACATCGGCCAGTTTGGCCGATGTATCGCTTACCACAAGACAATGGCAGCGAATATACCACCCCTTCCTGGCAAGGCACAAACTGTTTTGCGTGCTTTATCGGGCACTTGCGTGATTCTTTATTCTCTGAATTTACTTTCTTAATCAGGCTGGACAGTCGTTTGGGCGCCGAAAAGACGACATCAACACCTGCATGTTTCCCGATTCTTTTTAGATTGTGCGACACTTTGTGAAGATATGGCAGCACAACAATCTTCCTTTTCTTCGTCTCTTTCGTACATTCGCTATTTCCTTTTGATTTTAACTTTTCCTGTAGTTTTCCTGCCACGGAAACTAATAATTCGGACGGGTAGCCTGCCTTTGCCAGGCGGTCTACTTGGTTGCTGAAGCTATGCTCCAACCTGTGTTCACAGGATTTGTTCACTGTGTTGCTAAAAACGGTATGTATAATTGCCCTTTTCACCAGCTTGGAGTGGGCTGATGAAAACGGCAAGATGGGCTTAACATCACGGGGCTCATAAGCCCAACAAACATGAGAAGGAGTGAAATGAAGCGAAATATCTAAAAACCTAATAAAATCATTCAATGGTACTTCGTGTGTTAACACCAATGGTGTGAGGCATTCTGAGAACACCGAAAGGACGTCAGGGAATTGCTGCTCGAAACCAAGGTTGTCACAATCTAAAAACACAAAGTAGTCATCAACGAATCTAAAAATGCTACAAACTCTGTAACCTTCAAATCGCTCTTTCATCCTTCTGTCTCGTGCTGCTAGGAACACGTCACTAAGGAA